>NC_081434.1:5829072-6429072 GCF_949786415.1 Peromyscus eremicus
CAGATAGTGTACCAGGCACACTCTGCTGTGGATGTGTGGTTACTGTGTGTTAAACATGACCAACAGTCCATGCAGCACCTTTTGTGCTCCATTTCTTTTAAAACCCACACCCATGCTCACTGCTGCTGACACACTCACTGTGGCCAGCACCCTGTTTAAAACAGTGGGCTTGATATTTTTATGGAACACTTGCTTTTGATTCCACCTGGCCACATGGAAGAATTAATGAAGCCCCACTTGCACGAAAGCTCACGTTATAAGTAAGCTCTTTTTTGAGTCAGGGACTCATGATGTAGCCTTATCTGGGCTGAAATTCAGCTACTGGATTGAGCTTGTGCTGATCCCACAGTAAGCACTGGATTTACAGGCATTCACTCCCAGGTCTGCCGTCATCAAAATTTTTGATGAAAAATTTAGCTAGGAATGAGAAGAGCTGTCAAGGAATAACAAGAAAGCTCCTTGGACTCTTCATTTAATCCAGCTAACCTGTAGAAAGTATAGGCCACAGGTACAATATGTTTGGAAACAATCAGAAAGGATATCATCAGAAACACATGGATTTTGCTAATGCAACAATTAACTTAAAAAGAAATACCTTTAGATAGAGTGAGGAGTGATAGAATAGAGGGTAGATTATTGAATCTACACTGAAAAGTAAAGAGAAGATCTAGACATGATATAAATAAAAAGATAGATTAATTAGGAGAGATCGATTATGAGTTCTTAATGACTTTCAAAGATTATTCAGAGACATTTCCCATCTACAAACTATTGCTGGAGTAAAAAATGATGAACTGAGTAATTTGTTCAAAACCTTAGAAGGCAACACATGGCTTTAATCCCAGTAACAACCACAGAGACCTGGAGGTCTGTACAGACAGGCAGTGACAAGGAGGTGAGATGGCTGGGCTAAGAGCCAATGAGAAGGCAGAATAGCAAGGCAATAAAGGCTCAGGTCAGACAGGAAGAAACTGATTCTCTTGGAAAGCTATGGTGACATGGTGAGCTAAGGTTAGTTGGTGGCTATTCCTATTTCTCTGATCTCTACAGCTTTCACCCCTGTATTTGGCTCTGTGTTTCTTATTTAATAAGGCAGTTTAGAAATTCATCGACAATTGGTGCCCAATGTGGGGCATGAACCCAGCACGACCCTGAGATTATGCAGGTATATCACAGCCTTGTGTGGGGGCATTGTGGGGCATTTCGGTCAGTGTATCTAGCTTGCTCACATATCTTTGTGGATGTGATCATGGGAAGTATCTGGGTGTATGTGGGAAGTTTGTATTGCAGCTAAAGGGAATAGAGAGGAATGTGACCCCTGCAGGGGCAAGAGAATAAATTCTGTGTTGTAGACCTACACAAGAGTTCAACCTGGTAGATTCAGTTCAGGCAAGTCCAGTCCCCTCCTCCCAGGCTGAGCTAAATGTCCCTGCATAAGCCCCAGGTCCAAACAGCCAGCTCATGCATTGAGCACAGGACCCGGTCGCACTGCCTAGATGCCTCCCAAACAGATCAAGCCAATCAACAGTCTCACTTATCCAGAGGGCCTGATCCTCCTCAGCTATTGGTTCATAGTTCATGTGTTTCCATTCGTTTCCAGGTTCTGGCTATTACAAATAATGCTGATATAAACATAGCTGAGCAAGTGCCCTTGTGATATGATTGAGCATTCCTTGGGTATATGCCCAAGAGTGGTATAGCTGGGTCTTGGGGGAGATTGATTCCCAGTTTTCTGAGAAAGCGCCATATTGATTTCCAAAGTGGTTACACAGGCTTGCATTCCCACCAGCAATGGAGGAGAGTTCCCCTAGCTACACATCCTCTCCACCATAAGCTGTCTTCAGTGTTTTTGATCTTAGCCATTCTGACAGGTGTAAGGTGGTATCTCAGAGTCGTTTTGATTTGCATTTCCCTGATGATTAGAGATGTTGAGCAATTCCTTAAATGTCTTTCAGCTGTTTGAGCTTCCTTTGCTGAGAAGGAACAGATTTAGTTCTATAGCCCATTTCTTAATTGGACTGTTGGGCGTTTTGATGTCTAATTTCTTGGGTTCTTTATATATTCTGGATGTCAGCCCTCTGTCAGATGTGGGGTTGATGAAAACCTTTTCCCATTCTGTAGGCTGTCATTCAAACTGTAGTTTGCTCAAGAAAAGATATAACCACAAAGATTTCATTATTTCAAGCATAGGAAAATACTTCGCTAAACTTTGAGCAAAGTTTGTTGGTCTCAGGTTGTTGAACTCTGTCCCCATATTCAGAGAAAATGTCACCATTAAAGCTGCACAAACAGAAGTATACATATCTGAATGCATACTGTTATTCAAGCAAAAAAATGCAACCAACCTTATTCACATTTTTTATTGATAATGCATACTTTCTTCACTCTATCAATGAAGTTCGAATTTCATGTTACCCTGTGGGAGGCCAGCTTCCACTTTTTCCCCAGGGTGCTCTTGAAGAGAGAGGGATAAGAAACATTAGATAGAAATGTAGTGGGGACAGAAACAGACAGAAACACAGGATAGCTTCTGGAGGGCCTGGATCAATATCCACTGGCCCCTTCTGTCTCTTCTAAAGGGCTTTTTATAGGAGTGTCAAGGGGCAGAGCAAAAGAACTGCCCCTAGCATAACGAAGTGCAGATCCTTCCAATCACCTGGTAATCATGCACATGGTCAAGCATTCTCTAATGCAGCCCCGCTGGGTAAAGCAAGCTCAGATCTCACTAGGAAACCTCTGTGGGCCTCCACATTACCCCTTCTATAACTTTTCTAGAAAATAAAAATTCAAAGTAAATGTGGTTGAAATATTTTGCACCCCAATATACTTATATGGGGGTCAGAGAACAGAACAGCCACTATATTAAACAGAGATCAGGCAGTGGTAGCACACACCTTTAATCCTAGTCTTCTGGAGTCAAAGATCCATCCAGATCTCTGTGAATTCAAGGCCACACTGGAAACAGCCAGGCATAGTGACACACACCTTTTATCCCAGGAAGTGATGGTGGGAAGCAGAAAGGTATATAAGGCATGAGGACCAAGAACTAGAGGCTTTTTAAGATTTTAGGCTTTTAGTAGCAGTTCAGCTGAGATCCATTTCGATGAGGACTCAGAGGCTTCCAGTTTGAGGAAACAAGATCAGCTGAGAAGTTGGCAAGATGAGGTTGGATGTGGCTTTTTCTGCTTCTCTGATCTTTCAGCATTCACCCCAATATCTGGTTCCAGAGTGTTTTTTTTTTGTTTTGTTTTTGTTTTTGTTTTTTTTGTTTTTCGAGACAGGGTTTCTGTGTAGCTTTGCGCCTTTCCTGGAACTCACTTGGTAGCCCAGGCTGGCCTCGAACTCATAGAGATCCGCCTGGCTCTGCCTCCCGAGTGCTGGGATTAAAAGCGTGCGCCACCACCGCCCGGCCAGAGTGTTTTTATTAATAAGACCTTTTAAGATTCATGTTACAAGTAAATATTAACTTTCTGTCATTCTTAGATTTCTACTCACAATATATTATGACTAATTTCAAAAAAATACATTTCAAAATAGTAGATATATAATCTGTTCTCAAGTGGGAAGACATTGCCCTAAAGAAGTAATGTTTCTTTGTCTGTGAAGAAATAGTGTATATCTGTGTGTATAACGACAGACACACATGTGCATATATATGTGTGTGTGTATTATATGTGAATTATATATTGTATATATATGACATATAATATATGTCATGTGCAACACCTACAGTATATTCATTGCATTAAGATTTTATAGGGACTTAGTAGGCAGCCGGGTGGTCAAGATTTTATAGGCGTAGTATGGGGAGCCACCCCACCCCCACTTTTCCCCAGGATAGTCTTGAGCAGGAGCATCAGGAAATATTAGAAATATAGCTAAAGAGAGATAGACAGAAAAATAGAATAGCCTTGAGAGGGTCTGGATCCTCAGGGCTTTTAAAGGAATGCCAAGGGGAGGAGCAAAAGACCTCCACCCAAGCACAGCCAAGTGCAGACCCTTCCAACCACCTGACAACCTTGCCTGTGACCAAATCATCCCATTATGCAGCTCTGCTGTGTCAGGCAAACTCAAGATCTCACAAGGAAACTTCTGTGGGCTCCCACAGTGCAGGTTCCCTGTCATATTTAGATGACACAATCTCATGGCAGACTTCCTGGTCCTCTACCTCCTAGAAAATTTCCACCTCTTCCTCTGAAATGTTCTCTGACTTTTAGTGTAGGTAGAGGTTGTTTTGTATGTGTGCCAATTGACACTGGCAACCTCAAGGTCAGTTGTTCTCTGAACTTGGGCCAACCATTGTCTCCTATAATGGCCTATGTCTTATGCAAAAATAGAAGCTTCTTTGATGCAAGGATGAGAGCAGCATTTATCTGTGCATATGAGAACAGGTATTTAAAAACGATACTTTTTTTTTTAATAAAATGGAAGTAGAACAGCAGGGTGGTGGTAGCATATGCCTTTAATCCCAGCATTCTGGAAGCAGATATAGGCAGATCTCTGAATTTGAGGACAGCCTGGTCTTCAGAGTGAGTTCTAGGACAGCCAGGGCTGTTACACAGAGAAACCCTGTCTTGAAAAAAATAGAAAAATAAAAAATAAAAAAAAATGGAGTAGGTGGTTTTTCTCTAAGATACTAGCCACAAGTAATTTGCAAGGCCCAATTAGACAGTTATTGGTTACCACCAAGAAAGAAGTGTTTCTCTTGCACCTTTTAGGTGTATCTGACTGTGCTGGTCACTGTTGTGTTTCATAAGTACCACATCTGGGTAAGACTATCTATTTACATATCAACATAGATGGATGGATGCTATATAGATAGATGAAAGATATATAGATATGGAGATAGATGTTAGGTAGATGATAGAGAGATAGTCTATAGATAGAAGATAGATAGATAGATAGATAGATAGATAGATAGATAGATAGATTAGATAGACAGATAGATAGATTAGATAGATAGATAGATAGATAGATAGATAGATAGATAGATAGATAATAAGAGGCCATGCAATTTGGAATGAGGCAAGTGGACATTGGAGGTGTTGGAGGTAGGGGAAGGAAGGGCAAAATACTGTAAACATATTTTAATTTTTTAAAAGTAATTTTTTCTAGTTGGGTATGAACTAAATGTCTTTATATTCTATGATGTAACTATGTATCCAGCAATAATACATACAGTCACATCGTAGAAGATGATCAGTAGCACTGGTAATAGTAGTAGTGGGAGACTCTATGGGACTTACCTCCTTGTCCAACAACTCAACAGTGTCTCAAAAAAGATGTAACCCGTTCATTGTACTGTGGGTTTTGTTTGGTAGTACATGCTGTTTTTGTTTGGGGGGATATTGTCCCTACACTTCATTATATGGTCACCCCATTTAAATTCCTTTTAGTTATGTCTATATTTTAGGAAAATTCCACAACAGTAGGTTTGTATATGGTCTTTCCACAAGACCTTCAGTATTCATTTTCCCTCCTCATATTTCCTCCTCTACTCTGCCTTCTTATCCCCACCCCCAGTAATCACCATCTTCTAATTTACCCTTTATCCATTTACAATGTTATATTCTGCATTCCCTTTTCTTGGATGATTAACTTTTTCTTGGATGATATCCTCCCTCCTGATATCTTACTAACTGCTGAATGTCTGTGGGGATTCTAATTAAAGCATGCGTATTTAAAGTATAAACACAACATTCATAATAAGATAAAACATGCAATTTTGGGGGTCAATGTTACCTTGAAGCAAGATCCTAATTAGTCTTAACAATAAAACCTGGAGTCAGATATCAGGATGAAAGCTGAAAGATCAGAGAAGCAGAGCAGCAGCCACTAGAGACTTTTTACCTCTATGAAATCTCAGACTGAATGGAGATAGAGGGCTGAGACTCTGTCTCCACCTCCCTAGTGCTGGGATTAAAGGTGCACCATCATCACCTGTTTCTCTTGAACTCCTGATCTTCCTACTTCCTCCTCCTAAATGCTGGGATTAAAGGTATGTGCCACCACCGCCTGGCCTCTATGGTTAACTAGTAACTAGCTCTGGCCTCTGATCTCCAGGCAAGCTTTATTTGTCAGAATACATACAAACAAAATATCATACAACATTACCTCACTCAAGATGATTGTCTCTAGCTTTATCTATTTACCTGCAAATTTCATAATTTCATATTATCATTTTTCTAACAGTTGAATGGCATTCCATTATGTAAATACAGCAGTTTTTCATTATTCATTCATCAGTTGATGGACATGTTGAATGTTTCTAATATCTGGCCATTGTGAATAAAGCAGCAATGAACATAGTTGAGAAAATATTTCTGTATTAAGATGTAGAGGCCTTTGGATAATATGTGCAAGAGTGGTAGAGTTGTATTTTGTGGTAGATCTATTTTGAGCTTTTTGAGAAACCTCCACACTAATTTTCAAGGTTGCTCTACCTGTTTGCACTCTCATTAGCAATGCTCCTCTTTCCCTTCATCCTCGCTAGAACCTACTATCATTTGCTTCATTAATCTTGGCCATTCTCACTGAGATAAATTTTTGCAAGATATGCCCACTGGTGTAATACTGATGCAAATGTTAGGGGAGTAACCAACCACTTTTTAAAATTAGACTTAAGTCCTACTCCATGAGGTAGAACCCACACCTGTTACTGTTAATGAGTCAAGAGTCTGAGACTAGATAGAGTGTGGTCTCTGGTGAAACCCTACTTCTATTATTCTCTTAAATCAATATGGCAATAGAATGTCTTCTAATGATATTTTGCTATACTCATAGATCAGTACATTGGTCAACCCTATCCAAATAAACTTCTTCTTGAAGCAGACGTTAATGAACACAGAGACATACAACTGGACAGGGTGTGAGAATGAGAGACTTCGGAATGCTCAACTCTGAATGAGATGTCTTTATCAACGCTCTAATAATCTTTCCTCCATTGCAGAAATCCTACCAGGCACTAAGCCCAGGATAAGAGATTCCAGCACTAAATAACAACAGCACCTATTCTCAGAGGTTTCCAATATAACAATAAACACTATGGAAAGCAAACATTTACTTAGCATCTGCATGCACTGAACAGTATATCCCTGCATGATTCATACAATAATAAAATGTAATTTCATTACTATCTAGTCTTCATTGTAATTAATTTACATTGTACTTTCCTACAAAAGTTACTGCATTATGTAAAATGAAATGGGATTTTATAGTGAAAATAATGTGGAATAGAGATGTAGACTGTGTCTTTGTTATGACCATTTATATTGCAACACTTGTAGCCTAGATATCATAGAACGTTCTAGCTGGAAGGGACACTGGTTAATCCATTCATGGTAGGAAATACTTTATCTTTAACATGCTTTCTTATGGTGTGGGTGCTGGTAGACTGACCACATTCTAGTGGATGTCCCCACACTGGTGAGTATATGGGAAGCACAAATTGGACTAGGTGGGTTATAACCCAAAAATAGGACATGAATCTGGAGGGGTGATGAAGTAGGGGTTGTTCTGGGAGGAGTTAGAAGGAGGGTGCTGATGAATATTATTAATATCATTATTAACAAAATATTAAAATATTAATATAACATATTTAAAATATTAAATGATTCATTATAGCACTATTAGGAACTATTTGCTTGAATATACATCAAACCAAAGTCTGCTACTAGATAAAGGAAAAATAAAAAAAAAATAAACAGGAAGGGAAATTTTTCTGTGTAAGTTTTGCAAACCAAAAAAAAAAAAAAGTTATATACTGAATATATATACCAAATAAATTCTGTGGGATTTTAAGGGATGCCAGATTAAATAATGGAGATAGTTGTCATTTTTCACCATTTCAAAATTATTGTAGACATATCCTCTGTATATAACACATATTCTGTGGGTATATGACACATAGAGGAAAGGAATTTCTATCTAGTTCAATTACTCGAAACTCACTCGGTACAGAACACAAACATTTTGACACCGCAAATTAAATGACCCAGAGAAAGCATCATTTTCAGGACAGTTGACATGTGTGTTACAATTGGCCTCGTCAAGTCACAGACGTGACCACTGTCAACAACTCAATTGCTATGAAAACTGAGGAAAAAAAATGTTTTAAAAATAAAACTATTATGCTGGATTTTCATCTCTGTGATAAATACTTGAAAAAAAAATATACTCAAAAGAAAGAAGTTTTATTTGGCTTGGAATTCCAGAGGCTTCTGTCCATGCTTCATTTAGCTCAACTGCTTTGAGTCAGAAGGGCTGAAATGTCACGGTAGTAGTAACATTTGGGAGATTTTGCGTTCCTTACTGCAGCCAGAAAACAGGAAGTATTTCCATGCTAGTGGGATTCCTCCTTCTTGCCTTTCGATCCCACTCAGGTCCCCAATCTACTTAACAGGATCACTCACATTCAAGGGACATCTTTCTCTGATAGGTGATCATCTTTGGGAAGGCTAATTTCCTAGGCATTTCAAACTGACAATCTAGATTAACCATCGAAGGTACTAACACTGAGACCTCTGTCCCGTGAAATTCCACCAGTTTCAGAAAGATTCCTGTGTTTTAAATACTAATGAATTTAAATAACAGCTTAGTAAAAGGTCATTTTATTTTTATTTTATGTGTTCGGTTGATTTGCATGAATGCTTTTGTGTATATCACACACATGTAGTGCTGGAAGAAACCCAAAAAAGGCATTGGATCCCCGAGAACGAGAACTGTAGTTAAAGATGGTTGTCAGACACCATGTGGGTGCTAGGAATCCAACTCGGGTCCTCCGGAAAAACAGCAAGCACTTTTCACTGCCAACACCCCAATAACAGCTTTTAAATATTTATAATAATGTCCATTGTTTCAAAACTTCTCTTTAAAAATGGAGCATTAATAAATCCATTAATAAAATAATTACCTCACATAAGTGAAGAGAGTATTTATAACTACAAATATTTGACAGATTACTAATGTGGTTTTTTTTTTTTTTTTTTTTTGGTTTTTTGAGACAGGGTTTCTCTGTGTAGCTTTGCGCCTTTCCTGGAACTCGCTTTGGAGACCAGGCTGGCCTCGAACTCACAGAGATCCGCCTGCCTCTGCCTCCCAAGTGCTGGGATTAAAGGCGTGCGCCACCACCGCCCGGCCACTAATGTGGTATTTAATTGCATGTATCTGTTATACAGAGACAGAAGGCGTTGTTAGGGTTTATATGGACTACATTGATTCTTAAAATGGTTAAAAAATATTTTCCAGACATGGTACATGCCTGTTATCTCAGCACTTGATACACTAATCTACACAGATCAAGACTTCAGGATTTCAATCCCAGCCTGGGCTAAACAGAGATATGCTTCAGCCAAAATGGCAGGTGGGAAAAGTGAAGGAATGGAGAAAGAGGAGGGGATTGAAGAAGGAGTTAAGTGTTTCACACGGCTCTTGCATTGGTATTTTAGTTCATGTATTGACTAATTTAATATGGGAAACCCACCATTTTGCTTAAAGTCTATAAATATGTTCAATTCAATAAAAATTTAAAAGACATACATATCTATGTATGTATGCATGTATGTATGTATGTATGTATGTACATATACATAGTATTTCATTCCAAGAGAGAAATCATCTGTTTTCTAATGCTGATCATGAAGGTCCAATAAAGATAGATTACAGCAGCACACTTCATAGCATCACATTATAGTGTCATGAAAACCAAGTGGATAGAAAAGTCCCGGCATTAAATGACAGGAACCTGGTGAGTTAAAGTTCAGTGGTCTACATAAAGAGAAAAGTGAGTCTAGTCCTGATGCCTCACACTTGAAATCCCAGAATCCATGGTCCTGAGGCAGGTAGAACTCAAGTTCAAGGTTACTCTGAACTATTCGGAAAGATCGTATTTCAAAAAACAAAAAGCAAAGACAGGGCAATAACAATCCTGCTAAAGACAGACAAAGATGGAGAACGAGGGTTAATAAGAACAAGTCACACCCCCATCTACCCTGTGGGAAGCTGAAAGGACTGACACCAACTTTGGTGACTTTGAGTGAGAAGTGTCGCCTTTGAAAAGTGGGAATGTCATGCTGACACTCTGTTGGAGTGAATCTGTTCTGAATTCACCATACTGAGGTGATGAGGGGACATCAGCTGAGAACGGAGGATAAACGCTGAGGCACAACTCTAAGCCTCTAGCAGCTCTAGTGTTGAGCCATCCTCAGAATCAGAATCGAGGAGCTGAAAATGCACGGAAAAATACCACGAGGGTGGAAGATACAAAAGCACTCATCTTGACCTCAAAAGTTAGACATCTAGAGAAAACAGCTCGAAAGAAGGATTATTATGCTCAAAAAGAAAGAACAATGCAGGGAGATACAGAGAAATAAATATCTAATGGAAACTATACAGTCCATGATTATTGAAATTCACTGCAATATAAAGTAAAACCTCAGTGCACAGTTTGAAGTTGGGTTACTGTCATTGTATAGTCAGTTTATGTAGCGTAAGCATGATTTGGGGCTGGGACAGAGAGCTCAGTTGACAAAAGGGTTTACTCTGCAGGCATGAGGACTTGCGTTTGATCTCAAGAACCCGCCTTGAAAAAAGTGATGTCGTGTTGCAAAGTGGGAAGATGCAATAGATAAGTCCCTGGGAATCCCTTGCTTAGCCTATCTGGTGAACTCCAAATCAATGACTTTCCCTGTACCAAAAAATACGGTGACTAACCTCCTTTGGAATGACATCTGAAGCTATCCTCTAGTCTCCACAGGCAGATGTGTATGTGGGCACACACATGACCCCCTCCACTCCAGAGAACAATGGGACCTGACATACAGAAAGTGATGGGTAATAGAATTAATAGTTTAGACACAAAAGAAGAGAGAGAATGTGTTAACAGGAGAAGAAAATGGATGAGAGAAGATATATTTCTGTTGATCCAGGGCTTGAATTTTAAACAATTTCTATATGATAATAATTATGGTTCCTAAAAGAAACTAGGTAATTAAAATTAGTTTAAGGGAGAGCAAACTGCATTCCATATGCTTCTGTTTCAATTGCCTTTGTGTTTCATTAAAGTATTCTATTGGAGTAATTGAATTTATCATTGTTAAAAGGCTTCTTGGACTCCAGGCAACGGACTAAGCACTTTTTTATGTAGGCCCTCCTATCTTGGTTGCATCTGACTGTGACAGGTAACATTTTGTGTCTCCTTTTCTATTTAAGAATAACTAGTAACTACCAAAAACTTAGACAATTCATGTGTGATCTGGATTCCAATCCATGTGTCTTATCTGGCTCCAGCCTGGAACCTCCACAGCTGTCCTCTGCTGTGCATTGTTAAATGACAATTTAAATTAAAAAAAAAAATGAAACTGAGACAAACACTAAGTAGCAATAATAGCTATTGGTTAATTTTCTTATTTGAGAAAAATACATGAAATCAGTTCTGTGAATCAATTTATGAATCATTGAAAGGACTATCAATCACTTGTGGGGTACTACTGTCCCCCATTACCACATATATCAATTTCATTGTGAGAGCATATCAAATAAACCAACACTGAGGGCAATTCTACAAAACAAAACAACAACAACATAGCCAAGTGATGGTGGTGGTGGCAGTGGCACACGCCTTTAATCCCAGCACTCGGGAGGAAGAAGCAGGTGGATCTCTGTGAGTTCAAGGCCAGCCTGGGCTACAGAGCGAGTTCCAGGACAGCCAGGGCTACACAGAGAAACCCTGTCTTGAAAAAAAAAATCTACCTGATTCTCTCCAACACTGTCAGTGATGGGAGACACAGATCCCCAGAGGAGCTGTCACGAGAACAAGAAATCAAGCTCTGTGAGGAACATCTGAGCATGATCACTCGTGGATAGTTCACTGTCATCTGTCCATTAATTATTAGTGCTGAAACAATTTGATTTCCCTGTTTTAGTACTGTGGTCATGCAAGACGTTTGGAATAAGTTAAGCTATTCCACAAAGGTTAGTTGGTTAAGGATAATAATACATGCCTCTCTTTACATTCTGTTGGAAAACATTTAATAGATTTGGGGGAAATTCTTTCTCTCCTGTATCTGTTTTGATTATTAAATTTTGAATATGGTCAATCAATCTATTCACCTTAGATTATGCCTGTATAGACATTATATATATAATTTATATATTATATAATATATAGTTCATATATATAAGATCTACATGTGTTTAGTGATTTTTTTAACCAAGTGGAGAATGTAACAACAGAAGATACTTGGCCATTCTGGAGACACTGTCAGAATCCAAGAGGAAGCACTACTGATGTGCAGTGTTGCTTAGAAACTCCTATGGATGCTATGGATGATGAACACAGCTTCCAGAAGTCTTCTTTCCTCATGTTTTTGATAAGCTTTGATGCATTTCTCCTGATGCACATCCAATGGGGCTCTCTAAAATTGCTCCTCTCAGTAGTCTCCAAATATAGTTGATATAATTATAGTGTGGAGATTTAGAGGGCCCATTTCCTAGTCTGGCTCTCCTGTGCATTATCTGTATATCTGATATATTTTGCTCCAGTGCAGGATTTCAACAGAAATAACAATTCTCGTCTCCTAAGGTGATTGTGAAGACTGGCTATAAAGAACATAGAATATTGTGTTGCACATCCAAAAACTCTGTGTGAGGAGGTATTGTTATCGCTATCATCAGTATAATTGTTCAGAAGGAGGGTCCCCCTTGCCACACATCCATGACTGGTATACAAGGATGCTCTTATGAGGCTTTGATCTGCAATGCTCTGCGTGCCATCCAGACAAGCATGGAACACCAGTGTTTTCTACCTCTGGTTATCATAGAATCTCTTTCCCCATGAGAACTTTAAATCAATTTAAACAGTATTCTCTCCAGGCCTCTGAGTTTCGGGATCCCAGGAGACCTAGCCATGTGCTTCCTTAGGCCTTTCCTACTGGGGAATACTACTGTTAGATGTTAGCATTTTGATGGTTATTGCTTTAAAGGTACAAAACTTACTGAGATATATGAGGCTAGTATGCATACCTCACATTTATAGCTGCATAAAATTTAAACCACAAATAATGTTTAAAGAGTTATTCCCACAGTACTTTATGTTTGTTTTCCAGCTGGCCACCTGGGAATCCTTTGTCTAGAAATACCTTGTACTTTCTCATTTCTAAAGTGAGACAGTTTTTCAAATCATTTCTTGTGGCATCTGAGTCTCTAGAAGCTGATATCGTTTTAAATACTGTATGTAAAGACAAATTATTCTTGTCTAAAGTAGGATATATTAATAAAACCCATGCACTTTTAATTTTAATTTTACATTGTTTCTAAAATGAAATAAGGGCCTGCTTTTTAAAGTTAAGGCAAGTTTGACTTTCACAGTTCAAAATATATTATTCATTCTGCATTTGCTTCTTGCATAAATTGATAAACTGTAATGACTATCACTTCAACAAGTATTTTGAAAAATTACGTTATTGAATAACATTTCCTTAGATTCACCTCATACTTCAGAGAATAAAGGAGAAAGCATGGTACCTACAAAAACCAGAGTCACAATTAGTGTCTCCATGGGACACAGGTGAAGAAGAGTCACTGTTAAGTATTGCCTCACAAGAGAGTCTTAAATACTTAGAGAAGCACAGTTGCAGAATATCCTGGTAAAATGCAAGCTCATTTACTTAGAACCTGTATATAGTTCAATAAGCCTAAGTAGATTTTTGGGTATTTTTCTCAAGTAGAATACACAGACAAGCCACAGATGATTTATCACCAGAAGCAGATTGGTTTGTGACAATGGTTTTCAATATTTTACAATTTTAAGAATCCTGTTAGACAATTTATCTGGACTGTGTGGACTTTCTATAACTATCTATAAAAGCTTAAAAATAGAATTAAAATGAAACTAGGCAAGCCACCTATCAACCATCTAACAATTATCATCTATCATTTATTATTTATCTTTCATTTATTTCCTATTCTTTGTCATCTATTTACCTACTGTTTACGATTGCTTATCTATCCATCTAATATGTGTACATACGTTAGCTACTTATGTTTCATCTACTAGTCTATCTAATGTATATTACTCAAATGTGTGGTTGCATTGTGTGTATAATATGCACTTCCTCTGTGGTACAAAGTCTTTGACAGTAACAAGGCACCAGAGCCATTTGTATTGAGTGCATAGCTGTTCACTTCATAACACTGATTGATTTAGGTGGATGTTCTGATCTGTCATGCTCAAATACAGTGCACCTAAACTTCAAACTCAACTTTTAAAATAACCATACTTATGTTCTATAAATGAGTTCTAGGAATAATATGAAGAATTAGAAAAATCCCTTTGCTTTCTTTCATCGCAAAGAAGCTAGCTAGTTCCATTGCCAAACTGTCCATAAGTGGCAGAACCAAGAGCCAAACCTAGAAAGCTGGCCCTGGAATGTTCCCTTTTAGCCTCCGCAAAATGGGTTTTGTCTAGGGATTGTGTATGTTATCAGAAGTGGCACATTTTCTGAACATGTCTATTGAAGCAAAGGCCATTTGGAGTATTTAGTCTGTAGAGATGCTAGAAGCATCCTTTAATACTCTCTGCCTGTTCAGCATGTCAGGAAAAAAATTAATAAAAATTCCCAATAAATCAATCATGATGCCATTACTCCATGTGAAGCACATGCTCTATCCACTCCATTATCTCAGAAATAATGAATGAAGAGCAAGGGTTCCGATTAGCTAAAACATGTGGCATGGTGACTGTAAATTAAACCTTTCTAGCTAAAAGGCTAAAAGTGTTTGAAAGTAGATCACAAATATGTACAGATATTATGAGAAAAAATTGTTCGAGGATTAGTTCATTTTTAAAGTTTTAGGTTTTTTTTATTTTATGTGTGTGAGCATTTTACGCATAATTATGTATCATGAATATGTCTAAGACACAAGAAGGTCAAAAAGGGGCTCTGGTTCCCCTGAAACTGGAGTTTCAGTTCAGGTGGTTGACGCTGCCATGTGGTTGTTGGGAACAGGTCTCAGGTCCTCTGAAAGAGAAACAGGTGTTCTCAGCCACTGAATCTTCTCTCCAGCCCCTCCAGTGATTATTTCTAAGGTGCAGAGCAGATAGTGGGTCCTGGTAAACCTCACAGGAGAAAGATTTAGAGCCAACTTGTGTTGCTGGCTGAGAAAAGTATCCCACTGACAAGAATTGGGATAACTGAACACCCACAAGTTAAAGTGAGTGGATTTGCTAATGTTGATAAACATAGTAATTCAGAGTCTACAGGCTGTCTTTTGTTTTTATCTAAGTGTCATTAAAAAGAGCAGTTTTGGAAATTCAAACCCACAGTTACTCACATCTTCAAAATTAAACTTAAGTCGATTGTATGCTAGAAATGTATGTGTCTTATTCTTTGCCTAGACCAAATTTATAAACAATCACAATGAATTTGAAAGTAATTTGCCTAGTCTTTAAGCAGAAACTGGATAGTATTTGAAATCAGCAGAGAAAAATTTTTAAACATTGAAAAGTGGTTTTAGGTCGTTTTTTTTAAAAATTCTAATGTAATAATGTATTCTACAAGAAACAAATGTCTATATTACAAAGGCGAGCCTTGTAAATTTCCAGATATTGAAATACATACACCAAGATTACACTCTGCCCTTGGTGAAGTCACAGCTGGGTTCTGTGATGACTCAGAACATTTCCACAGGTAAAGGAATATAATCAGAGCCCAAAGAGCTGCCTTATGTTATGGAAAACTGAGATAGTCACATACTAGGGTTATTGTTGTTTTGTTGGAAAAAACTTGACAAATTAAAAATTAATGAAGTCTTGATCGTTTTATACACACACACACACACACACACACACACACACACAAATACATGTATGAACATTAAAAGGCAAGATAATATTTCTCCTGGATTTAAGTTTATAGAAACCTTCGAAGGTGGGTTTTTAGCAGAGCCTGAAAACGGTGACCAAACAGTAGCCATCCTCTAAGTAGTATCACACATCAGAACTTATTACAAGTTCAATTCTTCTTCTATTGCTCCTTTGCATTTAACAGCTTTTGTAACTTGACAATTCCTCCCCCATCACCATATTCTTTGTGTTCATGAGTAAATCAGTAGAGATATCACAGTTTCAAGCCTCAGCATGAGTGCATCTAAAACTTATCCTCATCCCTGTTTTCCTGGCTAGTTTTCTAATTATCCTTGATCAGACAGCGGAGTTTCTAAAGCCAAAATTCTACTTTGCTCTCTGGAATAAAAGCCTGTGCTCTCTCTACTGTGACTCAACGCCAATTATTTTAAAAATATTCATTTTTCATTTCAAAATTTATGTCTCCCAGGATTCTGCATTTGTGTGTGTGTGTGTGTGTATGTGTGTGTGTGTGTGGTGTGTGTGTGTGTGTGTGTGTGTGTGTGGTGTGAGTATGTGTGTGTGTGATGTGTGTATGTGTGTGTATGTGTGTGTGTGTGTGTGTGTGCGTGTGTGGTGGAGGGCATATTAGGGTTTGCATGTGTTTTGTCAATGTCTGGAAAATGCTTACTTCATTAAACATTGGAGAACAATGAAAATTAGCATAAATTCTAATACAAATCCTGTTTTACATGTGGAAACAATAGTAAAAGATATAATTCTACTGTATGTTTTAACTTGTTGGATAACAAGCCATAGAGCAGAGAATCATGTCAACACACAAGGGTTACTCAGTCCAAATTATAATCATAGAGGAAATATATTCTGCCCATCTGTGCCACACCATTTTCAAAGTTCTATTTCACAGTTCATCTTCTCATTGATCAGATTATGATTACCAACTCTAAGTTAAAGAAACCAAAGCTCTATTCATCTACTAATGATAGGT
This sequence comes from Peromyscus eremicus, assembly GCF_949786415.1. Lineage (NCBI taxonomy): Eukaryota > Metazoa > Chordata > Mammalia > Rodentia > Cricetidae > Peromyscus > Peromyscus eremicus. The sequence goes on from NC_081434.1 coordinate 5,845,923, forward strand.
TTTCCTTTTGAACATTAAAGTGATCCCACGAAACAGTTTCAACCACTATTCCTCTGACAGCTCTTCAAACACTTGAGATGAGTATCAAGTCATTTTCTCATTTCTCTGTCAAACAAAATATTTGCTTCTGCTCAAACGTTTTTCATATGGCATAATTTTCAGACTGATAATATTGAAGAGCAGTTACTACATTTAAAGATAGGATGATTTTTATTGTAACATCAATAGACAGCTGTCCAATGACAAATGCTAAGCTAAATATGATAAGAAAATATTTATAAAATTTGTATGTTAGACACTCAATAAAATTAGCATACATGTTAGACTACATTTATCTTTTCAGTAAATATTAGCCTTCAGGAAAACAAAATTTGCTTTAGGTTTGGAGAAGCAATACACGGGTATCTGCTACCCATTGTGATGTTATTACCAAATCTTCATCTCTGTGTTTAAGGAAATATTCCTTCCAAAACTCTGTTTCCACTTTTGTGCTCATATCAAAAATTTGTGTCTCCCTTCTTTGAAAAGAGGAATCATCAACAGTGAAGGGTATAAAACAAATAAAAAATAATAGTCAATGCCAACAAGGAGTGTAATAGAGTCCAAGTGAGACACAAACAGCACCTGCCTGTTTGAGAGGAGGAAATGGACCAACCGGAAGGGTGGCGTGGAAGAGAAGGGAACAGTGGGGGAGGGGGAGTTAGAGCAACACATATGTTTGAAGTTCTGTAGTGAAGCTCAGTATGTTGATTATATTCTGAAAAGCGTTTTTAAAAAATTAATTCTCAGGCTAATTAGGAACAGGACCAAGTAAAAAAATACAACAGTTTAAGGTGATGGGCTATTTACCATTGTTTGATTTTTATGTGCTATAGATAAGTATTGCGATGTCATACTGTACCTCATTATCACACAGAACAAAGTGTCAATTAAATGTACATACATATATATGTACACACATATATATATACATATATACATATATATATATATATCTGCATAAAGTACTCCATAAAAGTTTTTAAAAAGGGAACAAGTGAAATAAATATCAAATAAATAAATGTAAAATATTGAGTGCCTGTTTAAAGATTTCAAGTTTAATATAATGAATAAACAGTGACACCAAGCTCATTAGGTGGTTTAATTTTCTTGGAAATATTCAGTTGCAATCGTGGAATAAAGAGATATGTGAATACAGAGATATACTAAGTATGTGGAATAAAGGGATATTATGTACTCAGCTTCTTGTATGCTGGATACCATTGTGTACTACTGTGTCTTGCTCATGGTATAATGTAAAAAAATACCATTTATTTTAATTTTGATGTGGTATGATTGTGTGTGAGAGAGACAGAAAGAGATAGAGACAGAGAAAAAGAAGAGAAGAGAAGAGAGAGAGAGAAAGAGAGAAAGGGAGAGAGAGAGAGAGTTTGTATGTAGTAATCCACACGCACCTTCCTGTAGAAACCAGCCAGAAGAGGGCATAAAATCCCCTGGAACTAGATTTGCAGATGCCTGAAATTGCATTTGGGTACTAGGAACCAAACTTTAGTCTACTACAAGACCCTTGAACATTCTAACAACTGAGCCATCCCTCCATTCCCTAAGCTTACTCTTTAAAAATCCAGTAAAGTTAAAAGTTAATTCCCCAAAACAATTATATTTCCAAGCATAGCAAGTTACCAATTGACAACCTGTAATTTCCATAATTTCTAACTATAGTCCTTAAGGCAGAACCAAGAGACACCAATTTCCCAGATAATGAAGGGAATTGAGATAACCAGTTAGCAATCTCCAAATAAATTATACTTAGATGATCTTTCAGTCCCAAATCTTTCTGTCTAGGTTTATGCCAACTTGACATAAACTAGAATTATCAGAGAGGACAAAGTCTCAATTGAGAAAAATGCCTCCATGAGATCCAGCTGTAAGGCATTTTCTTAATTAGTGATTTATTGCAGATGGTCCCATGCCTGGGCTGGTGGTCCTGGGTTCTATAAGAAAGCAGGTTGGGCAAGCCAAGAAGCAGCACCCCTCCGTGGCCTCTGCATCAGCTCCTGCCTCCAGGTACCAGTCCTTCTTGAGTTCCTGTCCTGACTTCCTCCAGTGATGAACAGTGATTCAGAAGGGTAAGCCGGATAAACCTTTTCCTCCTAACTTGCTTTTGGTCATGGTGTTTTATCACAGCAATAGTAATCCTAACTAAGACATGAGTGAATTCAACCTTTATTCTGTATCCGGATGGATACAAATACATGGCAACACATATGTGGTCCAGAGAGTTAGTTCAGAGGGTTCAGAGTTGTGCCTCTAAGCCTGATGACCTAAATTCGGTCCACAGAATCCACAAGGTATAAGGAAAGAACTGACTCACACAACGTGTCTCTGACTGGACATGTGTACATCCACACACATGGAAAGAATATATTAAAAGGTAAAAGTCATGACGTTAAAATCTATGATACTAAACTGAAAGGTGTTATTGATATTACCACAATGCTGTGAAATACCTATGATAGGAGAGAAGGTAAATGTGGGTACAAGACAACCTAACCTGATTCCAGTGCAAAAATCTCGTTTTGTTTCTGGTTTCCAGCCTGCTGAAGGGTCCTTTCTGATGAGTTGCTGAGTTGGAAGACAGTCCATACAGCCCATGGAAAACCGTAGAAGTCTGGGTACGCCAATGACTCTCGTTGATCTCTTCACCTCTTTTATCTATAGTGGGAAACTCAGAGTAGCATCTGTACTATCCAGCTCAGCTAGAGGGTAAGCAAGTACAGAACAATCAGCCTTCTCCACAAAAGCAATTTGCTGATTTCACCCAGTCTTTCCAATGGCTGATGATATTTAATTAGTTTAGGGGATATTGCCCTAGTCATAGCAGTTTTCTATTTCATTGATTTTTAATATAAATCTTAAAAACATAGAAACCTACTTCTGGGTGGGACTTCATCTCAGGACAGTAGTAGCAACTATGAATGAATGAATGAATGAATGAATGAGAAAAGATATATTTTTGCAGAAATATTGGTAACCTGAAATGGAAATAGTACTGAAATCAACACCCAGAAATGTAAGGACTACCTTTATTTTTCTCATCTGACCAGGCTATGCCGAGTGTCTGCTGCATGCCGAGTGAGGCCATATTCCATTCTGGGTCAGATGCACATTTCATAGCAGGGATAACAGGAGAAGGACAAGGATATTGCCACTGGGATGCTTCCTTGGGGGAAGACAGCTAGGTAAATATGTCAATTCAATACATTTGGAATTATAACAAGAACAGAGCCACTCAAAAAGCTCAAACCATGGTTGGATCCAACAACAAATTATATGATGAGTTTCCATAAATGCGACAGACATTACACCTCAAACCCATCTTCTTTTCCTAGCATATTGGGACTGTCAGTTTTAATGAGCTTCTACCCCTAACCATCTCCTAAATTATGATTAATTAAAACTGTGAATTATCTGTGGAAGAGATCCAACAGTTCCTCTTCTCTTCAGATTATTTTGAAGATTAAGATAAGATCACACACATTAAAATGTAATATACAATTCACATGTAAGACAAATTTATATATTTGAGCAAAACTCAAATGTAGTAATATACATGTATATAATATTATAGAAATAGTCCAATGAAATTTGCTTTAAAAATTAAAGAGATAATTAAGATTTTCCTGTTTTCAGTATTCTAAGTATTTCACATGATTTATTTCACTTCATGTAGAAAAGTCTGTAAAGTGATTGTATTAGTATAATTATATCACATGTGAGGGTTAACTGTAGAACAAGGACCTTGATAAGATTTAAAGAAAGACAGCAACTAGTAATCTTAAACTTAAACCCTGGTATCTTGACATCAAAAACACACTGTTTCATTCTTTAAAATGAAGGTATAGAAGGTAGTTTTTAAACTGTGCAAATGTACTAATTTTCATTATAAGAAAAAAATGAAGAATCTATAGGATATACCATTTTAGGATGTATGGCAGATTTTGAGAGAAGGACTTACCTAGCCTTATCAAAAATTCTCTCTGTACTCTAAGCTGGCCTCAAACCCAGAATCCTCCTTCCTTAGCCTCCTCCATATTGAAAATAAGGCTATGAGCAATTATGCTCTGTTGCAGCAGATATTATACCTGAGAGATAATCATGTTCACAAGTTAATATAAATACTTCGAGATGAAATCCTTATGTTTTAAACTTTGTGTGAAGATTAGCCAAACATTTATCAACATTTTCAGAATGTTCTGTCAGAACTAGGTTTTGTTGTGCCCAGATCACGACCCCCAGAGAGACCACCAAAGACAAGCATGCCGGAATGCAAAAGCAAGGTTTAATTTCAGGATGTCCAAACGCAATACAAGCCTAGGCAGGGACTTCATCCAATACATCCAATACAGTGGAGGCTGGAGGAAGTGCCCACCTATCTGCAAGCTCAGCTTTTAAAGGGAAAAATCACAAGGTTACATCATTTAGGGGTGCTAGTACGGGTACAATTCTGATTGGCTCACTTCTAGGGGATTTCTAAAAATCATGGCTTAATCTTACTTCTAAGGGAGTGGTTGCCCGCCACCATTTCTCATTGGCTGCCCTCAGGTGGGGGCATTTTTATGGTCAGTTACCCTGGAAACCAGGGAGAGGACATTCCATAATCCGGCAGGTATTACCTCGTGACTATCTTGTGACTCTGTACTTTTACACTTCCTGGTTTGTGGAATCTGAACTGACTTGTTTCTGTAACTATTGGCGTATTCCTAGAAGGAGAAATCTTAGGCCTTAGTCTTTGGGTGAAGACATTTTGGTCTTATTTCTAAGATGGCTCATTTTGGTCTCACAGTTTTCACTAACAATATGACATTAAAAGCACAGAGAAGTTACAGATTAAGAAATCTGCAGATAATTCTGAGAAATACTTTATAAACAAATAATAAGTCCACTAACTCTTTTTGCTTTTTGTCAGTGTTCTGAATAAATTTTAAATACATGCTTTATATAACTTTATAGGTATTATTTTTTCAAATTTCTACTTTCAAAAAGCATGCAAATTTCTCATGAAAACACTCTTAAACATACAGTTTAAGAACATGAATGCCATAGTTTATCTAATAAGAACAACCACTAGACATTTTTTCTATAATGTATGATAAACTAGCACCTCAAAATTTTTTAAAGTAGATATAGTGACTACCATCCTGTAAGTGATCTGGTCTCCAGAGAGTTTCCCTGCCTGGTGTGGAGGAATTAGCTGGCATTTAAGCCTTTCATAAAGCTGTATCTTGGCTATTAACTGACTTTACTCTTTCTTATTGAGGTATGAATGATTGATCACAGTAATAAACATCTTTCCTTGCCAATAGACTTCATAGGCGAGTCAAAACTTTCTGTTGGTGAAAGGCCAATAGGTCACTTAACCATACCAGACTGACCACTCACCAAGTTCATTCCATCTCCTGTTTTAAACTTTTGAATCATACTAGAATGTCAAATTATGTTTATTGAGCTTGATTTGGTATATATTATTAGCATAGACAAGATGATATTTCTAAAAATGAAATTCAAACTTAAGTCAGAAGAATAATGCTATACTTGAGTAAACATCTAATTGATTTCAAATTGTTCTTCTTGAGATTTGAATTAGGTAGTTTTCTGCTATCCTTATTGTCAAAGTTTAGATGTGATATAATCCCTTCCAAGGCTCCTTTGTTGTAGGCTTAGTGTCTGAGTGGTGAATACAGACACTGAGAGGTGATTGAATCATGAAATCCCTGATCTAATCAATGGTCTATTGATAGGTTTGCTGGAACTAGAAGGAAGATGTGAGAAGTTTCTTAAGTGGGATTTCCCTTGAGCAGGCAGTCCTTGAAGGCATATGCTTGCAAACTCTTGTCTTATACGAGATCTTTCTCTCTCTGTCTCTCCATCTCTCTCTTATTCTCCATCTATAACCTTATCTTCTCTTTCCTCTTTCTCTTCCTCTCTCTCTTTTATTTTGACTCTCTTTCCATCTTGTATTCACGAGATGAGGAGAAGGCTATACAATGCCACATAGTCCTCTGATTCACCATGACTGAGCCCAAAAGCAGTGGAGCCATGCCTATATGACTATGCACTAAAACCTTTCACCATGAACCTCAATAAATCTCTTATTTAAGTTATTTCGCTAGGATATTTTGTCACACCAACTAAAATAAATAATAGATATATAGAAAGAAATTTACAATACCACTAAGATAACAGAAAAATTGAGGCTGGAATACCAACATCCCAAACCTTTTATGACTTTCCTTATATTCATTTTTGTGCCTTTGAGCATGAGTTGCTGCTGTGATGAGCATTTAGCAACATTAGAACAGGTAAAAGAGGCAGGATCTACTCAGTGACATGTATTAAAGAAATTTAGCTGCACAGTGTATTGCCAAAATTAATTCTTTATTTTTCTTCACCCAACCATTGGTCTATTTATATTTTCCATTCAGGATTCAAAGATGAGACCATAAAATGCTGTAATATACAAGTCACTGAAAAAAACTGCATACTCTTCGTTATTATAATTTCTCGTACAATACATTATCAGATTCAATAAATTGAGGATATATGACCTAATTATATCTGACAATGTATACAAAAGTTAATGTACAACTTCATCAGATTTTAAAATGTATCAGAAATACATATTTATTATTAATAAATAATGCAGATAAACTGAGGCTATAAATCAATGAAATATACTTTAAATATTAACTGATACTTATCAACATGTTATAACTTGAAAGCAGAATCGATGTACATAAAAGGATACATGAGATTGTTGAAATACACTCCATATTTTTCACATAATAAAGATGTATCTGTCTTTGAGTTTCAGTTTGCCTCAACAATTCATGATGATATTAGCATCAGTGATTTGTAGATAATCAATGGGCAAGTTTTGATCTTGTTTTGATGAATATTTAAAAGTAAGTAAGAGGTTTAGAGGTTTTAAGCCAGCACTAATCTTTAAAAGTCCTTATTAAAGACATAGAGATGGCCCAGCAGGTAACAACTCTGTCTACTTCCTCCAGTTAGTCTTTGTGAACATAATACAAACATGGACTGGAATGAGGGAATCTCAGTTAAAAATGGCCTCCATCAGGTCAATCTATGGCTATGCCTGTGAGACTTCTTTTTAAAGACTGTGAATCTTCTACATTTAATTTCTTTTATTTTTGGCAACTTCATACATGTGTATAGTATTTCCACCATTTCCACTTCTCTCTCTCCCTGCTCCAGATACCTGTGTGTCCCTCTCACAACTCCCTCTTTAATTCATGAATGCTTCTTCTTAATTACCTTCTTAATTTGTTTTATCATATGCAAATACACCCATACACACATGCAAACACACACGCACACGTGTGTGTGTATATACTACCATACTTGGCCCTTTTAATATTTATCTTATGTACTTGTGATGAGGGGCTGACAACTTAGGTAACCCATCAAGAGACTCTGTCCTAGAATAAATCGATTCTCTCTCTGTCAGCAGCCATTGATTCCCTGTAGCCCTTCATCTAGAGGAGGAGCCTTGTGAACTTTTGCTCACCCATGACAGTATTTTAACTGATGCTATCATGATGAATATTTACTTACGAATCCATATTGTTGAAGTTTCAGGTGCAGCTTCCCCATCGTGTCTATGAGACATTACCGGCCAGCAGACAACCTGGTCCTCTGGCTCTTAGAATCCTTTCTCCTCTCCACTGCTCTTTTCCCTGTGTCTTCAGTGTAGGGTTTGCAAAAGTAGATGTATTAATTGGGCTGGGCACCCAACCATCACTTATTTTCTGACTTTTGACAAGTTGTAGTGTAATCAGACGGTTCTCTCCCACCTACTAGTTCACGAATAACCACTCAGAGGCTTAATATTACTTATAAATGATTGGCCAGTAACTCAGGCTTATTACTAACTAGTTCTTAGACATAAACTAACCCATAATTCTTATCTATGTTTAGCCATGTGGCTTGGTACCTTTTCTCAGTATGGCAATCTCATCTTGCTTCCTCTGCATCTGACTGGTGACTCCTGACTCCACCCTTCCTCTTCCCAGAATTCTTAGTTTGGTCACCCTGCCTATACTTCCTACCTGGCCACTGGCCATTCAGCATTTTATTAAACCAGTTCTAGTGACAAATATTTACAGTGTATGAGATGGTTATTCCATAGCATTATAGATTTCTGTAGTAGTTTATATCTGCTACAGAAAAGAAGCTTCTTTAGTGAGGGGCAGGGGAGAGCTACACTGATCTGTGTATACACTTAGAAATTATACTTGTTCTCTTTGTGGATCTATGACCTCCCCAGCCATGAGAAGTCCCAACCATTAAGAGGACTTCATGTCTATTAGATAGTTGTTAGTTTCCCTCAGATAAAAGTGCAATTATTGTACCATTAGGGATATCTTCCTGGCACAATCATTGTTATGATTAACAGGATTTAAATCTGCATAGGACTTTCCATTTCCCTTGGAAGCTTACATTTGAGAGCTAGTCCTTAGGGAGAAGGCTTCCAGGCCAGTTCAAGGAGGTTGATACTTCTAAGTCCTGTGTCTCAAGCATGGAGAGCCTTCAGCAATAGGTGCTTATCTTTAAGTCCTGGGAGGCAACCAAAGGCAATGGTAATATCTTATATTGATCTTGGAATCTCTTTGAACTCTTGAGCAACAGCTTGAAGGGAAGTTTTTCCATGCATGGCCCTGAAGTTTCTGTTAGATAATCTATGGTTCTTGAGGGAAGTAGTATTCCCCCAAGTGGCATAACTTCATTTAAACTATATGTAAACATACAGTGTACACTTATTTTGAAGTGAATATAAACTGAAGTTCGCCTGTGGCTTTTCCCAGCATTTTTAGTGCTGTTTACCTTTCTTTCATAACTCTCCTTCTATATTACTTGCCCTCTCCCTTCCCCTATAAAAGGTTCCTCCAATCTTCCTGTTTCTCCCTCATAGAGGAACTACCCCTGTTCCTCTTCCCCCACTCTGTACACCTTTTGTATTTTCCTGGCTTCTACAGTAACTTCAGGTTATAGACTGGACACACAGAGCCACAATCCACAGATAAGAGAGGACATGAAGCATTTGTCTTTCTGGGTCTGGATTACCTCACTCAGTATGTTTTTTAGTTCCATCCATTTTCCTGAAAATCTTATAATTTCATTTCTCTTAACAGCTGAATAGAATTTCATGGTACCATATGTATGTATGTACATATGTACCATATTTTCATTATCTGCTCATCAGTTGAAGGACATTTAAGTAGACACATTCTCTTAAATTCTAGTTACTATAGGAAGTCCAAAACTGTTCTGGGAAGTGCCATCCCTTAGGAGATGGGCCTTGCCCATAAAAGAAATCTAACAGAAATCAAGGCAGAGCAAATAAACAGTAAACAATCTTTCTTCTTGGCCATGATTCAGCTCCTCCATCTAGGCTCCTGACTGCAGTTCCTGCCTGGGCTTGTCTCAGTTATGAACTGTAAACTGTAAGCTAAATAGAGCCTTTTCTCCTTTGGTAGCAACATAAAAATAAACTAGGGAAAACTAGGATTCTCTGCTTATGGAGAACTCAGGTTAAGTTCCCAGCATCCACGTGGCTATTTATAACCATCACAATTCATCATTCTAGTTCCAGGGAATCCACTGCCTTTGAATGATATCAGAGGCCACCTAGCGTACACATGGTATACATACATACATTCAAACAAACACTTTATACATAAAATAGAAATAAAGTCATTATTAGTACTTTAGATACAATGAAAATGTAATTAAAACTCAAGATGGTATTTAAAACTTTAAAATAACTTTTGGATTTTACTCCTTGTGGTTCTGCCAATGGAATGAATTGGATTTGGACTATGTTAGATACTGTGGAGAGTAGCATAGTATCCTAAGCCCCTTGTTCACAGTATGCCTGTTTTTCTCTAAACAGTGAGCACCAAAAGTTTGTCAATTGTAAGTCATCACCTAATAATCCCACATCTACTTTTCATGTCTTAGTGATTGTGTTAGTGTTCTCATTGTAGTGATAAATGCCCAAGAGGGTGTCTTAAGAGAAGACTTGGGTTTGCAGAAGACTCAGGCTATGACCAGCTTGTTCCATAAATGCCAGCCTAAGGGGAGACAGAATACCATGATAGCAAAAACATGCAGTAAAGCAAAGCTACTCACCTATTGCTGGCAGAAAACAAAAGAAACAATAGTAGAATGGTTCAGGGACAAGACACTGTCACTGTTTAGACAGTATACAGATCCCAGTAACTAACCTTCTTCAATCCGGCCCTTTCTTTGAATGTTTACACTAGTTCTCCATCATGCCCTCAAATATGAACCCCAAAATAGGCTGAGCCATCTTGGAATAAATCTTGCACTAGGGACCAGGTCTTCATTGCAAGAGTTTCTGGAAAGAGACTTCACATCAGTGACAGAATATGTCATCAGATCACACTGCAGCAAGGTAGGAAGGAAAGAGGATGAGGAGATGATTCAGGTTCTGTTGGAGAAGGAATGATTCAGGTTCTGTTGGAGAGGATATTCATGCAGCTCATTCTAACTCAACAAGGACAAGTCTGTCTGCCTTCCACAGAGGTCTCAGAAGATGCTAAACTGACTCCTCCCCTCAGAAGAATGAGCTTTTGCTCTGAATTGTCACTGGGCTGGGAAACTGGATTAGGAAACCAGAAGAGATTGCTGGATCCTCTTCTTGGGAACCCAAGCCTCACTTTCAAAACTTGTTTTTGTTTCTTCAGCCCCATGACCTGTGGCTACCCATCACAGTCTTTCCTTTTTTATTGTTAGCTTTCCTTTGTTAATTTCACAGATCCCTAAAGTAAATTCTTGGTTGAAAAACTTAAATGATTTCTAGTTTTCTAGTAGATTGATTGCTATGGAGAGCATGTTTATTTTCAATTACATTTGAAGTTTGGCACAGAGAACACAGTTATTAATTGTCAGCTATGCCTAGTGATATAAAGTAGGGAAGTAAGGTGACTATTGCTCTGTTGATGTTTATTCTGTATTTATGTTATAGTGACATCCATGACTTTGAATAAATATCGTGTCATATTTCTATCTAATGTTTACCTGTATTTTGAGATCACATCAGGTCAGGTAGTTCGTAGTCATTTGTTTACTATTAGAAAGAGAAGAAACAAGCCAGGTGATGGTGGTGCACACTTTTGATCCCAATACTCAGGAGACATAGGCAGGTATATCTTTATGAGTTCAAGGCCAGCCTGGTCTACAAAGTGAGTTCCAGGACAGCCAGGACTGTTTTACAGAGAAACCCAGTCTCAAAAAAACAAACAAAACCATGGGAAGAAACATCAAAGAAGGAATCTGATTTACAGGACAATAGACAAATGAGATAGAGAAAACTCAGAATTCTAAATAACTTCCTATTTAAAAAACAATAACAACAAAAAAACCTTCCTTAATGAAGTTGAACTTATATTGAGGCATTAACCTAAATTTCTGTAGTTATACATAATGATTCTTAAATTTTTAATGACATAAAACACCTCAAATCATTTTAACGTCAGCCTGGGCCATAATTTTGTTTTGCCAGTATTTTACCTACCCACCCACCTAAGAGCACTGAATTGAGCCATCTAATAAAATTGATGTTGTGAGGTCACCTACTTATTCTGGAGGTTTCTACAAGTTGGTTCATAGAGAACTCATTTGGTTTATAACTGAAAATGTTTCAGAGACTGTGAGTTTTCTAAACAAAACAAAAAACAAAAACAAAAAACAAACAAACCAAAACAGCCTGCCCAGGAAAGAGAGGCCTGATTTGTAGGATTTGAATTCCCACTCTGTGCTGCAGAGGATATACATATGTCTTCCATTCGTATTTTCTCTCATTTTAAAAGGTATTACACTTTATCATGATCAAAACTTTGTACACCCTGAAAGGGTGAGAGCCATTACTTTGCCTCCAGTGCTCAGTGCCAGAGTTACAGTAAGTACATGGTAGCTATTTTTAAATTTTCTCTAGACTTAGTCATCCCATAATCCATGTAGGAAAGTGGGTATGAATCGGGGAAGCATGATGGAACAAGACTTGTTGAAGATAAGGACACTCAGCACTGTGGGTAAGCACCTACAGAAAACCACCTCCCTGACTCGACATTACCACATTGGGCATGCTGACCAACATTGGAAGGTACAAGCATGTCACTGGAAGACATGACCCCTCTTAAGAGTGCCAACTCCGTTAGATTAGCCTGACACTGAAGGGCTACAGCTTGTTTTCTTCTGGTTTAGACTTTAGCTTGCTATTTTCACTGTTTTGTGGTTCACATTCAGATGTGAAAATGAATACCAGACAGATTAAACAACCATCGCTGTGACCAAGAATACACTTGTAGTGGACAAGAGAATTAAGTTAGGCCAATGGCTTCTCTGAGTACCAGGAGGGAGAGGAGGACACATATCAATTCCACTCTACATTCCACAGCTGCCTGTGACTATGAATGAAGGCCTGCCTGATGTGAGAGTGGACAGACAGACGAGATATGTCATATTTGAGAACTAACAGGTAAGAAATACTTGATTCAGAATGTATATGATGAAGTTACAACTCATCAAAAGTTGTAGGGAAGGTCTGAAGTGATATTTTATATTTGTTTTCATAAGCCAGCTACAAGAGAGCAGGCTAATTTAGACTGGTGATACAAGCCAAAGGGAGACTGAACTGGAAGCCACAGTTCCAGCTTGAGTTTTGAGGTGCAGGTAGAGATCTATCTTTAGAGATGAACCAAGATGATTTGACGGAGATATCTTTGGTAAAGAAATATTACTGATGAAATATTCTTTCTTATAGGTTATTGTGTTTCATTAGTTCTCATTATTTTCCTGATAAAACCATTGTCAACTACAGTTAGAATGAGACCTTAGTCCTCACGCAGGAGGTTAAATCCAATTTTGTTTACATTTATTTAACTAGTCAATAAATATGTCATGTACTGTAATAACAAGTTACTGACTTTAGAAAAAAAAGTTGTTGTCATGTATAAAGCAAGTTTTGTAAAGCATTGGTAAGGCCAAATACACATTCAATTGCTTACAGTATAATTTTGTTCTCTTTGTCTATCTAGAATGACGTGTACTACTAACTCTGCTATTAGTATTCACGGGCGTTTACTCCAATGTGGCTCTGATACCTCAGTGAACATTCTTAGAGAAAACAGATTAAGACACAGAATTGGTTCACATGAATCCATTCTGCAGTGTTGATTTTTCCATTTGCAAAGAGGAGACTTCATGTCAAGAAGATAATTCTGAAAGACATTGGCCCAGAAAGATGAGAGACTCTTTAAAAAACCAAGCACACATCACTGTTTGCTTAAGCAAGAGTGTAGCACTCGGATTTCAAGATTATTTGATTCTGTGAACACGATCTATCAATTTTGTAATAATGAAATGTGGCAAAGGTCAAAACTGTAAGTGACACGCTGTAAGAAGTGATGATGCTACAATGTTTCCAATATTCTCCATGCAACTTTCATCTCATTTCACCGAGTTAACCAGTGTGGGGGTGAAAGGGTAAACACATTCCTTTGCCAGTACCCCATGCAGCTGCACTCCCCAGGGCATAGAGTTCCCTTTGAGAAATACAGTAATTGCACCAGTAGAGAAAACACAAATCCAAGCCCTCATCTCCTCTTCCATGTGGTAACATAAGCTACAATGCTTAAGAACCAATCTTTTAAATCTTCATGATTCTGTTATAGATAGTTCTTCCTAATTGAGCAAGCTAAATATTCATTTTTTTTCCCTTTAGATGTTAGCGATCTTTGTATGTTTGGACTCCTATAACAAAATCCCATGAGCCTGGAAGCTTATAAATAAGAGAATTAATTTTTCATGGTTCTGGAGCCTGAGCAGCCCATGACTAATGCATCATAGATGTGGTAAGGAAGTTATGTCAAGTCTCTTATGAGGGTACTATTACTGTTTATGAGTACCATCCCCATATCATCTGTGAAGTTTTTACTGCATGATTATAATGCATCTGACCTGAATAAAAACAGTTCACATGGCTGAAAATGACCACAAAATAAAAATAAATTGATTTCATAGAAGGTGAACTATTTTTCAGTCATGATGGCTAAGATAATTGTTTTCAAGTGTTTGATTTTTAAGACTATATGAAATAAGACTTTCCAAATGAAATTTATCTTTAAAAATTCAAGGTCATATAGTGATGGCCTGAATCACACAAGCATTTTAGTATCATTAATTTTGGAATCCCTATAGTCTTTTGCATAAGGGTCACTTCTATGCATGGAACAAAGGCCAAAGGGCAGGTTAAACAAAATTTACAGGTTATTTTATGTGGTCATTGAAAGAGAAAAACAAGGAAATTTTACACACATACACATACACATACACGTGCGCGCGCACACACACAAGTGCATGCGTGCGCACATGCACACATATAGATAGGTAGGTAGATAGATGGATGGATGGATGGATAGATAATAGATAGATAGATAGATAGATAGATAGATAGATAGATAGATAGATAGAGATAGATAGATAGATAGATAGAGTTAGCCCACCCCAACATCCACCTTATCTATGAACTGCTGTAGCATGTGAAAAGGACAAACTTACAGATCCAAAACTGCAGAATATCCAATGACTTAGGACAACAACAGGATATCCAAGAGGAGCCCCAGTGAGAGCCCATTACTGGTGGTGTAGCAGAAGCCAGGGGCCTAGAACCAATGACTCATTGTAATGAACACTTGCAAGTAAAGATGAATGGACTAAACGGTTTACTGTGTGACCCACTGGGCCACACTACAGCTTCCATGATGAAATTTTTCTTCTTCTTCTTCTTCTTCTTCTTCTTCTTCTTCTTCTTCTTCTTCTTCTTCTTCTTCTTCTTCTTCTCCTTCTCCTCCTCCTCCTCCTCCTCCTCCTTCTCCTCTTCCTTCCCCTCCTCCTCCTTCTTCTTCTCCTTCTTCTCCTTCTTCTTCTCCCCCTTCTCCTCCTCCTCCTTCTTCTTCTTGCTTGTTTGTGTTTTCTTTTAAAATTTGCTTTGTTTTGAGGGGGAGGTCGCAAGGGAAGATATGAGGGGATGGGGAGATGACTGGGATCAGGAAGGATGCACGATGTGAAATTCACAAAGAATCAATAAAAGCTAAATGAATTTAAAAGAAGAATGTATTTTTCTCTCTTGCAATCCATTAACAAAGGAGATTATATAGATTTAGCTTTTGCTATTATATTCTTAGTACTTACAAGGATATTTGGCACATTTAGGGACTCAGAATATAAGTGTTATTTATATTATAAGTTTAAATCATGCTTATTAGATGTGTGAGTACCTTAGAGTAGCAGTGTAAAACTAGTAACAAAAGTACAAGATTAATACCAACTTCAAGCATTTTCTCTGACATTTGGTTATAAATTTGGTGATGAACATATCCAGAGTATTACAGATAGAAATAAAACAACATGGAAGAATCCAACTTTGCCATGCTTTCACAGGTAATCCATGTTGTGTTCTGTTTTCTTATAAATTGTATTTAAGTGTGTGTTGTTTGTATGTGTGTGTATGTGTATCTATCTGTGTGCTGTGCATGTATGTGTATATACTGTGCATGTACAATGTATGAATATGCATATATACATGTGTGTATGGGCATGTGTGCATGTGTATGTATATGTGTACACCTATGTATGCATGTTTATGTATGTGTGTATCCGTGTAAGTGCATATATATATGCACATGTTTATACTGTGTATATTTGTGTATGGTTCTATGCATTTGTATATGTTTGTGTATGTGTGCACATGTGTATGTATGTATAGGCGTATGTATATATGTGTCTTGTGTTTATGAATGTGTATATGTGTGTAATATGTGTGTGTGTGTGTGTGTGTGTAAAACATACCTCATTTAACCTTTCTTTTCACCTTTCTGAGTCATGAGTTATTTTGCTAAGTTGTTCATTATTGCATAGTCTTCCAAATGGCATTTCTGTCTAAAACCTCTCACTTTCATATGTCATGACCATTTACTTACTATCTCTTGTCGAAGCCCAGTGGTAAAGACTTCCCACAGCCTGTGTCACAGTTTCTCATTCTCCCAGTTCATACTAGGATCCAGAAAATACTCTAACTGTTCTAGTACATGCTGTTTTTTCCTCCCTCTTCATCTTTATCCATACGTTGATGGTTTTCTCCCTGGCAGTTACACTAGCCCCACAATCCTTCTTTGATATGTACATAACCATTTCCATTAAATGATTGCTTTGTGATTTTCCAATCTCAACATAGCCACAGTCTCCACATTCCTTCAGAACCTTGATGCAATTCCCCCAAAACACACTTCTCACGTGCTTTTGGGTGGTTGTGATGCCCCCCTGCCTCTTCTGAAAGCAGACGGTATCCAAGGGCAATATGGTACACTGCATGTCATAGTCCTTCTCCCAAAACACACTGTGATTCATAACATGTCAGCATGACTATTAGTAAAATGAATGATTGGTGATAGATATATTCACTGAGTTTATCAAATCATAATAAAAACCAAGAATTAGCTGAACTCTATGAAGATAAAAAGAAAAGAAAAATAGAAAAAAAAGAGGACTCTAGATAGTATATGAGCAAGAACAGATCAGTTATGCTTTATGAACACAGGTTTTCTTCGTGAAAGGAAAAGAGCCGGCCCAGCTGATATGTTAGGTTCCTCCCACGCACACATTCTATAATTTCATGACTCACTAGAGACTATCATAAGTCAGTGCGAGGATCCAAGCATGCCTCCAGCTCCTGGCTGCTCTGTCCACCTCTGTCAGACCCCTCCAGCTATGTGCCTATAGACAGCCAAGTGATGCAGTGCTTTAATTCAGCATGCAAATTAGCACGGCTCAGAGGCTAGAAGAAATCTTGCTGTAGGCAGGTAAAGAAAATTAGAAAGATGATCCACAACTCTATAAAAGGTTGGTTCTGAGTGGGTATTTTTCTCATATATTAGATGTGCAATCTCTATGAATTGGAGTAAAGAAAAATAGATCAACAAGTTAGCAGAGTGAATATATATATGTTACCTCTAATCACATACAAATGTGTCAATATGCCTTCCTTTTGACGTTATTATTGTTTTTAAGCATAGTAGTTATGCTTCTGGTTTTACAAGCACATTTACAAATGGTTGGCATGTGTAATTTAACAGGAAAACTTGGTCTCATTAAATTTAAGGGGACTGCTGGTTTATTGGTGATAGTGAGTGTTATCCCATTCTAATAAGATGCCAATTAATTATCAAACACAAGATACCTTAGTAATTGGGCTGGAATAAATCTCCAGAGTATCTTGGGAATTTTTCTTTCTTTCTTTTTTTGGATCAGAATTTGAAACTTACCCTCCTTTTTCAGTAGCGCCAGCTTCATTTGCCTATATTTTCCTTTAAAGACAATTGTTTGGATATATTTTTTCTGCATGCGTGTGTGTTCCTCTATGCCATAAACAAGTGCCTCTCACCATTCACATCATGTATAAACCTGATTTCCAGAGTCAGCCTTTCCTCTTCCCTCAGACCTCACAGTAAGCTATACCAGGCCAAATGCCCCTTGTGAACATCTCTCAGTTTTGTACATACAGCCCTTCCCTTTGATTTTACTATAGGTCAGATGGACAGCAACCCTAGCAGATGGCAGAATGTTAATTGATCCAGTCTGCACCACTAAAAATACTAAGTGAGGATATGTTAAATATATGTGCACTGTTTTAATTGTACAATCAATCTTTTACAATTCTATTTTTAACAATTAGAAAATAACAGAGAACATGCATAGAGGGTGAAGCTAAAACTAAATAGTTTAAATACTATCTTTTATGGAGACACATTGGGCTTTATTTATTACTTAGAAAACATGTATTATATTATGGTGATTACTAGTCTAGATTCCTGCCTTTCGTTACATTCCTGGTTAAATAGCTTTTAGTTTTACCTCCCCCTTTTTGTTCTAACTACATCCAGTTAAATGCTACTAACTCACTCTTTTGGGGGAGTTTGTTTGATTGTTTGTTTGGTTGGTTGATTTTTTTGAGACAGAGTTTCTTTGTGTACTTTGGAGCCTGTCCTGGAACTCACTCTGTAGACCAGGCTGGCCTCGAACTCATGGAGATCTGCCTGTCTCTGCCTCCCAAGTGCTTGGATTAAAGGTGTACGCCACCACCGCCCGGTTCTACTCATTCACTCTTAATATGCCATTTTACATTTCATCTATTTTCCATAGGTTACTACTTGGGTGCATACCACTTTTTGTAATTTATGATAATGAATTTTAATTGTTTGTTTTCCACATTGGATCACTGATCAATATATTTGAAAGTAATATGAACCTTAAGTGCAGTTTTTCAAGCTCACTGTAAGATATTTAGATCCTGTAGGTATAAAGTAGAGCCCAGGGGATACATTTAAAGGTACCAGCATAATTTGTATGCAGGTGTTGGCCCTGGGAGAGGTTCCATTTTTATTTTATTTTGTTAGGATTATGATTACATCATTTCCCCCTTCCCTTTTCTTCCTCTAGACTCTTCCATTTATCCCACTTCTTCTCTTTCAAATTCCTCCCCTCTATTTTTCATTAATTGCTATTACACACATACATGTATATACATTTATGTTCTTCAGGACATACATATAACCTGCTCTATCTGTATAACATTACTAGCATGTATGCTTTCCAGGCTGACCATTTGGTATTGGATAACCAATGTGTGGGCTCTTCCCCAGGGAAGCTATTTTTCCCTTTCTCAGTATTCCTTAGTTGCCTATAGTTCTTTGTATAGACCAAGGACTTATGTACTTTCCACTGTCTACTTTGACATTTCTATTGTTATGGTCCTTGTTCAGCTCATGTTTAACCAGTCATGCCAGTGAGACTTTATGGGTGTAGCTTCTGGCATCCCTAGGAGACACAGTTTCTCAGAAAACTCCCTGATCCTCTGGCTCTTAACAATGTTTCCACCTCCTTAGAAGGAGCTTTTATTTATCATTAAATACTCAGGATCTTTTAGAATTCCTTGTGCACAATAAGTGTTTGTTAAATGTTCATTGAGTAATTAAATGAAAATAGTCTGGTTGATATAAGAATAGCTGATCTCAAGGACTTGAACATGGTACCAGCCAGAAAGTAGACCTCTATAATCTCAAGGTTTACTATGAAACCTTCAAAAACAATTTGCCATTTATCTCTCCAAAATAAACGTCTTCAGAACAGAATCAGACTATTGACCCTGAATAGGCTAATATGAACATATCTTGCCTGTGCAATAACTCTGGCTGATAAAAAAAAATTATTATGGACGTTGGTTTTGGTAAGATAAGAGTCAGTGAATTGGCTGGGTAGCAGAGGAGATGTCCAAATATGTGAATACAAACTGCTTAGTCTGTCTAGTGTTATTTGTATGTATATGAGTTCAGGGCTGGCCACTTGATTTGTGATAACCAATTAATGGTCCTTCCCTGGGGAAGGCTATTCATCCTGCTCAGCTTTATGTAGTTTCTTATTGTTTACTGTCTATGGGTAGGCCCTAATAATATTTACTCCTTCCATATTAGCACATTCACTGGTGTTGTACCTTATTTAGGCAGTCATATTGCTGTGGTATCATGGGAGAATGTCATGTCTAGACATGTTCCTGTCATGTCTAGGACACTTACTCGCACAGCAGCTTTCCTGGTTTCCTTGATCTGTCAGTCTTTCTGACTCCCCTTTTGGTGACATTTCCTGAGCTTTAGATGCAGCAATTGTGTTATAGATGTATCCAATGGAGATGGCCCGTTCTTGTGGAGACCCAGTACGTACATCAGCAGTTGTTGTTCGTGGCTGCAATGGCTGTGTTTTGTCAGTAGATGACATGTGTCAACCCTTCTACCTATTTTTCTGACTCTGACATTTTTCTGCCCCATCTTTCTTAGCGTTTTCTGAGCCTTAGAAGGGGGTTTTCATATGTCTCATTCAGAGTCGAGCAAAGATAAGTCTTTTGAAGTGACTTGCTCAGAGGAATGAAAAATAAAACAAGTTGAAATGAATGAAAACAGCCCACAAGACTTCTAGGAGATCATTAAGGCAAGGAGGAGTATTTACATTATGGGAGTTTCAGAAAGAGAACAAATCTATTTTCACTAGTGTACATGAAGCATTCTCCATATGTCAGGCCAAAGTGCACATCCCAACGTGATTATGAAGCTTGGAATCAAATCAGCTATCTTCTCAGGCTGCACTTGTATGAAATTAAAAGTCAACAGTTGGAGGAATTGGGAAATCTATAAATATGTGGAAGCTAAACAAGAGTCTCCTGCATGAAACCAAAGGGTGGGTATAAAAATATCTTGAGATGATCACAATGGGAACAAAAGGTGCTAGCACCTCTGAGATGCAGCAAAAGCAATTGCAATAAATTCACTTTTTAGTTAATTCCTAATACTAAAAAAGAAGAATTCTGAAAAAAAATATGCTTTAAGGAACTAGAATGCTTCAAGGAACTAGAATGAACTAAACATAAGATTATCAGAAGAAAAAAGATAAATCGAATATAGAACACAACAAAATCAAAATGAATCAATACAACGAGAATACACACACAAACACACACACACACACACACACACACACACACACATGCACACCTGCATATGTGGCATTTACCTGCACCCATATGATCACCCATAGGCACATACACGTACATCCACGCAGGCAAGTGTTTCTGTTATTAAAGGTTTGCTTTTTCTCAAGAGGTTTAAAACTACTTCTGTCATTTTCATTTTACTCTCAGGATCCCTCTCATCAAGAAAACAGCTAAGGCTCCTTACCCATGTGTCCCTCTCCTTCTTCACAAGTGGTTTTAATATTAAGCAAATGTAAAGGGACTCTGATGTCAGCTGTCTTGCTTCCAGTGATGTCAGAGGCAGCACTGTTCCTGTGAGTGTGCCATGGCTTGTGAGTGGTCAGTCCCCTTCCTACACAGACAGACTTAGTTATTTGGACTGATATTACTTAGAGTTGTATTGCTTTTAATTTTATACATAAAAGCAGTACTAAGGACCATAGTGACAATGATAGATACTAAGGTTATGATTGTAATATTAATAATACATTCAAGAATATATTAAAAGTTAGAAGTATGAGATTCCACAGAAACTAGAAGAGAGTCCACTTGTGAGCCATCAAAGCAAAGAGCTGTGTAAAATTGAAAAGAAATCCAAAGATTTCTGCATCTTGTACGGAGATTCATGATTCCAAATGGGAGATAGTTCTCTTTTGAAATGGTGATATTAGAATTCCAGTTATTTTCTTATTTTGAACATTTCCAATGTTTGTTGAGGACACATGATCTTTAAGTTTACTGTACAGATTCAAAACTCATGAGTGAAATAACAGACAACATCATACATTCCCCCCTGATAGTTCTACCAAGACTGCAAGGAGGAACTACAAGTCACACAGCTGGGAACGACTCCTCCGCCACACATCCCTTCTGCTCTGGCTAGTTTTTATTTTCAACTTGGCATAGGTGAGAGTCACCTGGAACAAAGGAGCCTCTGCTGAAGGACTGCCCAGATCAGGTTAGTCTGTGGCCATCTCCATTGAGAATTACCCTGGTGGTTGTCTGTGAAAGGGAGCCTTGGATATTGTGGGTAGCGCCAATCTGCGGGGGTGGAGCTGGGGTGTGTAAGAAATCTGCATGAGCAAGAGCCAGGGAGAGAAAGAAAGCATTTCTGTGAGCAGCATTTCTCATTTCTCCGTGGTTTCTGCCCCAGGTTCTTACCTTGAGTTCTCGCCCTGACTCCCCTCAACGGTGGATTGCTACCCAGAATTGAAAGCTAGAGAAGAAGCCCTTTTCCATCCCCTAAGTTATTTTTTTTGTAAAAATGCTTTATCACTCAAAAGAAAAGTAACCTAGAGGAAGTCATTGCCATCATAATAAGAAAATGCACAGAGGACAAGGAAGTATGACCTATAACCAGCAAGCAAATCCAAGAAACATTTTATTTACATGTGTATCTCTCTTAAAATAGGTTGTTAAATAAGAATATTAGTTGCTTTAGTAATCTATAATTACCTTACAAAAATGTACTGTATAAAGCCTGCTATCAGGACATTCTTGTCCTCATTAATAAATATCTGTAATGGAGAATCTATAATGCAAGATATTGTAAATAAGCCAATACTGATATCAGCTGAATGTGAGCTGCAGAATAGAAGGTTTGAAGTATCATACTAACTCTGTTGGCTTCCAGACAGGATGGCTATGTAAATATGGGGCTCTAATGATGACCTTTTTCAATTTCTAATTAAAGTATCCAATCACGTGGAAAATTGTGCATTTTTCTTAAGTACATGTGACTGAAATTCAGGAGAGGTTGAGCAGGAAAAAAAGGCTGTGGACATCATTAGCATATTAATAGAACTGAAGCCGAGGAAGTGGATGAGTGAAGAGATATGAGTTGGTTTAGAGATGTCAAGTGAGGTAAGTGCCCAGTGAATCTTGGAACAATATTAGGGGTGACACTGCAAACACATTTAGGGAATTGGTAGGTGCACAGGTGAGGGAAGCTCTGTTACTGTGCAGAACTATAGCTAGAAAGTCAACGAAAATATCAGTCGCTCGAGTTTGAGGCATGAATGGTGGGAGGTATTTATTTTTAACTCGCTTGTTTTTGAGGAATACACACAGACACTCAAACCTTGAACACATTTAAACACTAGAGTACAGAGAAGAACTTGAAGGTACAGGAAAGAAGTGATATGTTTGATGGAGGTCTCTGAAGACAGGTGAGGATCCAGGGCCTGGTTAGAGAGCCTGCCTCTCAGTAGGAAGAAGCGCAAAATAGATAATACTTTGTGCCACATGGCAACACCTCAGATATATGTATACTTTGAAGGGGAAGATGAATAGGAATCTCACTTATACAACTTAAGTAAAACATAGCCCTCTGAACAGATGAAGATAGGTTTCCTCTGTATCCCAGAATCTAATCAATATTTATATGTATAATTCAGCTATCATTTGGCTTAAAAGGGCTTATTAGGAAATGTTATCATTTTTACTATTTTCTACAGAGAAAATATTTTACTGTTTAAAATAACCCTAGACTTTTGAATTATAACCTGTTTTTATGTTCAACCTATCTGTGTATTATTTCTCCTCCAGTTGTACATAAAATGTTTTTACATTAAGAAAAGGACAAATACTAATATAAGTATATATATATATATATATCCTAATATATATATTAATATATATGTATACTTTGAAAGTATCAGTAAAATGTATAGATTCTCCTTAGTAAGAGAAGTTGGTAAAATATTTCTGCAGGTTTTGAAGCAGATAGACAAAGTGTAGAAGGAATCTGAAGAACAGAATAGATAGCACTGCTTGAGAGGAGATGTTTACATATTGTTATCCTGTTGGGATCAGAACAAAGAAGGAGGGCATTGATCTCTGCTAAGCTGAAGACGCCTTATTCTTGTAAGCATTTAGGGAGAAGGCAGGGGTAACACCAAGTCCAGCGACTTAGAATCTGAACATACCTAATCTCCTTGTTCGTCTGTTTTTAGACACCAGCTCTCTGACTATATTCTCACATATTATCTCCAGGGTTACTTCTGGACATCATAGTCAACGAACTTCCAAACATGGGCAGTTGGCTCATTGTACGCAGCTCCCGTGAAATCTTATCTAGCCTAACATTTTGTTCCTTCGGCAATCCTTGTTTGTTGTTGTTGTTTGTTTTATTTTGTTTCCTTTGCTTTTTTTTAACATTACAGTCTACCCAGTCCTCGAGAAACAAAACTCAAAAGCTTAGAAGGCATTTTCTCCTTTTCTCACCCCGTCACAGAATTCTGATAATTCTAAATCTACACGTGTCAAAGCTCTCCCTTTCAAGGCCACCTCTGTAGATCCAGCTACTTTCACCAGAATCCTGTAGTGGGCTGCAGGATTGTTCACTGTTTGTGTGTTGCCTGTTTGGGCTCTCTATCACACGCAGCTGGAGGGGTATTGTGATCATGGAAATATCTCTATGTCCCATAAACAGGCTCCACTGAGGTGACTCACTCCTACTGCTGTGACAAAGAAGTCCAGGTGACTTAGCATAGACCCCAGGTCCTGGGTACTGCTCCCAAGTTATTTCGTATCTCCATTGCCACCCACTTCCTCGTTTTTCACACAAACTAGAGTGCCTGTGAACTGAACACAGGGCTTAAGTTTGTTGTATTAACTACTAGATGCACACAGTGTGGAACAGAGTGACTGCTATCCAGTGATAATAATCAGTATTGGACAACTGGCTAAGTGAGTCCTAGCCTGCTCATACAGTAGCAGAACACAGTAAGAGGGAAAGGCCTTGGGTGTTTATACAAACTGCCAGGCTCTCTGCTTCCTCTTCTGTGTCTGCCTATGGTTGCACTCTCTGGCTGCTTGCACGGTGTTGACTGAGTGTGAAGACTGGGGAGAGAATGAAAACTAGGAACATCATATTAATTTTTGTTCATTAAGTTCTGTGGTGGAACTACAACCAGTCCAAACCCATTCACCCCCAGAATGTTCCACTCAATGCCCAAGCTCACTAGGCTTCTATATGTATGAGCCTAGAGGCTTTGACCTTTAACTTCTCACCTGGGCATCAAGAATTCCAAGACTGCAGGTGGAGTGAATGATTACAGCACAGACCTGAGGCAGTTATCTAAGTCTGAGGTAGTGTGGAGCAGCTGTGTTCTGAACTCTCTCCCTCTTTTTCAGATACTACCAGTCCTGCCTCTACTCCCTGTCTCTAACTCATAGTGGGTATTCAAGAAGAGGAAAAGGGCACATTGGCTTTCCTCCCCAGAGAGTAAGGAAAATCAATCCACCATGACTGTGCAGAAATCAAGCAGAACATTTATTTGGGAGGTACTATTAAAAACAATTCGGGTGATATGTTTCCATCACACTCTACTAGAGGCTGTGGCCTCTGTACTACATGATAAACCAGAAAAATTTAAGCTAAGTGCATCAAAAATATAGAGAAAAAGCTTTAGTTGAACATGAGAACTCTATATTTCTGACGACACAGTGTTGGGATTTTGTTGTTCTCTTTGGGTTTACAACGTTGAAATAAATTATTACTCAGTCTTGTTCCTTCGGTGAAATTTTGAAGCAAGTGGCAATTTAATGTGGTAATATAAATCACATTCCTGACCAAAGCAGATTCCTATTTTAGGGAGAAAATTCAATTAATACTATTTTTGCAACTTTTCTCTAATATTTTATATTCCTCAAGGCATAATTTTTAATAATTTTATAACTTGCCCTTGCTAGAAATTGTAATGACTTATTTAACAATACCCATGTCCATTTTTTCAAGTTGATTCCAGTTTTCTCCTGTTAGAAATGCCATGAATGTCTCAGTTTACCTAGGTCTTTGTTTCATCTTGATTTCTTTCCATAAGACACATTTCTAAAAGTGAACTTATCATGTCATTGGTCCTCTATGCATGTTAACAAACAGCTTTTTAGAAAGTTGCCATTCATTTAAATCACAGGCAAAGTGTATATCCAGAATATCACAGCTCACCCAGGGGTTTGCAGGTGAGTAAGCTTTATATCTTTACTACTGATTTATCTTTATATATATGATGCCTATTTCCATAAACCCCATGTTTTCTTCTCACTAATCTGTTGTACCTTATTAATAATTCTATATTATTAATTCTTGTCTACTTTTCATTAACGTTTTGATGCTTATGGTGATTATTTATGTGAAGTATATTTTCCTTTTTCTGTGGTCAAATGAATTGTTTTTATGCTTACGATTGCCCATATTTGTGAAGCCCAACTGACACTTATTATATATCAACCAGTATGTTTTTATAATTGCGTATTTTGCACATATCTATTTAATTCATCCAGAATTTCTTTATATTTTTATGTTTTTAATATAATCAGGGATATGTAGAAATACAGAGTAAAACTGATATAGAAAAAATGGACAGAGCAGGTGAGAAGCCTATGGTCAGGCCACACCACCACTGGTGTCACCCTCTGGACTCTATTCCCACAAGACCCACTCTATCACCCAAACCCACCAACCTCATCATCCTCCCCTTTACCAACCATCCCCAACAACATCAGCAGCCCCTATAGGTATAAGCACCACCTACACCAGTTGGAAGAAAAAGTGAGTGCTTAGTCTCGCATCTAAACTGCCCCAGTCTCTAGGCCCTAAACCCCAGGGCACATCCCATGCTCCTCCCCCTCCCATCTCAGCCCCAGCAAGGCAGTTGGACCATGTACCAACTCTGATGGAACCCCACTGCTCTGGTATAGACCCCAGCAGCTGGATAGAAGGTAAGAGACCTGAAAGCAGCCTGTGCCACAACCACTGCCACCCACTGGATTCTGTTCCCATAAGACCCACTCCACCACCTAACCACACCTACCCCAGCATCCTCCTCACAGACAACCCTCTCTGGAACATCAGTAGACCCTAAAGGCATGAGCACCACTCACAAAAATAGGAAGAATAGCAGCCCCTATAGGCACAAGCACCACCTGCACCAGTTGGAAGAACAGATGGGTAAATGCCAGTGTACGAATACATTCAACAACATAAAGGGCAATATGGCACCACTAGAACCCAGTGGTCCTACAACAGCAAGACCTGAACATTCCAATACAGGTGAAACAGAAGAAAATGACCTTAAAAATAACTTTATGAAAATTATAGAGGCCTTTAAAGAGGAAATGAAAAATTCCCTTAAAGAAATTGAGGAAAGACAAACAAATAAAAGGAAGAAATAAAGAAATCCCTTAAAGGAAGCCAAGAAAAAAAAAACAATCAAACAGGTGAAGGAAACAGTTAAGGACTTGAAAATTGAAAGAGAGACAATAAAGAAAATACAAACTGAGGGAATGCTGGAAATGGAAAATCAGGGTAAGTAAACACGAACTATAGATGCAAGCATAACCAACAGAATACAAGAGATGGAAGAAAGAATCTCAGGCTTTGAAGATATGATAAAGGAAATAGATTCATCAGTCACACAAAATGTTAAATACAAAAAAATTTTAACACAAATTATCCAGGAAGTCTGAGACATCATGAAAAGACCAAACCTAAGAATAATATGGATAGAAAAAAGAGAATTCCAGCTCAAAGCACAGAAACTATATTCAACAAAATCATAGAAGAAAACTTTCCCAACCTAAAGAAGGACATGCCTATGAAGGTACAAGTTTACACAACACCAAATAGACTGGACTAGAAAAAACATCCCTTACCACAAATAATCAAAACACTAAGCACACAAAATAATAAAGGATATTAAGAGCTGTAAAGGAAAAAGGCTAAGTAACATATAAAGGCAGACCTATTAGAATAACACACAAATTCTTGATGGAGACTCTAAAAGCCAGAAGGTCCTGGACAGAAATTTTGCAGACACTAAGAGACCATGGATGCCAGCAAAGAAAACAATACTCAGCAAAAATTTCAATCACATTAGATGGAGAAAGCAAGATATCCCATGACAAAACCAGATTTAAACAACACCCATCCACAAATCAAGACCTACATAAAGTACTAGAAGGAAAACTCCAACACAAGGAAGTTAGCTGTACCCACAAAAATGCAGGCAATAGATAACTTCACACCAACAAACCCAAAGAAGGAAAACACACACACACTACTACCAACAACAACAAAACAAAACAAAAAATAACAAGAATTAACAATCACTGGTCATTAATATCCCTTAATATCAGTGGATTTGATTCTCCTATAAAAAAAAAAGATGCAAGCTCCAGAATGGATGCAAAAACATGACCCATCCTTCTGCTGCATACAAGAAACACACCTCAATACCAAAGACAGGCATTATCTCAGGTAAAGGGTTGGGAGAAGATTTTTCCAATCAAATGGACCTAAGAAGCAAGCTGATGTAGCTATCTTAATATTTAACAAAATAGACTTCAAACTAAAATTAATCAAAAGTGTTGGAGAAGGTCATTTCATATTCATCACATGAAAAATCCATCAAGATGAAATCTCAATTCTGCACATTTATGCCCCAAATATAGGGGCACCTACATTTGTAAAAGAAACATTACTAAAGCTTAAGTTACACATCAAACCCCACATACTAATAGTGGAAAACTTCAACATCCCACCCTCAACAATGGACAGGTCTGCCAGACAGAAACTTAACAAAGAAATAAGGGAACTAACAGATGTTATGACTCAAATAGACCTAATAGACATCAATTGAACATTTCATCCAAACACAGAAGAATATACCTTCTTCTCAGCACCTCATGGAAACTTCTCTAAAACTGACCACATACTCAGTAACAAAGCAAACCCCAACAGATATAAAATAATTAGAATAACTCCTGTATCTTATCAGATTGCTATGGGTTAAAGTTAGAATTCAACAACACAACAAACTACAGAAAGCCTACAAACTCATCGAAACTGAACAACTCTCAACTGAATTATTGGGCTAAGGAAGAAATAAAGAAAGCAACTAAAGACTTCTTAGATTTCAATGAAAATGAATGCACAACATATCCAAACTTAGGGAACACTATGAAAACAGTGCTAAGAGAAAAGTTCACAGCACTAAATGCCTATATAAAGAATCTGGAGAAATCTCAAATGAGACTTAACAGCACACTTGAAAGCTCTGGAAGAAAAAAGAAGCAATCTCACCTAGTAGTAGAGGGCAGGAAATAATCAAAATCAGGGCTGAAATCAACAAAATAGAAACAAAGAGAACAATACAAAGAATCAATGAAACAAAGAGTTGGTTCTTAGAGAAAATCAACAAGATAGACAAATTCTGATCCAAACTAACTAGAAGCCAAAGAGTGAATGTCCAAATTAACAAAATCAGAAATGAGAAGGGGGACATAATAACAGACAATGAGGAAATCCAGAAAGTCATTAGGTCATCTTTCAAAAACCTGCACTCCACAAAATTGGAAAATCTAAAAGAAACAGATAATGTTCTGGATAGGTAGCACATACCTAAATGGAATCAAGACCAGATGAACAATTTAAATAGACCTATAACTCCTAAGGAAATAGAAGCAGTCATTAAAAGTCTCCCAACCAAAAAAATAAAGCCCAGGGCCAGATGGTTTCAGTGATGAATTCTACCAGAATTTCAAAGAAGAGCTAATACCAATATTCCTCAAATTGTTCCACACAGTAGAAACAGAAGGAACATCTTCAAGTTCTTTTTATGAGGCTACAGTTACCCTGATACATAAACCACACAAAGATGTAACAAAGAAAAAAAATTCAGACTAATCTTCATGAACATTGATGCAAAAATACTCAGTAAAATACTGGCAAACCAAATCCAAGGACACATTAAAAAGGATCATGTAGCTTCATCCCAGAGATGCAAGGATGGTTCAACATACTAAAATTTGTCAATGTAATCCACCATATAAACAAACTAAAATAAATCTTTGCCCAAATCCAACAGCCCTTCACATTAAAGGTCTTGGAGAGATCAGGGAACAAAGAAAATACCTAGGCATAATAAAAGCAATATACAAAATGCCAATAGCCAACATCAAATTAAATTGAAAGAAACACAAAGCAATTCCTCTAAAATCAAGAACAAGACAAGGCTATCCACTCTCTCCATATCTATTCAATATAGTACTTGAAGTTCTAGCTAGAGTAATAAGAAAACAAAAGGAGATCAAGGGGACACAAATTGGAAAGGAAGAAGTAAAACTTTTGCCATTTGCAGATGATATTATTGTATACATAAGTCACCCCCAAAATTCTACCAGGGAATGACTACAGCTGATAAACACTTTCAATAAGGTGGCCAGATACAAGAATAACTCAAAAAACTCAGTAGCCTTCCTGTATACAAATGATAAATGGGCTGAGAAAGAAATCAGAGAAACATCACCCTTTACAATAGCCACAAATAATATAAAATATCTTGGGATAACTCTAACCAAACAAGTGAAAGACTTGTATAACAAGAACTTTAAGTCTTTGAAGAAAGAAATTGAAGAAGATATCAGAAAATGGAAAGATCTCCCATGCGCATGGACAGGTAGGATTAATGTAAAAATGGCAATCTTACCAAAAGCAATCTACAGATTCAATTCAATCTCCATCAAAATCCCAACACAATTCTTCACAGACCTTAAAAGAATAATACTCAACTTCACATGGAAAAAGAAAAACCCAGGATAGCTAAAATAATCCTGTACAATAAAGGAACTTCCAGAGGCATTACCATCCCTGACTTCAAGCCCTACTAAAAAGCTATAGTAATAAAAACAGATTTGTATCAGTATAAAAACAGACATGTGGATCAATAGAATTGAATTGAAGACCCTGCCATAATTTCACACACCTATTAACACCTGGTTTTTGACAAAGAAGCCAAAAGTATACAATGGAAAAAATGAAGCATCTTCAACAAATGGTCCTGGCATAGCTGGATGTCAGCATGTAGAAGAATGCAAATGAATCCATATCTATCACCCAGCACAGAACTCAAGTCCAAGTTGACCAAAGACCTCAACACAAATCCAGGTACACTGAACCTGGTAGAAGAGAAAATGGGAAGTAGCCTTGAACACATTGGCACAGGAGACTACTCCCTGAATATAACACCAGTAGCACAGACACTAAGATTGACAATTAATAAATGGGACCTCCTGAAACTGAAAAGTTTCTGTAAGGCAAAGGACACTGTCAATAAGACAAAACAGCAGCCTACAGAATGGGAAAAGAACTTCACCAACCCCACATCTGACAGAGGGCTGATTTCCAAAATACATAAAGAACTCAAGAACCTAGACATCAAAATACCAAATAACTCAATTCAAAATATGGGATACAGATTTAAAGAGAATTCTCAATGGACGAATCTCAAATGGCCAAAATACTCTTAAAGAATTATTCAACATCCTTAGTCATCAGTGAAATGAAGATCAAAGACTCTGAGATACCAT
The DNA here is from genome assembly GCF_949786415.1 of Peromyscus eremicus. Lineage (NCBI taxonomy): Eukaryota > Metazoa > Chordata > Mammalia > Rodentia > Cricetidae > Peromyscus > Peromyscus eremicus. The sequence continues at coordinate 5,876,977 of NC_081434.1, forward strand.
CTTACACCTGTCAGAATGGCTAAGATCAAAAACACTGATGACAGCTTATGTTGGAGAGGTGATAGAGTAAGGGGAACAATCCTCAACTGTTGGTGGAAGTATAAACTTGTACAGCTACTTTGAAAATCAATAAGGTGATTTCTCAGAAAAATGAGAATCAATCTACCTCAGGACCCAGCTATACCAATCTTGGGATATACCCAAAGGATACTCAATCATACCACAAGGACTTTGCTCAACTATGTTCATAGCAACATTATTCATAATAGCCAGAACCTAGAAACAACTTAGACACTCCTCAATCAAAGAATGGATAAAGAAAAGGTGGTACATATACACTATGCAGTACTTACTCAGCAGTAAAAAAACAATGACATCATGAAATTTGAAGCCAAATGAATGGTACTAGAAAAAATTATTCTGAGTCCGGTAACCCAGACCCAGAAGGGCAAACATGGTATGTACTCACTCATATGTGAATATTAGGAGTAAAGTACAGGATAAGCAATTTACAATCCACATCCCCAGAGAGGCTAGATAACAAAAAGGGCCCAAAAAGGGATTAATGGATTTCCCTGGGAAGGGAAAATAAGAGAGATCCCCTGGGTAAATGAGGGTGGGGTGGTAAACATAGAGTGATAGGATCTTGAGGGAGTGGGTTGGGCTGTCTGGGACAAGAGGTGGGTTGGCATAGGGACAGAGGGGGAGAGTAACTAAAGAGATTTCTTGATGGGGGAGCATTTGGGGGCTAGGGAGAAACCTGGTGCCAGGGAAACTCTCAGGAATGTACAAGGATGACCCCAGCTAAGACCTTCTGGAGTCCTCCTAAAGAAAGGGAAGAGGCATCGTATGAGCCACGAGGCTCAAGGTCATGACAGGGTAACCCACAGAGACAGCTGACCTGAGATTGTATGAGCACTTGGACTCTGGACCAACAGTTAGAGAGCCTGAATGGGACCAAACTAGTCTCTCTGCATGTGTGTGACAGTTATATAGCTTGGTCTGTTTGTAAGGCTCTTAGCAGTGAGATCAGGACCTGTTCCTGGCCCCTAGCTGGCTTTTGGGAACCTGTTACCCATGCTGGATTACTTTGCCCAGCCTTAACACAAGGGGAGGAGTTTGGTCCTACTTCAACTTGATGTGATGCTGCAAGCCACAGAATATGAAGTAGGAATTTAGCTGACTACAGCAAGAGCTAATACCTGGAAGAAGCCAAGAGATTTTCCAAAGGATAAAGCCAAATCTTAAGGAGTCTTGGTGATATTGGCTTTTGAATATTAGCTATGATTTCTCATGTGCTATTGTAGCATTTCCATTCCTAGAATAGTGTATTTGTTCATTCATTGAGCACTATTTCCCCCATACATCTGAGGTATTTGGATAGTTCTCCCAATGTGACACAGGCAAGACTTTCTTTTTCCAGGCTTGTGTTTCCTATTGCTAGCATTAGATTCAGATATCTACCTTCGGTAATTATCTCCATTAGCAAGTATCCAGGGCCAGGGCCTTCCCCAGACAAAAGCATTTGATCTGAGCTATTTCTCAGTTCCAAGGACAGACTGCAGACAGATAAACATTCGAGACCACCTACTAGTCTTCCCCTTTAACAATTAACTCAGAACAAGAGGGCTTTCACATACCAGGTGCATCACACTATGATGCAGGCTTCCCAGCTACTAAGCAGACTTTCCCTGCCTAACCAGAAAGCAGAGGAGCCAGAGAATTATGGATTGGATGTTTATTTAAACTGGACTGGGGAGAGAGGAGGGGAAAAAGATGGAAGGAACTTAGATAGAACAAGGAGAGGACAAGAGAGGAAGGCACGGAGAGGAGCTAAATATGAGAACAGAACTGAAGCTTTTTAAAAAGATTTTGACTTAGAAGAATAAACTGAATGGACTAAAAAGTTCCATGTATGTAGATTTATTTGAGAATCCCTCAGATTAATTAATCCACTGCTGGTAGCATCTCTTCTGGAACTCTGGGAGAAGACTAGAGAAAGGGATGGACCCCGTGGTTTGTTCAAGCCCATAGGAGGCCTGCCCCTTTCTGAATGGAGAGGGCAGAGGAGTGGATGGGGAGAAGGGTAGATGGGAGGCCAGGAGTGGGGGAATGGGAGAAGAGAAGGGAGGGGAAACTATGGTTGGTTTGAGAGCCCACAGAGGTTTCCTAGTGAGAACATACTCAGGATCAGAGAATCTGAGCTTGTTTTATCCAGCAGAGCTGCATAAGGAGATGATTTGATCACGGGCATGTTTATCAGATGTTTGGCTGTGTGGTGTGCTTTGATCTTGTGTGTGTGGGGGTCTTTTGCCTCTCCCCTTGGCATGTTATAAAAAGCCTTTTGAATAAGCCTTCAAGGACACTGAGTATTGATCCAGGCCCTCCCGAAGCTATCCTGTGTTTCTTTCTTCTCGTCAGCTATGTCTCTCTTTCTATCTGACGTTTTCTCATCCTTCTCTCCTCCTAAGAACCCTAGAAAAAGTGGGACAGGTAGGATCTGGACTCCTACAGTCTCCTACAGGTTGGTATGTAAAATAAATGAAAAGTATGTTAATGAAATAAAATAAAAAAATTTTTAAAAGTGAACAAAAAAGAAAGTCAGAGACAAAGAGACTCACAGAGAAGGAGAGACAGAAAGAGGAACTGAATGAGAGAAAGAAGAATCCACAGAGTAAGACAGAAGGACAGAGAGATTGAGAGAAAGAGACAGACTCACAGAGAAAGAGAGAGACAGAAGGACAGACAGAGGGACTGAAAGAAGTAGAAAGACATTTATTTGGGGATATTAAGTTGAGCAATAGTCAAGGTTGGCAAGTCTGGAGCTTGGAGATAGCTGCAAGGCTGGATGTCCAAGTACAAGTAGATACTATAACTTAACTCTGAAGTCTGCAAGGTAGGACAGCAAGACAGAAATGCACATAGGATTACTTTGCTTTAACCTTGAGAGAGGTGAAAAGTTAAAGGTTATTTCAAACCTTCTTGTTTGGAACAGTGTTATTTTTTAAATCCTCAGTCAACTGGATGAAGTCTTCACACATTATAGAAAGTCATTGCCTGACTAAAAATTAACTGATCATGACTGCTCACAGTGCCTGACTATTTGCTACATCCTGACTGCTCACTGCACACTGACTGCTCAGTACACTCTGACTGCTCACTGCACCCTGGCTGCTCACTGCACACTGACTGCTCACTGCACACTGACTGCTCACTGCACCCTGGATGCTCACTGCATCCTGACTACTCACTGCATCCTGGCTGCTCACTGCACCCTGGCTGCTCACTACATCCTGACTACTCATTGCACCCTGACTGCTCACTGCTCACTGCTTCCTGACTGCTCACTGAACCCTGGCTGTTCACTGCATCCTGTATTCTCACTAGAAACAGCAGATCCTGGCAACCTAGAACTCTTTGATTTTAGCATAGATTTCAAAAATGTCAACATTGCTGACAAAATTTTCAGAGCACTTGTCACTGTACTTGGCAGCCCATGAAAAAAGCAGCAGTGATTTCTCTGAGTTTTTCTTTATATAATGTGGATCCATCTCAGGGACAACAGAAGCTGCCTTTTCTAAAGATAAGCATTCTCTTTTCATCTAAAATCTATGATAATATCACTCCATCCATGTTAACTCTACCCTGTTCCTTGTACAGTCTGGTCTGAGACTGGTCAGAATTCTTGATTCCAAACTAAGAAATATGTAAAAAATTATGTAACTGCAATTTAAATTGTACATATATATTTTGTATATAATCTTTGAAGTTATATTCATTTTAACAATATTTTTATTTATTTTTGCATTAATTCTGCCTCTACCTGAAATATTAATGTTTATTTTTTTCTCTAGATATTACTCTAATATTCATTGTCCTTTATTCTTTGCACTGCAATTATATTCCCCAATCCCCAGCCAAAATCCTGCTTCTGCCCCTTATCACTTTAATTATCCAGAGTCAGCAGCAATCTGGAAATATAAAATAAAAAATTGCAAAAATAATTCATACATTTTAAATGATTTGCTATTCTGAATAGCACAGTAAAGTTCACAACATCCTGGTCCTTCCTGACCTGATGCTGAGTGATCTCTTTATATAATGTATTCACTCTATTTATTCTGGATGCTGCTCATTATCAGAGCAACTGCTACAATTTCATGGAACTTGTGGTTAAGTCACCCTTAATTTACCTAACCTTAACCACAAGAGTAGTGGTGCTAGCCATTGGCAATTGCAGAATGGAAGCTATAAGAAAATTTAAGGAAAATGTAAAGCTACAAGATATTTTGTCAGTTAAGTTAGACATAGTAGAGATTAGCAATGATAGCTAATCATATTACAAATTCTATCATCATTGATTAGATATCATTTCTAATCTCTAGTATGTGAAATTCATTGATTAAATTTTATTATATATATACATATATATATATGTATATCTATATATCGAGTAAAATGACACATATCAGTTTAGGTTCTATCCATAGATTCATACATTCTTTGGCATTTCTGTAACACATCTTCATGGTCAAGTGAAGATTATAACTGTAAAAGCTACTAGCTTCTAGCTAGACACTTGATCGCCTAGGAGCAAAGTATGCTTCCTAGACAGTCTTGCAACTAATGCTGCTCATATTACTCTATTAAGGGCAATATAATTTGTAGTGATGTGTAAAACTGGCACCTTATCTCAGTGCGAGATGGTCCATCTTCCATGGTGTCCTGTGCTGGGAAATGGGGGTAAATAAAAATGACCTTGAAGATGATAGAATTTCCTCATTGGTCTTAGATTTCCCAATTTCCTCTCAACTTCATATGAAACAAACGAAATTTTAGCAAGCTTAAACCACCATATTTCATTGGTCCCTATTCCTATGTAACATGAAATAAGATTAGCAGTGAGCTGTGCTAGAAATAATCATTTGTATCAAATGACATTGGGTTAGCAGGTATTTTATGATTAGAAGTTATACTATGAAAAACTGGCAATTGTTATAGTGGCATGAAAGAGAATTGCTGATTAGTTACCTAGAATTATTAGTTGAATGCTCTTTAAAGATGTGGCAATATCAATTGTTTAATTCGAAGTAGAGAAAGAAAATACAGAGGAACAGGAAGAATGAGAAGGAGAAAAGAGGAGGGATTTTTATTTTTAGGTGAGGAGATGTTTATATTGTATTGGGCATATATAAGTAAAGAAAACCGTGGTCTGTAGAACTTGTCCCCATCTTTTCTTTTGTGTTGCTGTTGTTTGTTGGCCCCAAAGTTAGTATCAGTAGGAAGTGGCTGATAAGAGGTGTGTGGTCCTGGAATGGTAGCTTTGCCCCATCCATTCATGTGTTGGTCACTAAAGATGGCAGCCAAGAATTTCTGTCAGGAAAAAAAATACATATCACTGGGTAGGCTACCTCAGGAAACTGTTGAAATCTCAGATGAGAAACCTTTAAACTTCTTACCCATAAATAAATATGGCTGTTATACACTGGAGAGCCTTGACAGTCAATTATTCCCTTTTCCAAAGGAAAGGTAGGTTGTTTTTTTTTTAATTTAACTGCTATATATTGTGTGACAACTGTGTATGTGCATATGTGTGCATACATTAGAGTTTCCAAGAGAAACAACCACTAGGAGATATATAAATGTATGTTTAGATATATACACTCTTAATTATCTAAATATTTATCTTTGAAAATAATTGTCATAAATTATTTTCACATGTGATTTGGAAACTGGAAGTTCTATTGTATGCTATCTGAATCCAGGAAACTCAGAAAAGATGGCGGTGTAGTTCAAAACCCTGGGAGAAAGATAACCAATGTGTCAGATTCCATGATTATCTCATGACCTAAAAATTCAGAGCACAGACCACAGCTAATTTAACCTTCTGCATTTTGGTTCTGCATACAAATTTTTCTCAGTGTTTAGTCAGAAAATTAAAACGTTGATCTCTTCAAGAAACAACCAGAGTGTTACATCCAGAAGTAACATTTTACTAGCTTTCTAGGGCAGCACATGGTTTGTCAAGCTGACATTTAAAATTAACTGTAATTCTATAACAAATGTGTGTGTGTGTGTGTGTGTGTGTGTGTGTGTGTGTGTGTGTGTCTGTCCTTCTGTTTGTGTGTAGTATTAAGTGTGTAGTGTAGGGTGCATGTTTAAGTGCACTGTGTACATAAACACATGTCTGGGAAGGGTGGTTAGATCTGATTTGTTGTACACCAAACATGATTTACAAAACTAATCCAATTGAGAAGATTATGTTTGTCTCACAGATTACAGATGGAGCAGAGACAAGTAACTTGTTGGTAATTCTCATTATGTCTCTTGAAAAGATGTGAGATGTATACTTCATTATTGGTAAATTAAATATTGTCAATAATGATATTTCATTAATAAAATACTTCAACAACTGAAATGAATAATAAACTGATTATGTGTATGTTCTTGGAAATAAATCTATGCAATTAAGAAAATTTTCATACAAATCTAGAAACTGCACTAAGAGACGATTGTGCTGGTTCATGCCTCCCTCTTGACACAAGCTGGAGACAGGAACTGAAGCTAAGTTCATGGAGAAATGCTGTTTATTGGTTGGTTCCTCATGGTTTATTCAGACTGCTTTCTGTTCTTTTTTCCTTTTTTTTTTTTAGTTGAAAATAGATTCTTCTCTCATACAATATATCCTGACTTCAATTTCCCCTTTCTCCACTCCTCTAGCTCCCATAGCACCTCCCCTTCCCCCACATCCACTCCTCCAATGATTCCCTTCAGATAAGAGTGGGCCTCCAAGACAGGAAAGCCAGACAGGACAAGACAAGATAATAAGACAAGGCAAAAGCCCTGGACAAGTCAACCCAATAGGAGGAAAAGAGTTTCAAGAGCAGGCAAAAGAGTCAAGAGACATATTGGCTCCCACTTTTAGGAGTCCCACAGAAACACCAAGCTAAGAGCCAAAACACACACACAGAAGACCCATGCAGTCCCTGTGCATGCTGCCTCAGTCTCTGTGAGCCCATGTGAGCCCTGCTTAGTTGATTCAATCAGCCTGCTTTCTTATACCATCTCTATCTACCCAAGAGTGGCATTGCCAACAGAGGCTTGGACTCTTCCACTTCAATGATCAATTAAAAAAAAAAAACTATCCCACAGACTTGCCCACATGCCTATGGAAGTCCTTCTACAGTCCTATGGAAGCATTTTCTCAATTGAGTTTCGCTCTACACAGATGAATAAAATATGAATTAACTAGTGAATTTGCAAGTAAGAAGTGAGGTGAGGTAACATTATGATGAGCAGCACAGTGAATGACTTTGTGTAGAATTTTTAAATAGAAATGTAGACACTGTTTCTAAAATCAAATGAAACAGTAAAATATCCTAGGAAGAGTATTGGCTTTTCCTCATCTTCAATGATATTGCCAGCATCACTACCCGTATTGTATGTGGCCATAATAAAAACTGACTTACTTCAACATAAGCACTGTGAGAAGGCAGCAAGCACTCTGATATTGATGTAATAACTGAGATTGCTATTGCATGAGTAAGTGCTGAGTACCACATACACTGTGGATACACTGGGTATAGAGCTGACTCATAAAATCGGTGTGCAACTGAAAATTTGTCAATTGCTGGCATTTTTAAGTTTGATATTTTCAGTCTACAGTTGGTCCTTAGTAACCAAAGATGTATAACGTGGAACTTTAGATAGAAGAACCTGTTATAATAAGGAAACACAATAGACAAAAAATGAACCTGTACAATATAGTTATTCAAAGGAAGTTCAGAAAAAAAGACAGTACTGGGAAAAGAATTCTGGAAGTTTGAGGAAAATTAGAAAGATATATTGGTGAAAAAAAAATAGGTGAGTTATAAGAAACAGAAATGGCTGGAAGCATCCAAAAGGATCACAAATATGCAAATAATAAGACTTGAATAACTTCTGTTTGGCAACCAAATGACCATTAGCATCCCCAGCAAAGGTAATTATTCCACAGTGATTCAATTAAGTCACATCTCCAAATTTAGAGAAAATTCAGGAAAACTCACCATGGAAAGATACACTAATACCTGTACCTGCTACTTAGCATAATTTCAACTTCATAAAAGTATTAAGAGCAGAGAGGAAGACATACAAAAAACACAGAATAATGATACGATTTGTCTTCAAATTATATGGAATTATATGCATTAGTGAAAACATGTTATGAACCAGGCTGACATAAAACAATGGCACCTGCTTTTATTTGTAGAGACAGCACAACATCGGCATCAACACAAACATCACAGATGCCTGCGTTATCTAGACTCATTAGGGTTGAGGGGATGGGTGTTGTCCTCAGAAGAAAGACAGCGAGGGATAAATGGGAGGGTTAGGAGGGAGGAAAGGACAGGGAGAACTGTTGTAATTATAATCTCAAAAAAAAAAACCCTAAAAATTCCAGAACATAACTGGTTCAGACACAAATAATTTTATTTCATTTCCAGTTCTCTCTTTTATTCATACATGAATGAGTGAAAATGTTCACATCTAGCATTATTATACATGTGTCATTAAACAGTTGAAACTCCCTTTCTTACTTCAGAGGTTTGCCGCTCATCTTGTTAATTAACCCCTTTCAGGTAGCTGGGTGAACAACCAAAGTTGGCCTTGTTCTTACTGCATCCTACATGAGAGGAAATATTTCTGTACTTCTAAATCTCATGGTTTTAGACTTAGCATATTAGGTGTGTCTTAGACATACCTGCAATACCAAAACATCTGTATAAAGATCTATGGCTACTCTGTTGTATCTACAATACATTCTGAGTATATAGGCATATGTCTAAGAGCATATTTTTGTTTATATATGATTATATACCTACTGATGTTTTTGTGCTCTTAAGAGTATGTACCTGTATATGTACTTCTGTGATTACATGTGGCCATGTATCTACACTTTTTATGTATATATGCACGAATTTAATGCACAGTTATGTCTGTTAGTGTGCATATGTGATATATGTATTTCAATTTCCATTTGCTTGCTGTAGTTTTATTTCTGTATCATATATTTTTACATAAACATAAGAGTGAATATCAGGATATTCTGAATTGCACATAATGCTTTCAAAGCTACCTTACATAAACCTCTCATCAGCTTTCACAGCATGCTTAAGTGCCTTACCCATTAAGAAACCAAACCAGTGCTGTGCAAAATAAGCATGATATTTCAGTAACAACTGCAACCTTGATCATTTCAGTAGTTATGCTGGTACCATAGTCCCTTATGCAGATATTTAACTGTTTTAATGTGTATAGCAGTCACCTTAACTGCTAACTTAGATACTTTCATCTCATGTAAAAACAATGACAGTCAGAAACATGGATAAATCATCTCTTTTAGAAGGTATGGTAACAAAGTTCAGGGCAAGAATTCCATGTATACCTAAGGAATCTCCTACCTAAGGAACATACAGAGAAATTAACCAAATATATCATTTTGCAGTTAGAGAAATTAATTTCAAAACCACATTAATTACTTTGCAAGCATATGAGATTTAAATGAGTGCAATGCACCACTGTTCTGCTAGAACTTGGTGCTCAGAGACATTCAAAATTGTACCCATGACTATCCTCATTTAAGTTATCAATTTAGTGTATGGAAATACCATGTAAAGTTTATTGACCTTTTTTTATGGCAAAAGAAAAAGTTTTTTTTTTTCAGAAGAAATTTTAATTGTTGATTTTCTTCCGAGTATCTTTGCAGAATGTCTAAATTATCTTGGTTTATTCATCATTAAAAAAATTCCAAGTCTGGCTGGGCAGTGGTGGTGCTCATCTTTAATCCCAGCACTCGGGAGGCAGAGCCAGATGGATCTCTGTGAGTTACAAGCTAACCTGGTCTACAGAGTGAGATTGAGGACAGGCACCAAAACTACACAGAGAAACCCTGTCACACACACACACACACACACACACACACACACACACACACACACACTCACAAATTCCAGGTTCTCTGGTTCATGAAGACATCCCATTCAGGACTGACTGGTAAGTCTCTCACTCTCTGTACATTGTTCAGTTGTGGTTTTGTATCTGCTCCCATCTACTGCAGGGGGAAGCTTCTCTGATGGTGGCTGAACGTCCTTAGGTGTCATTTTATTGCTATGTTCCTTTAGTAGAACAATAGTAATTGGTTTTCCCCTAGGCCGGTGGCCTATCTAGTCTCTGGATCTTGGCCACCAGAGCAATGCCAGGAATGGGTCCCATCTCACAGAATGGGCCTTAAGTATGATCAGCCGTGGTTGCTTACACCCACAAATTTTGGGCCACTATTTCGCCAGCGTGTTTTGTAGGTGGACCACCCATCTAGATTACAGAGTTTGTAGCTGGGCATGGAGCCATATGGAAGAGGAGACAGAAAGGTTGTAAGGGCCAGAGGATAACCAAGTCTCCCAGACAAAACAGACTGGTACATATATGAGTTCACAGAGACGATGACAGCATGCACAGGACCAGCACAGGTTCAAGTCAGGTAGGCAGGGTCCCAGTGTGGAGAGAAGGGGACTGGAGCCCCATTCCTGACCAAGAAGCTATCTCCAATTGACATCCACCTTTAAAGGAAGAAGAGTTTTCTCTGATGGATGCTCACTGGGGATATTAACTACACCCACACCAAGCATTAGATGGCCAGTACAAAGTGAACTCAGTGATGTTTTGGTAGGCTTTTGTTTCATGTCACCTTATTTGGGAATTTTTTTTATCCTACTGGTTTTTGCCTGCATGTTGTAGTTTCCAGTTTTGTATTTTAATAGGTTTTATTTGTGTGTGTTTCTCATCTCTCTCTCCCTCTCTCTCCCTCTCTCTCCCTCTCTCTCCCTCTCTCTCCCTGTAAGTGAGCAAATAAACTAAACAAAGTCAGTTATTTAACTGAAGCAAATATCTAAAGTAATTAGAATGAAAAAGACACATTGTCAATTTCTTAATAAATATTCTTGTAAACTAAAAGAAAATACTAAATGCTGGTTAGTAAAACTCTCTTTTCCTGTAGACTGTGTCAATACCATAAACGATCTTATCAATATGCCTGTGGTTCACTGTTAATAACCACTAATTCCAAGGCTTTTCCATGGTCACATAGATTTTTCCCTTTAACTAATGATAGGATATTACTGTCTGTTCTATCTATTTTCAGCATATACTTATTGCCTTCAGTATTGCTCGTGAGGAGTGATCTTAATTACCTTTTATTGTTATCTCATTCTAAAGTTCAAGCATGCCGTGTTAGACTCTGGACTCTATATGAGTGTTTGATTTATGTCATATCAGTTGTTAGAATGCTAAAATCAGATCAGTATATTTGTGTAGGAAACACACATATCTGTATCACTGATGCTTCTAAATTCTTAGAAACAGGAAATAACAAACTCACAGAGATCTCATCAACACATGTAATGCATTTGGGACATTAGATAAGTACATCTCTCGGTAACTGAATGGCAATGAAAGAAGATTGAGGAAAGGGGAGAAACTTGAGGAAAAGGGAGGGTGGGAAGGCCAGAAGGGCAAAAGTAAAGAGAAGTGGCTATTTCCAAATCCAAGTGGTGAAATAGAAGGAACCACCCAGTTCTCTGATGGTGGACCTGAGAAGAGACTGCAAATGGAAAATTGTTCATCAAGAAGAAATACTCTGAGGAAGGACTGAGGCATTTGGACTGTACCTCACTCCTTTCCCCAACACAATCCCATTGTATAGACACAGCCCTGGGCTTTCTATTCCAGTCCAGAACAATGGCAACAACAACAGCAGTAACATGGAAGTTCCATCTTCCCCAAGCTCCAGCCCTGGGACTTTGCTTTATTTAGAGCAAAGCAGAGAGCAGACGCCTCCTGTATCTCCAGCCCTCCATGAAGAACCACTATTCCCAGCAAATGCAACAAAGTGGGGCCAGGTTCACATGTGGAAAACTGAGAACTAAAGGCACCATGATCACTAGCTTTTTCCTAGGCTAGAACGAGAGACAACACCAGATAGCCAAGGCCTACTGTCCCTCCATGAGCATTAGCAGAATCCTAAGCAGACAGTTGACACCACCAGCTCTGAGGTGATCGTACATGGATTCTATCCAAGGAGGCAAAGGTTATTAAAGAGGACTCTGATGATGGGACCATACAAACAGAAAATTGAGAACAGTTTGCCCAAGAGAACAAGTAAAAGAGAGGGGTAGCTCCTAGATAAAAATGCACAAAAGGAAAAACTAGGGAAGGAGGCAACCAAGAAGAGTCAGCTCTGGGGGCTGAAAAGGCCACGTGCACATGGTAGGCTCCAATCACTCAGAAGAACTCTGAGTGGAATATATGCTCAATAAACAGAGTATAGAAGCCTCACCGGCAGAAGTCCCACTTCTGGGCAATGCCACCAAGGTCTTAACCCTCTTTTCAAAGTGGGGGGAAATTATGTGAACTTGCACAACTGTAATAATGGTCTCCAAGCTAATCCTGCATCCTCTCAGAAAATAGTAACAACAACAATAATAATAAAATAATAAGGTAGAAAATAATCTACCTTGCAAAAAGCTATAAATAAAAACTTTTGGTTTGTGAGTGCCTTATATGCACAAAGGGATAACTCAAACAGAGCTAGTGTGAAAGATGGAGTCCAAGAATAAAAGACCAAACAGGAATATCACATGTGTGCTGCACAATGTATGGAGAAGAAAGAATTCACAAAACTAGTTTATCCAAGTATCTAAAAAGAATGCCTTCTGAGTCTGGGTTACCTAACTCAAATATGGTATGTACTTACTCATAAGTGGAGACTGGATGTAAAGCAAAGGATAACCGGACTACAACCCACAACTCCAGGGAGGCTAGCTGGCAGGGAGAACCCTAGGAAGGATGCATGGATCACCCAGTGAAGGAGAAATAGATGAGATCTACATGAGCAAACTGGGGGTGAGGGAGGTAATGGAGGGCAAGGGATGGGGGATAAGAACATAGGGGAATGGGAGGTTTGAGCTGGAACAGGGACAGAGTGGAAAAGCAAGGAAAGAGATACCATGATAAATGAAGACATCATGGGAATAGGGAGAAACAGAGTGCTAGGAAATTTCCCAAGAATCCACAAGGATGACCCCACCTTAGACTACTGGCAATAGTTGAGAGGGTGCCTGACTTAGCCTACTCTGGTGGTCAGATGGCTGAACACCCTAACTGTCATCATAGAGCCCTCATCCAGTGACTGATGGAAGCAGATGCAGGGATCCACGGCCAGGTGCCAGGCCATGCTCCATGAGTCCAATCGATGAGAGAGAGAGTAGGGATTCCATGTGCAAGGGATATCAAGACCATGAGTGGAAAAAGTACAGAGACAACCAGCCAAACTAATGGAAACATATGAACTGTGGACCAATAGCTGAAGAGCTCCCATGGTACTAAACTAGGCCCTCTGGATAAGCAAGAGACAGTTGTTTAGCTTGAACTGTTTTGGGGGCCCCCAGACAGCAGGATTGGGACCTGTCCCTGGTGCATGAGCCGGCATTTTGGAGCCTAGTGCCTATGCTGGGACACTTTGAGAAGCCTTGGTGCAGGGAGGAGGGACCCAGGACTGCCTCAACTGAGTGTGCCAGGCTCTGCTGACTCTCCAGGGGAGACCTTGCCTTGGAGGAGGTGGAAATGAGGGGTGGGTTGGGGGAAAAGGCTAGGGAGTGGGAGGAGGGAGGACAGGGGAATCTGTGGTTGGTATGTAAAATGAATAGAAATTTTATTAATAATAAAAGAGAATGAAAATAAATAAATTAAAAAAAGAATGGATTTTTTTTAAAATGCCATATTTTCCAAGCATGGAAGAGCAGACCCATATCCAGGGTCACTGCTAGTTACTAGCTGCTAGTTGCATGTTTGTGTAATAGTTAACCATATATCAACTAGTAGTACATTGTTAGGACTAGCATATCATCCAAACCATTCTGTTTTTAAAACATTTGTAAAGACAGAATCCAAGAAATTGTTGACTCAAACACAAGAACAAACTGCAGCTCACATTGCTAATCTTAGAAGGGCTCCAGATGATAGAAAAATGACTTCAGAGGACTCCACTTTGTGAAAGCAATTATGTGTGTAAATAGATAGATAGATAGATAGATAGATAGATAGATAGATAGATAGATAGGTACTTTCTTGTTTTCATATAAATTAGATTATAATAAATTATGAAAATTCATTCCTAATCTGCCTATATTTCCTCTATGCTCTTGCACACACAGACATGCATACACACACCAATACTCTCATTATCAATTTTCACAAAGCTAATCAAATGAAAAATCTCCAAACCTGGCTATTCCTCTAATCATCAGCTGGTCATCAATGCCATTGTTGTTTTAAAATTGTGTTTATTCAGAGATGAAAATAAATTTAGGAAACTTGCCATAGTCTACTTTCTCTTGCTGTGATAAGTTCATGGCCAAAAGCAGCTTGAGGAGGAGAGGGTTCATTTCATCTTACAGCCCACAGTCCACAGCTGACAGAAGTCAGAAAGGAACCTGGGAACTGAAGCAGAGGCCAAGAAGGAAGCTGCTTACCGGCTTGCTCAGCTTGTCTTTATATACAAACTGGGACTACCTGTGCAGATGGGGTACCGCTCACAGTGGACTGGGCCATTCCACAGCAATCATTAGTCAAAATCAAACAAACAAAAACAAAACAAACAAACAAAATAATCAAAGCCCACAGACATGCCTACAGGTCATTCCCATGCAAGCATTTCCTCAATTTAGGTTCCTTCATCCAGACTGTTCCTAGCTTATGTAAGGAAAAATCATTTTAATAAGAATTTTAAGTATTTGTAATAAATATGTATATAGATTGTATGTATTCATGTATTATTTTACATTTTATTATTAAGTAAAAGATAATTAAAAGTGAAATTAAAAAAAAAACAACAACAACAAAACAAAACAAAAACTAACCAGCACGAAGTTAAAAACAGGACATTTCTCTGGATGTGAAAATCTCATTATCCACAACAATTTGCATAGTGGATTCTCCATAAAAATTGGTAACAAGACCAATTTCATGTTTTGATATGTATCTAATATGTGAATGCTCCCAGTAAACAATGCCTGTGGCTGAAAAGCAAGTCTATTTATTCGTGTTTGTGTGTGTGTGTGTGTGTGTGTGTGTGTGTGTGTATGTGTGTGTGTGTGTGTGTGTGTGTGTGTATGTGTGTGTGTGTATGTGTGTGTGTATGTGTGTGTGTGTGTAGGTAGTGCATGTATGTAGGTAGTGTGTGTGTATGCTTGTGTGTGTGCATGCACATGCACTAATGAACACAGGTACAACAGGGAGGCTGTTTGGAGATCAGATGAAAATTCTCGTGAGTCAGTTCCCTCTGTCTCCCAGGCTCCTCATTGTAGATGTTATATTAGATGTTTTGTTGCTCTATTTCATCCCAATACATTGTATAAAAATAGCAAGTTGACAGCTTTGAGAAAGTCACTGTTTGTGCCCACATGCCCTGTATATTCATCTAAAGGTGTTGTTGTTTTCTTTTTCTTGCCATTATCAATTTTAGGAAATACCATTTCTAAATATTCTGATATACAGTGACCTAGAGATATCGGGGTAAAAAAGGATAAATTGCTTAAATTAATAGACCTGGAAATTCTACATCTAGGATCAAACTCTTACAGCAAGAAAATGTTCCTTTATTGTAAGTGAGGGGTCCAGGAATATAGAAATATAAAACTGTGAACCTAACAAAATAAAGGCTGATAGTCATCAGCTCTAAAGGTTAACTTCTAGCAATGACTCTCTGACTGTATCCAGCTCCTCTGTCAACAGTCAGGGGGCAACTTTTAGCCCCCTTGCCCCTTATAGCCAATAACTGCCTGGACCAAAGTTAACTTTTAACAGATGTTTCTACATGACTCCTAGAATGCATCCCATGCCTGATGTTTCTACAAGACTCCTAGCATGCACCCCATGCCTGATGCTATCCGTTTTACTATAATAAGGGGCCCGAACCCGTCTCCAGTGCCCCAGCCTCAGAATTCTGAATGCTGGCTGCGGTCTCAGCCAGCTGATATGCTCTTGTGCACCACTTTGATTTTTCCCTCCTTTGGTATTTTCGGGAATAACGTTTGCTTCTGTTTTAATACACTTTGGTGGTTTGTGCCTCATTATTGTGTGATCCTGGACCCAACATAAGGTTATATAGACATGTTCTTAATGTAATAGACCCCATGGGAATAGGAAGAAGCAGAGTGCTAGAGAGGTCCCCAGAAATCCACAAAGATACTTCCACTATAGACTACTAGCAATGGTTGAAAGAGTGCCTGAGCTGACTTACTCTGGTGATCGGATGGCTGAACACCTTGACTGTCATGACAGAACTCTCATCTAGTGACTAGTGGAAGCAGAATGAGAGATCCACGGTCAAACCCCAGGTGGAGCTCCAAGAGTCCAATCAGTGAGAGAGAGAGGAGGGATTATATGAGCAAGAGATATTGAGACCACAATTGGAAAAAGCACAGTGAAAATACCCAAACTAGTGGAAACACATAAACTGTGAACCAATAGCTGAGGAGCCCCCATGGAACTGGACCAGGCCCTCTGATTAAGCGAGACAGCTGATTAGCTTGAACTGTTTAGGAGGCCCCCAGGCAGTGGAACCTGGACCTGTCCTTGGTGCATGAGCTGGCTTTTTGGAAACTAGGGCCTATGCTGAGACACTTTGCTCAGCCTTGGTGTAGGGAGGAGGGGACTGGACCTGCCTGGACTGAATCTACCAGGCTGGGCTGACTCCCCAGGGGAGACTTTGCGTTGGAGGAACTGAGAATGGAGGGTGGATTAGGGGGAAGGGTGGGGATGGGAGGAGGGAGGACAGGGGAATCTGTGGCTGATAAGTAAAATTAAATTAATTATAAAATAAAAATATTTTTAAAAAGACACCTAGTGAGTTCCAAGACAGCCAGGGCTACATAGCGAGAACCTCTCTCAAAATAAAACAAATCAAGCAAAGAGAAAATTGCAGAATTGGGCTGACAATATGCCACTTGTTGCCATGTAGAGAACCTCACTTTGAGTCCCAGCACCTACAGACCGTTCTGTACCTCCAGTTCTAGGGAATCCAATGCTTTCTTCTGGCCTCCAAGACACCAGGCACATATGTGATCCACAAACGTGCAAGCAGGCAACATATATAAATATAAAATAAAATAAAACTATTTTAACTGACCTCTTGAATTGTAGCTTTGTACTGAAATAGAGATAACAAATAAATGAGGAGAATCAGTTCCAGGAAGTGCGCAACTCTTTAGGTCATGGGTAGCAAGGCATTTTTGTTACAACCACGGGACTATTTTCCACATTTGCATCTTTGACTGAATTTGCTGCGTCTCTGCTTCTGTTTGTTTTCTATTTTGCAGTAGAAGGGATAGAATCCACTGCTTTTCCTGTTAAGCGAATGTCTTAAACTAAACTGCACCCTATTCTTCTGATGTAGAACAACTATGATCATTAGACCCCACAGAGCCGTTACTAAGACAACACGATAGTTAGACTGTACATACACCAGATCTAGTCCATGTGAGGGATCACTACACTTCAGTACCATTAACATCTCTACACAGTTTATATAAAGATCACTGGGTGTAATGAGTACAAGCATATAATAATAATAGGTATATAGTGATGACAGGTTATAATGATCACAGGTATATAATAACCACAGTTATATAATAATGATTACAAATAGATAACGATGACCACAGTTATATATGGACCACAAGTACATAATGACCACAAGTATATAATGACCAGGTGTATATTATAACCATGGGTATATAATAATAAGCACAGGTATATTATAATGACCACAGTTACATAATGATCATAATTTATAATGACCACAGGTATAGAGTGATCACAGGTATAGGATGATCACAGGTATAGATTGATCACAAATATATGATGACCACAGGTTATAATGATAAGGAACAAAATCTAATCAAAAAGTAAACATATATAAAACTTCATAGATCACTTCAGTTTTAGTTAATCTTAGCCTAAAATTTTCAATTATCATTTAGAAAGCTAATATAACTGATGATGTAAATGTAATTCACATTTGTTATCTTTAACCTGTCTGAAACTAATGGCAAATGGAAGCTTTTCAAGTACATAGTTCTTCTGGCATGAGCCTTAGAGAAGACAACACAGGAAGAGACTTTTGATTCCATGTGACTTTCAACCGGTAAACAAACCCTGTCTGTGTTATGCTTCCTTGTCAAAAGGGAGGGGCTCTCTTATTAGTATTAGTTGTGGTGTCTACAGTTTCTGCTGATACAATGAACACAAGAATGTAGGGAAATATTTTTGCAACTTAACAAATACATAAGAAGCAGTAACAAGTAACAGAGAAGGACTCTACAAGCAGAAATACAACACTTGCTTTAGTGACAGGGGGAGGGGACCTCTCAGTATTGAACACATTAATAAGGTAACATGTGAAGAGGCACTCTCAGAACAAAGAGTATGAGAACTGATGCATTTACCAAATTCTTTACTGTTTTGGTAATGTGAACATCTATACAGCAAAAGTTAATGGCAGTAAAATTTATTTATGTTCTGGTTGATCCACTTCAATGTGTTCCCAGCTGCATACAATTCATTTTTATGCTATTGTGATCAATTTTGGGGTAGTGTTCTTCATTCCTGTTTTTATATATGACATTATTCATGTTTACTTACAAATTTTATGTTATTTTAAATTTTAAACTGAATTTTATTGTGTATCTCAGGTTTCACAAAATGTTATGGGATAGGCATGAACTGTAAAATGGTGCTTCTAGGGTAAAATAGATTGATTGATATAAGTACATTAAATGATCACAACATTATTAACAAAGGAGACCATGGGATTCTTTGATGAAGTCATTGTGTCACTAAGTCAATGTATGTAATCATGACTTTCCACCCGCTGTACCATACTAAAGTTTTTGCAAACTTTCCATTAGGTCAATTATATCACTTTTTAAACTTCAAAAGCCTAATAATTATACACATTAAAATGTTGCTGGTTTTTCTCTTGTGTACTATTTCCAACTTGTACATGCATATATAGATTTTTCATCTTCTTACATAAAACTGTAAGAAGAACACATCGAATGAAGGAATGGTAGGTTAGAAAGGTATGATCCCTCAGTCATGTAATAATATAAACTATGGGTATTGTTAAGTGTTCAAACAGATAGAAAACACATCCAATAAAAATGGAATATTAAAATAAACAGGGGAAAACAAATCATTCTGTTTTTTAAGTTGAAAGAACACTGCACAATACATTTACATTAGTAACTAACTGACTAACTAACTAACTAACTAAATATATATATATATATATATATATATATATATATATATATATATATAAAGTCTATTTAATTTAGTCTTTGCCAAAGAGAGTATTCAAGAACAAATTGGAAGAATTTAAACATGAACCCATGCAGCTGTCTGTTATAAAACTCTCTCTAAATATAACAAAAATATCCATGCAAAATCTCTGAGTATTTATTTTCTGAGATACAAGAAAGTCTCCAGAGCATTTGTGCAAAGGGGAAACCGTGAATTTAAACAGTAGACTCATTGCATGATTTGGTTTGTTTTTTTCCCAGAGACAAAAGCAGAGGGAAAGATGTGAAGATCTTCCAGTAACCAAAGATAATAGAGATAACAGATGAAAGGCCAGTCTCTCTTACATATAATGAGTTCTTGCATGTGAAATTCATTTACATATTTTCAAAAATAAATTTATTTTTTCCATTGACACATAAGAACCTAAATTTATATACAACACACACATGTACACATACACATGCATATTAACGGGTACCATGTGTTATTTTGGTATTTATCTCCTATGTTAAAATACTTACAACAAGTATCTCTTCAAATACTTATAACTTGTTTAAGGTGAGACATGTAAAGCCATTCCATCCAGGCTTTAAAAAAAAACAAAGAAAAAAAAAAAAAACCACCCTTTTGGCTTGTTATCACCCTGCCTTTCACCAGAGTTTCTTGTCTCTATCAATCACTGACTCTCTGTTGACCAGTCTCCTGCTCCTCTTACTACCTAGTCTCCAGGTTCTAGTAACCTCTATGCCATTGTCAACTTCTATGTAAAATATGTAAGTGGGGTCAAACCACATTCATCTCTCTGTACCCGGCTTTCTTTACTCGACCTAATAGTCTCCAGTGACAATGCATGTCGCTACAAATAACAAGATTCATGCATTAGCTACTCAATAACCTGAAGCAGCCCATCTCAAGACTGCTATGAGCAGAGATGTATCCAGCCTAGGAGCACAGACAGGTTTTAATTGGCTGACTTTTGTTTCTGCACTATATGGCCCTAAGTATGGCCTGGTGTGTTATGCCTCCTTCAACAAGGCCACACCTCCTAATTCCTCTGCAACAGTCCACTAAATGGGGACCAAGCCTTCAAACACACGAGCCTGTGGTGGACATTCTTATTCAAACCACCACACAGGTTAAATTTTATTTTACAGGGTGACATTCCTTTTTATAAGGTTGCTTCTTGTTTTTATGGAGTTGTGAAAGGTAAAAGCCAACAGTGAGCAGCCATGTGTGTGTCGGTATGTGCTTTATTTCATTGTTCCTGTTCTGGAATAACCATTTAAAGTCAAAATACTTAGTTTTTCTATTATGGATCGTTAAAACATTGGTTTATCCATTTATGATCAAGTAAGTTGATAGCCAACATGAAAGTTAAAGGAAAAAGATACTCATGTCTTTAGGTTATTATGGTCTATGGCATACGTTTCTACTTTTTAAAAACACTCCATTGGTGTCCCAGAAGATGCCCATGCACTACATTTAAATATCAATTTATAAAACATTGAGACTCATGAATTTCTATCTCCGTTGAAATGATCATATAGAATAGAGGTTCATTATATGATCAAATAATCTATTTCCATTAAGATATTGATTTTGTAATGTTATCAAGATTTATCCAGAATTAACTTGGATAACAGAGTAGAGACAGAAGAGCCCAGGTCCCCATTATGAGTGTCACGAGGTTACCTTGCTTTATTTCTTCCCACTGTTTCTTTCCTCCAATCTTTTCCTTACCAGCATAGCAGGCCTCTGAATTACTATTAGTAAGTAGGAGGGGTGTTGCAATAGGTACTGGGGGGCGTTCTAGCACACTTTCTCAATGGGATATCCCCTATGCCTTATCAATCAAGCTAGGGCTGACACTGATCTAGAAACACAAGCCAGCAGGGAGAGTCAACAGATCAAGTGTCATTCTAGAGTGCTGTGGGATGTCGTTCTGTATGTTGGGAATGTGTGTGGATAAATAAAATGCTGATGGGCTAGTAGCCAGGCAGGAAGTATAGGCGGGATAAGCAGACAAGGAGAATTCTGGGAGGAGGAAAGCTTGAGTCAGGAGTCACCAGCCAGACACAGAGGAAGCAAGATGACAAGGCAGAACTGAGAAAGGGTACCAAGCCACGTGGCTAAACAAAGATAAGAATTATGGGTTAATTTAAGTGTAAGAGCTAGTCAGTAATGAACTAATGGCTGACCAGCTATAATTATTATAAGCTTCTGAGTGATTATTTTATAAGCAGCTGGACGGGACACAAGAAAACTTTCAGTTACACTAGAGGCTAGAGGGAGAATCTTTATCTTCAGGGTCACTCCAAGGTAAATGTCAAATTGCAATGATTCCAAAGAATCTTGCATCATTTATCACAATAAGTCAGTCGTCCGCCAGTGATTTCCACAAAGGCAGATTGGACATCCCAGCGGTCAAACATACCTGTGAAATGTGCAAGGCTGATGTAACAGGTGGGTTGAGAAAACATGTATACAATCTAACAAATGGGAAAGTACAGAACACTATATATATATATATATATATATATATGTATATGTATATGTATATGTATATGTATGTATATGTATGTATTATACATATGTGTACATATACATCCTTGCCACAGTTGCTATAACATCTTGGAGAAGTGATTTTAAGCTATGGTTTTCTACAACATTAATTCAACTACGTGTTGTGTGTCAAATAGAAAGTTAATACCTACATTTATGACTTTTTCCCTAGCCATGACCAAGTACCTAGCAGAAGCAAGTTAAGGGAGAAAGGGATTATTTTAGCTCATTATTTGGGGGACATTGTCCACCCTGTGGGGGGCCATCATGGCAGTTGGGACTGTTTTGGTCACTGGTGGCAAGACCTTATGGCATAACTTGCTCACAGGTGCTAAGCTTAGAGGAGAAAAAGGTGAATCAGGAACACAAGCATATATTGCCCCATGGCCCAGTGCCAGCAACCCACTTCCTCTATGGATGCCTCACCTATTAAAGGGTCCATAGCCTCTGGAAGCAGAGCTGTCAGTGGGAAGAAGAGGGGTAGGGTTTAAGCATATAAGGCTTTGGTGGACACTTTACTTTCAAAACATAACAACATTTATCTTCTGCTTTTTTATTTTATTTTTGTTCTTTAAAAAAAAAAGGAGATTGAACCTTCACTGAAGTACAAGAGAGCTCGGCGAACAATGCTATGAAAACCAAAAAAATTATTTTCACATCTATGCTGCAATGTGTGATGTGTTTACTTCAGAGCAAGTTAAATAGCAAGGCTTAGTGGAACAAAGTGGTAATATATTGTGAAGTGTCCTTGGATCTATGTGATTAAAGTTAATAACCACCCCTCCTAAACTTTATAAAATGCAGGATGATAATTTTGTTTGGAAAATAATAGGTGATAGGAAAATAGAGGGAGACATAATTTCCACCCCGGCAACCTGCAGAGGAACCACACAGCTCAGCTTCAGAGCAAGAAATCTAGGCTTGAAGAACTGACATTCAAAAGCGCAGTAATGGGATGTTTAAATATGTTAGCCCTATGCTGTTCCCGCATAGTGTTTAGAAGCACTACATAACGTTCGGCTCCTGTGGGTCTGTCTAAGACAGTGGCTTTCATAGGGACAGGTCATAAATACTGTCCCGCTGTTTCTATGCTTTACTGAGGTGGAGGGTAATTGTGTGAAGCTTAAAAATATATTGGTAGCATGACCCCGTGCCCCTGTGAGCACCACATGAAAAGAAAGTCATGAGCATAGAAAGTTTCCATTTTATTTGAGGGTCACACAGGACAGAAAGGAACAACACCGAGCCCCTTGGCGTGCATGACGATCTAAAAACCATTTTAAAAGCTCACTTTGACTCTGGGGAAGGAAGGAAGAAGCTAAGGAAGTGGCACTTCCGCCTCTTCTGAAAAGCTGATGAGCACATGTGAACACTTTTTTTCCTCTTCTCATTTAGCCGGAGATACCTTGTAACTGAAAGGTGAGCTGTAAGTTAATGAAGTAGGCCCCCCGAACCTACTTGGATTTCCCAAGTGTCTCAATCATGTAGTCATTATTTTCAAATGGAAGTTATGTAGGGCTGGCATCTCCAGAAAAAAAAAAATGGCTGTGGTGGTAAAAAGAAAGAAAGGAGAAATGGAAAGTACGGCTTTACCCCCTCTCCCCCAGCCCCTGAAGTGAGTATGTCAACTGGGATCCGCAGCGCCAGGTCCAGATCTCCCAACCCTCAGCTGGGAGCGCCAGACCATGCACCTGCTCTTTCAGATCGTCAGTTATAATCTCAACAGCATTCAGATTTCGAATGATGAACTTGGGAGTTTAGCTAAGTTGGTACACTTGAATGTCCTACAGACACTCTGCTGTGCTATTAGAGGAAAACGACAGGATCTCCAAGAGCAGTTTAAACAGTGCAGTGTTTTCCCGGAGCCTTCCTGCCCAGCTACCGACTGTCCTTGCGAAGGTTCATCGTCCCTGTGAGGGCAACTTTCCATCACTCTCCTGGGAATCTAGAGCAGCCAACAACAGTGGAAAAAGAAGAATCAAACCAACATGATTGCGAGCCTTCCGATAGCAAAGAAAAATAATCTGTAAGTTTAAAAACAGAGTGAATTGTGAAAAGCTCTGTAAGAGTAAATAGCGTTTTTCTCCTCTCTCTCTGCTCCGTGCCCGCCCCCTCTCACACACACACACACACACGTGCATGTGTGTGTGTATGTACGCATGTATGTAGGGAGATGCATGAGTGTACATTTTTGCTCATAACTAGTGTGATCCTTTCTCGGCTGTGATCAGATCTAAGAAGGCTGATGTTCCAGAGTGAACACTTGTGATGACAGCACTAACTCCTCACACAGGATTTTCTCTCCAGAGGGAAGGCTATTCAGTGATTCCAGAATGGAATAGTCTACTGCTGGGAGGAAGGAAGGAGCAACTGCTACTACAAACAGAGGATCTGTCCGACAGACGCAGGCAGCCATGTGCGAGACTTGGGGGAAAACTGAGCAGCATGCACATCTTCAGAGAGTACTGGTGTGGGGAATTCCCAACCTGGAGGGTATTTTACACATCAGAACTCTGACTCCTGCTGTGGGATGGGCTGTATGTCAAAGCTGTTGCTCTGATTGGTCAATAAATAAAACACTGATTGGCCAGTGGCCAGACAGGACGTATAGGCGGGACTAACAGAGAGGAGAAAAGAGAGAACAGGAAGGCGGAGGGAGACACTGCCAGCCACAGCCAGGACAAGCAGTATGTGAAGATGCTGGTAAGCCACGAGCCACATGGCAAGGTATAGATTTATAGAAATGGATTAATTTAAGATATAAGAACAGTTAGCAAGAAGCCTGCCATGGCCATACAGTTTGTAAATAATATAAGTGTCTGTGTGTTTATTTTGTAAGTGGGCTGTTGGACTGCCGGGGATTGGCGGGACCCGGAGTGAAAACTCCAGCTACAGACTCTGCTTTCAAAACATTTTGTTGTTGTTGTCAAAAAATGTGATTTTAGTTAATTATTTGAAATTGATAATATGCTTTTAAATTTTTATTTTATTTTTATTTATCTTTAGTTTTAATACATATTAATTAAAATCTAATTATATCACTTTCCCCCTTCCTTTAAATCACTCCAGCCCCTCTTATGCCCCCAACTCCAATTCCTTACATGTCCCCCTGCTCCAAGTAATAATCTCTTCTTCCTCTGGTATTATTGTTACACACACACACACATACACACACACACACATATATATATGTATATATACACATACTCATACACACATAATATCCACAAACATACACATATATGCATATATGTATACATACACATATAACACACACATATGTATACATACACATACAAATACGCACACATATATACACACACTCATATACACACATGCATATGTGCACAAATATATACACATGCATATGCACACACACACACACATACACACACAAATAAATAAATAGAAACTGCCAAGTCCATTTTGATGTTTGTGTTCATATGGTCCTTCATAAGGTCCAGCTTCCATGGCGCCAGAAAATAAAATCCAAGCTAGTAAGGGAGGGAAATTATTAACAGCCCTACGCAGGTGTCACATCGATGAACCGCAGCAATGACCAGCATTGCAAAATATCTGTAAAGGTGCAGCAAGTGGCGCTCACATGTCGGTGGCAAACCAGCTGTCTAATTGAACTCAAGGCCCACTCAGCTGGAAGGAAATCATGCCGATACTAGAAACCCAGCACATTTCCTGTAATGAGAGACTCAAGCGAGTCCCCCAAGTTCAGGGCTGCCTCTAATGCAGTAAGGACACACGGTGTTTATGTGTTCACCACTGGGCCTGCTTTATGTAGTCAAGCACGTAACACCGGAATGTTAATTTCTAGTGGTATAACATCAACCAAATTAAAAATGAGCTTGTTTACTAGTAAGAAGTTAAATCATGTATAAATTCTATCATGAGAGACGTAAAGTACGTGGCAAACTTTTTTTGTTCTCACTCTGCTCTACTTTCTCCAGCCATATCTCATCTAACACATGCACACACACACACACACACACACACACACACACACACACACACACTCAGATGTCCTCTGTTGACTTGACTTGCTCGTTTTTGTAAATATTGAAAAGGAGAGTCCTATGCGCTGTTCTGCCTTTTTCAAAAATACTGAAAAAAGGACTGCTTTGTAACAGTAAATATTTTCACTGAAGTTTAATAAATTTTTTTCCATGACTTTGATTTCCCTGGGTAAATACTGCCTTGGCTGACTTGGCAACATTTCAATGAGATCTGATAAGAGAAAGGTGTGTTGCAAAGGAAGGGTAGCTTTCTGTAAATACGCTTCCTAAAAACAGAGGAAATCATGACTGCAGATTTAAATATGTGTAATACTTCTCCCAAGGAAGGAATTCCAATGCTTTTCTCAAAAGAGCGAATACAAAGGCCAAGACTGCAATAAAAATTAACGAATGCACCAAACATTGGTTATGCAATAACTACAGAAAATGTATGCATTACTGGAACCGCCTCTACCTTTCCAAGTGTTCTACACTGTAAACAATTAGTAAGGTAAGAAGAAGAAACCAGAACTTTAAGCAATTTTCTTGTATGTATTGAGGACATTGTTAGAAAGGTCTTAGGCAAAATGTCTAGCTTTCAACACAAATCTATCGCCACAATGACACTAAAGGGCATAGCAGAAAAATAAATGGCAGTCTAACAATGTGGTTTAGAAAGGTCTTTATAATTTATCTTCTCCCAGTTGTAAGTAACAGCTTCTCTACTTGTTACTCTGAAATTATACATTGGGATAAAGGTATAATCCATTAATCTTTCTTACATTTTTGTATATGTGCTTTTTTCTTTTTTAAACAGTCTCACTATGTAACCCTGAAAGGGCTGGAACTCATTGTGTAGACCAGGCTGGCCTAGACTTGCAGTAATCCTGCTGCCTCTGCTTCTTTAGTACTGCATTCTTTAGCTGTTGCTTGTATATTTGTTTGTTTTATGTTCATGGCAAGATAGTAGTGTACACAGAATAAATTTGGCAGAAAAAGCAATTAACTGGAAAGCTTATTGAAGGGAATTCAAGGACAGAGACTTGCGTCCCCACCCTAACCATTTTATGTGTTTGATTATGCTTTTGAAAATTGTTTCCTCTAAAAAAAGGAGCTGTCTTGATTACATGCTGCAATGCTGGGCCCAGATAGAAACTGATGGCTCTTTCTGGGATCTCAAATTCTGATCTCTAACTAGTAAAAAAAGCTAGAGTTAATTTCCCCAATCCTTCTTTCACAACAACAACAATCACTAGGAACATGGCTTTGAAAGAATGAACCATTCCTGATTGTGTACATGAACATCTCGCAGAAGTCTTGTACTAATGACCTAGGCAGCAAAACATCATACATACATCTAAATAACATATCTAAACAACTTGAAAAGAATATAGATGTTATTAAAAGGAAGCCATAGCTTTAAAATTCACAAGACAGCTATTTTATTGGTTGTGACATAAGGTAGGAAGGAATGAATGACAGCATGAAAGTTTGAAAACTTGAGGAGCAGACTGAATCTATGGCAGCATACTTTTATACAGAGATTTACATATTGTGATCTGAATGTATTTTACACTTCCATTAGTTCCCTGATGTGTGTATCAAAAAGATTTCACTAAGGGCAGTGCACCAGATAAGGGCAGCCTCCGGAGAAGCTATTTAAAAGCAAATTAAATTATCATAGTTGAAATACTTTAAATATACATATGCATATAAATATGGTTAAGGGACTTGTGTATTGGTTTTATCTTAGGGTGAATTGGTGAGAAAACAAATGACTATGTTTAAGGGCATTTATTTACTGAGTCATCTAAGAAGAGAAGTATGGTTCCTTCTGGAGAGGCTGTGTCCTACTCTAGAAGGTGCAGGCTTTGCAGTGTCTAAGTGGTCTGCTTGTGAAATGTCAGCTTGGTCCTCATGTCTTTATGGCCTGCTTTAGCTGACCCCTTTTCTTCTTCATGTATCAAAACAATTACAAGCAGACCTAATTTCTTATGCTAATATGACTTCATCAAGTGGAAGAAGAAAGCTCCAAGCAGGGTGTTCTCTCCTTGCATTGACTGATTCTGATACTTGACATACTTACCATATAATAAGTTATAATTATAAGATACCTTTGTGATGATAAGCTTTCTACTACAGCAAATTGAGTCTATGCACTAAATCGTTTTTGTACACCCACATCTCATTCCAAGTTTAACTCAGTTCTTTAAAATTGAAGCATCAAACCACAGTGGGTCGGCGTTTCTTACCTTGACATAAAGATCTACAAAATAAACTGACATTTTTCCTTTCCTTTCTTCCTTTCTTTTTTTTTTTTAAATTTGCCTTCTTCCTTCCCAAAGAGAGTGTTTCTCTTATTAATGCCACAATAGTCCTCTGCATACGGCTTAGGTGGAGAGTCATGTGGGAGAATACCGTGTATGATAAACTCATTTTAAAGAGAAGCATTATCGTTTCAAGAGAAAACATGTTTGAAAAAATGCAGATTTTTGGTAGATATTACTGTCTATTGTCAACATATGTTTGCCTCTATCAAGAGGAAATCTCAGCCTCCTGTGATGACAAAGCAGCAATATTGCAACTGTCCCTGTGTTATCTGCCTAGGTCCCAGACTCATTTGAAGTTGCATAAGAATCATAAGATTCCTTTTTGGAAAATGAACTAGAAACATTAATAATATGTGGCCTTTAGATTGAGAATGCCAAAGCACGTGTGTCTCTGCAAGTCTATCAGTCCCATAATGATGACCTTTAACTCATACATCCAGGTAGAAACACCACAAAAGTTTGGTATTATGAACCTCAGTGGCACTAAATGAATGAGAAATTAATTCCATTACCATGAACTAATCATGATGGAGGAACAGGTTTAGTTTTCTCAACTGCTACTATGTTGACCTGCAGATTTCATTACCATGTGTTCTCATTTACCCTTAATGAAACATCCATCAAATACTTGTTCATAAAAAAGAAAACAAATGAAAGAAAAACATTTTATGTGATATTTCCTTCACTCCTCATTGTTATACACGTTAATCTATGGAAGAAATAGAAGATGAAAATAAGTTCTCTTGTTATTAGATTTATATATTCAACAAATGCCTTATGTCATGGAATGGATTAAATTCTTAAAATATTTTCCAGTGATTGATAACCCATGGACATCTATAGAAGTCAAATGTAACCATATTTAATATATCTGTAGGACTACACTTTCAGGGATTATATCCATAGTTTCATAACACATCTTTAACAACTATTCACTAGTGATTCATCCTCATTAAGCAAATATTATTTTAATATAATTTTAATGAGAAAAGATTTGGTATGTGATGACAATATCCATTTTGACATCTTATATCGAGACCTAAAAACCATAGGAAAGAAACATAAAACTTGCAACACCTAATTACTTCAATAGCTTAAGTAATTTGCTCAACTCGCATGAAAATGTTTCTGGTACATTATAAAAGAATAGTATGTGTCTTTATAATTTATCAGATTATGAAATAGACTTCAGTTGTCCTTTGTTTATCCATTAAATGTTTAGACAATTCTATGTCAGATTATACCTGAGAAACCAGCGCATGTACTGGAGCAAATAAGATATCTTGAGTTTACAACGTAAAACCAGAAACACAGAAGCTGATAGAAAGGGAAGTGTGGGATAGCCTTGGACTCATAGGCACAGCAGAATTCCTTAACAGAACACTGTTAGCATGGAACTAGACACTAAGTTCAACAATTAATGAATAGGATCTCATGAAACTGAAAAGCTCCTGTAAGATAAAGGACACTGTCATTAGGGCAAAGGAACAGCCTACAGAATTGGAAAGTATTTTTTATCAACTCCACATCCAATAGAGTATTAATATCCAAAGTATATAAAGAACTTAAGAAACTAGATATCACAAAGCCAAATATTCCAATTAAAACTGGGGTACAGATCTAAGCAGAGTGTTTTCAATAGAGGAAACTCAAATGGCCAAGACAAAGACACGATTAACATCCTTAGCCATCAGGGAATGCAAATCAAAACTGTTTTTAGAGCCCATCTTTTACCTGTCAGAACTTCAAAGATCCAAAAACCACAAGTTTCAGGTCATGCTGGAGAGGATGTAAAATAAGGGGAACACTTATTCACTATGGATGGGAATGCAAACTTGTATAGCCACTATGGAAGTCCATATGGTGCTTCCTCAGAAAATTGGGAAATGATCTACTTCAAGACCCATCTATACCACTCTTGGTCATATACTCAAAGGATGCTTCATTCTACCACAAGGATACTTGCTCAATTATGTCCATTGATGCTCTATTCACAATAGCCAGAAACTGGAAACATTGTAGATGTCTCTCAAAAAAAAGAATGGATAAAGAAAATGCGGTATATTAGCCATTAAATAAATGATAACCAAGCAACAATCCATAGACCCAGAAAGGTTAGATATAAGGGACGGGACTAGGAGAGGCATGTGGATCTCCGTGGGAAGTGGAAACAGAATAAATTTTATAGGTGGACCGGGGGTTGGTGGGGATGGAATGGGAGGATCAGGTGGGAAAGGGGAGGAGAAATAAGGCTGAGAGAGGGAATTCAGAGAGAGACAGCAGTAAATGAGGAGCATTTGAGGGGTGGTATGGAAAACTAGTTGTGTCAAAACTTCCTAAAATATATCAGGAAATCCTAATGAAGTCTCCAAACTAAAGGTATAGACATAGTCCTAACTGGACATCTCTTATCACCAAATGAAGCTTCCAGTATCAAGACTGAGTTACATCCAATTGAATTGTTGGCCAAAGGGATCCAATAGAAATCCCCAAACAACTCAGAGTGTTGTCAAGAAAATAGGTTCCTCTCCACAAACTAACAGCAAGGCCTCATTGTTGAGGACAGCAACCACATAACTCATTGAATATAGGGAGGGTGAACTGGTGCCTACATAGAACCTTCACCCCCATGTTCTAATGTCTTTGATATGGAAAGAAATTTTTCAGACTACCAAAAGAGAAATGTAAACACTAACCCAGCCACAAAAGCTATGATTTACAAGGCTGTCCTGCCTGCAAAATATGCAAGAGTAATTGGGCTGCAAAGCTTGAGGGAGTAACCAATGAACATCTGATTTGACTTAAGGCCCACTCTATGAGATGGAATCCATAACTGACACTCCTTGAGTGACCAAGAGTCAGAAACTAGATATCCCAGAGACCTAGGTTAAAATCAAACTACTGGTCCGTTAAAAAAACAGTAGTGATAAAATGACTCCTAATAATATTCTGCTCTACTTATAGATTAGTGCCTTATTCAGTCATCATTAAAGAAACTTCCTCCTGCAGCAGAAGGGAACAAATACAGAAACCCACAGCCAGACATTACACAAAGAGTGAGAGACCTTAGAAGACACATCCCTAAATGG
Source organism: Peromyscus eremicus (assembly GCF_949786415.1). Lineage (NCBI taxonomy): Eukaryota > Metazoa > Chordata > Mammalia > Rodentia > Cricetidae > Peromyscus > Peromyscus eremicus. Next base: position 5,908,366 of record NC_081434.1, read on the forward strand.
AACGTTTCTATCAAATCAGCAAGGGGCAGCATTAAAGGTGTAAAGGTCAGAGGGGATGGAGGAAACCTGTAGAACAAGGCTCTCTAAATCAGCTGAGGAAAGTTCATTTTAACTCACAGACACTAAAGCAGAAAGTACAGGACCTGCATGGGTCTACACAAGATCCTGTGTGTGTGTGTATATATATATATTATAGCTTTCAGGCTAGTGTTTTATGTGACACTTGAGTGTCTCATTGAGTGTGTCTCTGATTCTTGTGCTTTCTGTTGGGGTTTTTACCTTATTATATTTATTTTTGTTATGTTTATCAGTTATCTCTTAGAAGCCTATTCTTTTCTAATGGGAGACCAGCAGGGAGTGGATCTGGAGAGGAGGGAAGATGAGGAGGACTTTGGACAAGTAAAAGGATGGGAAACTGAAATCAGGATTTGTTGTATGAGAAAAGAAACTATGTTCATTAAAGGAGGGGAAAGATGTCTGAGTTTAAGTAAAAATCATAACTCACATGTATAAGCAATACTAAATAACTCAGCTCTTGTCAGCCTCAGTTTACCTAACCTTGAAGTCTTCACATAACGTGACAACCAAGACACTTTGAACAGTGACGAGAGGATGTTTATAATAATTACATAAGAGTTCAAGGGTGACAGAAGGAACCCAGGCTCTTTCTGATAAAGAGAAATTCATAGTCTCTTAGTCATCTATACCACTAAGATGCCTTAATAAAAGTGAATACCACAAAGCTTTCTTGAACTGAAAATACTGAGACGTAGGATTTACAAGAAGTGATGTGATAAGGCATGACTTTCAGCCTCCAAGAACCTTTTATCAGGGTATCAGAGACATCAAGAGTACGGTGAAGCCTCCTATTTCTGAATTGTTATTCTAGGCACTGAGCAGCTTAAGATTTGGATTATTTGAATTCCAAGAGCAACCTTTAGGCTCCAGCAAATCATCTCTTAATATATTTCCCCATTTCGTTGCAACAAAATTCAATAATAGGGTTGTGAGGGTTTGTAGACTGTGCGATTGCCAGAGTGGACTTAGAACTTCAGACCTCAGGCAAAGAGGATTGAAGTAGTGAGAATTTAATTGAAGACAAGGAAATACTAGTCAATTTTAAGATTATTTCCATGCAAGCAACAGTTGGACTGACTCAATAGGTAAATGTCCTTGTCTTAAAAGCCTGGTGACCTGAGTCTGACCCCCTAGAACCCAAGTGTGTGTCAAGAGTACATACAATGGCTCACATTTGTAACTCCAGTGTTCATGTGGGTCAGCCAACCTGCAGTATGCAGCACAGCTTCGACAACATGGTAGAAGTTGTCTTCTGACTACCACATGCAAACTATGGTGTGTGTGTTGGGGGGCGGTAGGTAAAGTTTATTATGTACACTGCAAAAAGGCAGTGGGTTGAAAACTAAACCTAGCATCATCTGACTCATGTACCAGGCCATGATTATGGATTTTTCCCTTTCTCTCTATTAAAATTCATAGGAGTATCTTCTATCACTTCCTACCACAGTCTCTTCCTTCTCACTCCCCAACCTTCCTACACATTCCAAGATGTTGGAGCTCAGCAAGGACACACAACTCTCAGATAGCCTGGCCTTGATTAAATGACCATCAAAGGGATGAGTCAACAATACTACATCATTGGGGATAAAATGACCATTGTATATCAGCAATACTACACCAATGGAGAATACTATTCCATAACACATGGGGAAATGTAGTAATGCCCGTGTTGTCTCACAGACGATCCACCCTCAGCTAGATCATCCTCAGTTGCTTATCTCAGCACTCACTGTGGGGTCATGCAACAATTTCTTTCCAACTAATCACTGTTTCTGTCTGTCATGGTGTGGGCAAACATTGTGTCATGAGGCTTTCCTTGAGGAAAATTTAACAGATGTCTCTCATCCAAAAGAACCATTGTAGACAGATCAAAAAAAAAAAAAAACAATTCTACCCAAGTCTATATTAGTGAACCAGTGTGTGTACCAGGGTTATTTACATATATGCAATGTCTGCATGGGGGCTTAATTACAGGCACATCCCTGCCTCAAAGGCAGTTGTATCACTGAAAGTCATAACCCCATCATGGGTGATGGCTCCCAAAGGTTGTTTTCTGGATCTCCATGCAGGATTTGCAGATAGGTTGGTGGCTCAGAAAGGTTCTTCTCAGCAATTGTTACCAATTTTATAAGATAGGGAGGGCCTTTGGGAATGATCCTCTCTCTAGGAGGGCGTGTTCCAATTTGGAAAGAATGACTAGGGAATAATTGAGACTACAGCTCAAGGGGGGGGTAGTATACAGTTTGGAGGACTCTCCTAGGAAGGCCCAAAGAAATGAGAGAAAGGCTGTTTATACACTTCCCCTCCATCTCCCCTGCCTCTGTCTCTGACTCTGTCTCTGTATCTCTTTCTCTGGGTCTCTCTGTCTCTCTGTCTCTCTCTCACATACACACACACACACACACACACACACACACACACACAGAGAGAGAGAGAGAGAGAGAGAGAGAGAGAGAGAGAGAGAGAGAGAGGCTCCTGTCTGCAAATCCAAAACTTTTCACTTAGTGCTATCCTTCTCAGCTTGCCTTCCCTTGCCTTGGTCATGAGAAGTAGAGATACTCTTCCTACACCTGACTGAGACCATCTGCAAGATGAGCAAGAATATGTGGAAAGGGCTAAAGACTAGGTCCCCTGGAGACCCATCTGATGCTGCCGCTGCCACAATGGCATCTTCAGAGCAACTGTAGAGTTCCCAGGGTGGCTGTGACTGAGACACAGCCCTGTGTAACCAAGTGTATTAAGCTGATGGCTTGTGGAATAGAAACAGTCATGGGTGGCTGTGGTAGTTGTCATCGTTTCAGTAGCTGGACTGAAGTGCCCTCCCAATATCAGAAGCTAGATTAGAATTGTCCTGGCAGCCTTGAGTTCTTTAATGTGGCTAAGGCTCCCCATGACAGGGCTCATAATGATATAAATGGATGGTAGGAAACTCTATGGTTTTCATGAAGAACAGAGTTAAAGCTGAGGTTACCATTTTCTGGTGAAACATACAGGGTGGCATCAAGATCACTTATAGTCCTGAAGACTTGAGACATGGAGACAATAGGTGTGCTTTCCTATCTTAACTCCACCTCTGTTAGCCATGATGCAACTGATCAGTTCTCCTTTGAGCGGTTACCACTGTGGTATTAGGGACATGTCTTGTAGCATGAATCTTAAATGTTCTTATTAATAAACCAGGTATTGGGATCAACGCTGGAAGATCAGAGAAGCAGAACAAGCCACAGCTTCCTCACCTCGCAATTCCTCAGCTGATCCTGTTTCCTTAGACTAGAAGCCTCAGCTGAACTGCTTCTCAAAAGCCTGAAAGCTTAATTAGACCCTAGTTCCTGGTTTTGAGGCCTTATATACCTTTCAGCTTCTGACATCACTTCCTGGGATTAAAGGCATGAGTCACCATGCCTGGCTGTTTCCAGTGTGGTCTTGAACTCACAGAGATCCGGATGGATCTCTGCCTCCCAAGTGATAAGATTAAAGGCATGTGCTACCACTGCCTAAACTCTACGTTTAATATTATGGCTGTTCTGTTCTCTGACCCCCAGATAAGTTTATTGGGGTGCATAATAATATCAACCACAATGTCTGACAGCTATCAATCAAGTAGCAGACTTAATTGATCCTCAAAATTCTGGTCATTAAAAGGAAAAGGAAGATCATCTGAAACAAATATCTTGTAGCCAGAAGTTTCTCCAACCCCACCCAGCCCCACAGTCTGGATGAATCTCTTCCACCTGCGGTCCTGTAGCCACTTATAAAATAATCACTCAGAGGCTTATATTAATTATAAACTGTATGGCCTATGGCTCAAGCTTCATGCTTGCTAGCTCTTATAATTTAACCCAACCAATTTCTATTAATCTATATGTCACCCTGTGTTCCATGGCTTTACCTGTGTCTGTAGCTGGAGTTATCTCCAGTCACACCCAGGCCCACAGCCACTCAGACCCAAGTAAACACACAGAGGCTTCTATTGCTTGTAAACTGCAGGGCCATGGCAGGCTTCTTGCTATCTAGTTCTTATATCTTAAATTAACCCATTTCTATAAATTTATACCTTGCCACGTGGCTCATGGCTTACTAGTATCCTTACATCTTACTTCTCATGGTGGTGGCTGGCAGCATCTCCGGACTCAGCCTTCCACCTCCCAGAATCCTCCTCCTCTTTGTCCTGCCTCTATTTCCTGCCTGGCTACTGGCCAATCAGCATTTTATTTATCAATAAATCATAGCAACACATTCACAGCATACAGATATCCACAGCGTGTGCCCCATTATGTGTTGCTCCTTGGACAGCAGGTTGGCGTCTTCCCCAACTCTGCCCTTCTCTCTGTATCTCTTCTTGGATTTCCTGCCTGCTTCTAAGCTGCCTTGCCATAGGCCAAAGCTGCTTTATTTATTAGCCAATGGGAGCAACACATACAGCATACAGAAAGACATCCCACAGTAATATCTAGCATATAATTAATATTCGTTCTTCAGCAAATGTTAGGTGACAGAAGCTAATGTCAGCAAATGGCCTTATGAAAGTGTGTGGTCTGCATAAACTGTCACAAAGGCAATGGAAATTCAAATTAAAATGTTCTAAAGAGAGCTGTAGAATACACAGAAAAAGAAATTAGAAGCTGGATGCAGTGTCAAATACTGTGACCCCCAACTTTCGTGAAGAGAGAGCAGAAGAGAGCAAGCTATCTGAAGTACACAGTAAAAACCTCTAAGGGGGCAGGGCAGGGGGAGTAAAAATATCTCACTACAGAAACCAAGTAAATATAAAACCTATTGTAAATACTGGAATTGATACACAAGTAAGAGCTATAAACCATACAGAAAATTAGTAAGACAGCATTTATTAGATTTTCCTCATCAGTAGTTATTATAAATGTGAATGGATTGACATCTTTAATAAAACCCAGATTTTTTTAAAATAAGAATCATTTATATCCAACTGTATGGTTTTCATAGGAGATGTATGATAGATCTGTGGACAGAGATTGAAAAGTAAAAGAAGAGAAAGAGATATTCTAATTAAATAGTTAATCCATAAAAATGAAGATGGCTATATTAATAAGAGACAAAACAAACGGTGTTTTTTAAAGGCTCAAAGAAGGAAACCCTGCTTTGGTCTCCTGTTGGAGCTGTCACCTAAAGGTTCACAGCTGAATTTGCTGAAGGGAAGCATTGGTTCCAGTAGGTTTTTTTTCCTCTCTACCTACCTGGCCATCTGTCAGTAAGCAGTTGTATACATACATGGTTTGAATATGGTTTATCCTTGCTGAAGCTCATGTTGAAGCCTAATATCCTTTGTCAGATATTAAAAGGACGGAAAATTAATCGAACTATAATGTATGGGGGTAGAGGTGGATAATCCTATAGATTCTGAATAGGTAAAGCCATCACTGTGACATTACTTTGACTGACTATGGGATGCAGAGCACTTCCTGTATCTTACCATGTGATGCCCTGCATGATCTGGGGATGCTGCCAATGAGAACGCCATCACCAGATGTTGTACCTTGGCCTGGAATCAGAACTCCAAGCCAAGATAAGCCTCTTCTCTTTGTGATTTACCAGCATGTTGTGGTGTGCTATTAGCAAGAGGAAATAGAACAATGTGATATACTAGATGAGAGTGGATAGTCAAAAAGTGAAATAATCATAACCAAGCAAAATCCATCAAGGCAAATTTGCAGATGAAAAAAAAAAAGGAAGGAAAAAAAATAACACCCCTGCCAAATCTGAATACGAACCCACAGACTGCAGCTGAGGAGAGTCTTACCAAGCATCCCATTTCACCACCCTGTGTTCCACTCGCCCACCTCCCAGACCCTTAAATCAGACTTCACAGCATGATGCTCAGTCTCAAACCCCATTAACATCGATAAATATTGGACAAGTAAAGTTACTTAAAACAAAACAAAACAAAGTAAAAAAACAAACAAAAAAAAAACCTGTAATTGATAAGACTATCTATGGCCTAAGAAAAATTTACATAAAAATAACCTTTTCAAAATGATGTCACTATTAAATAAACGAAAAACCTAATAACTATATTGAAAGTGAAAGCCAGCCCCTTGTGCCTTTACTGGGGCACAAAACACATGGGTGTCATCAAGAGTTTGAAACAGTCGTCATTTGCCAATGCTGACACGAGAAGACATTCCTATCGATTCCTCACTCAACGGTGATGAGCGGTCATAATGGCTCAGTCTAAATTACATCACAAGAGAACCGAGCCGAAAGGCAGGAGCTCACTGCACTGAATCTGTCTTCTGAACCACCTGCTGTATCTTTGGCTATTCCGTGCTATAGTCCAGCTTTAGAGGAGAGGAGAACGCCACAGTTCAAACTCAGGAGAGAGCCAACCACACATCCAGAGTCAGAAGGATTTGTGAGCAAGGCATCACCGTGGCTTGCTGCAGGTGCCAGGGTAAAACAATGGCCTCAGAGTTCTAGGGGCTTGGAATTGTTCTGTTTTAAAATAGTCCCCTAAAAGAATGAATCTCCAGATACCCTTCTGGTAGATCTTGCCCCAGGCAGTCTAATTGTTTGACCTTGAGCATATACCTAAATTCTTTATGCCCTTGGTATCTGCACATACACGATGGTGAGACTCATTATTAATATTGCATGGTGAGGTAAAATATCCTAAAAAAAGAATGCTTGCTAAATGATAGGTACTTGGTCAGTGTTATTTCCAGGGGGTGCAGCTTTCCTGAGCCCTTACTGGGGTTATTCCTTTCAGTAAAACACCTGCCTTAGAGTAATTCATGTAACTGTAACTGAGCCATCACGTATACTCCTGTAAGAAACCCAAATTTACTCTCTGGTTCCATAAGTTGATTTAAATAGAACCATCTCTTTGACCTATTGCCAGTGCCTTCCCTGAGGTAAAGATGTATTTGTTTAGTTCACCACAACCAAAGTTCCATGACACAATTAGTGTCCAAGCCAAAAGAACAAAGATGAGTTAATACTTTTAAGCTTTTAAGCATTGGGGCGTTGGTGTGTTAATCATTTGATAACTGACAGATAATTTAATCTTAAGCAAATTGCCTGATTTTCTGGCTGATTCAACTTGTCTCGACAATTTGAATGAAAATGGCCCCCATAGGCCCACAGAGAGTGGCACTGTTAGGAGGTGCGGCCTTGTTGGAGTAGGTGTGGCTTTGTTAGAAGAAGTCTGTCATTGGAGGTGAAGTTTCAGGTTTCATAAGCTAAAACTAGGCTCAGTGTCTCTTCTGACTGCCTCTGGCTGCCTGCTGATCCGGATGTAGAACTTTCGACTACCTCTCCAGCATCATGTCATCCTGCTAGTTGCCATGCTTCCTACCCTGATGATAATGGACTAAACCTTTGAACTATAAAAAAGACCCAATTAAACATTTTGCTTTATAATAGTTGCGGTAAGTAAGGTGTGTCTCTGCACCTCAATAGAATCCCCAGCTAAGACATTACCCAAATGTTTAATTAATCATCAGCCCCAATGACATTTTCAGTAACTCCCTACATTAGTTACTTTTCTGTTGCTGTGATAGAACACCATGACCAAAACATGAATTATGGAAAGTTTGTTTTGGCCTACAGTTCGAGAGGGAGAGTCTACAATATCAGCAGGCAGCTTGAGCAGTAAGCTCAGAGAGCATGTGTTCAAACGCAAACACTAAGCAGAGAGAGTTAACTGGAAGTGGGGACACAGCTATAAACTCTCAAAGTCCACCCCAGGGACACACTTCCCGCAGCAAGCCTCTGTAACTTCTCTACCAATTGGGGAACCAGGATACATGAGCCTGTGGGGGGCTATTTCTCATGCAAACTACCACACTCCTAAAAGTATGTTTATTGTGTCTTTATAGGTATATGTTCAATGTAGTGCATAAAAAAATCACAGATTTTACAAATTCAATAAATTTAATAATTGAACTCTTAAATGTTCAAAGAGTTGCAGTTACAACTTTTAGTGTAAATAAATATGTAGATAAATTCTAGATAAATCTACTCTAATTTCTTACATTACCATCAATCTCTTTGGCTCAAAGATTCACCATTATAGTTACTCTTTAAGAAAAAAATGTTTTAATGTTAGTGAAAAATTAAAGTATTTGATTCTCATTGAAAAATGCTATAAGAAAAAATTCTTTATAATATAATTTGAAATCTTAGATTAAACATTCATATTGCTTTTGGGTGGTTGTTTCATTTTCATACCTATATTTTTCTTCTCTTAGAACATAAAATAGTCTGACTCATAAGTGATTATACAGCAGCATCTTTAACAAAACAAATATATTATATGTACCTTTACAGAATTTATTCTGCTTTGGGTTTGTTTTTTGTTGTTGTTTTTTTTTCCACTTGTTTTTGATGACTATTTAGTGAACACATTAGCGGTGATAGCACAGTAAACTAAATATATATTTTTTTCTGTCCAATGGGAAATTTAAAGTTTTAGTAAATATTGACACCATAAGGTGTTTAGATCTATAAACTCTTTAGTATATTTTAGATTTGCACCATAGTACAAATTCAGTATGTTAAAGAAATACTTTGAAGAAATTACCTATTACTGCATATTTTGATGTTAGTGCTAAAGGATTTTGAGCAAACAAGCACGAGATGAAACTGTTAAGTACATGAGTTGCCCGTACTACAGGTTGATATCATAAGAGCTTACAATAGATTTTTGGACTCCAATATTTTATATATTTTCTGCTGAATTCCCTACTGAGACATAAACTTTACTTTATGAAATTTAATTCTGCCGTTATTAAGGTGTATGGTGTAGTCCATGCAATATGGAAACAGATTTCAGGATGACCCAATCGACAGAGAGGCATCTCCATAGTCAGTTTCAGTCTATTCACCAAAATACCATTGCACAGTTAAAGCGGCGCACCTGCTGATGTCGTTTTAATTAGACAGCCACGTTGTGCATGTCACTGCCGTTTTACTCCACAGAGCTGCAGAAATTGCTACTTTTGAGCTTGATATATTAGTCCTTGTTCACTTAGCTTTTAATTTTTCCCCCCAACAGAGCTAGTTTCAGTATTAAGAATTCCTGTTATCTCTTGTCCTTACATTGCCTCTCTTTTCAAACCTTAAGTGGAACAAAGAACTCACTTCTTGTTACCTCCATATTTTGCTTTAGTTGAACCCAATTGAGTTACTGGAAGGCAAAAGGAACATCATAACGAGCATTGTCAGAAATGCCAATACTAGATTAGCATAATTGCTTTTATTTTAATCAAGGCTGCTCTCCCAACATTATGTAAAACAGATTGCAATTTATTTTCTGCATCCAAAAGAATGCTCAGGAATAAATAATTTTTGTAAGTTAAAATTTTTACTTATATTTTGTAAGTTTGGGGGCTTAATTTTCATTTACTGGAATGTGTAAATCATGGAGAGATAAGTGAATACTATTTAGACATATACAAATTAACAGTCTTTGTTGTTCTTGTTGAAAATCTAAGAGTTTTCTCTCTTCTTTTATTGACAGCCTTAACTTAGAAAAGTCATGGCGAACATTTATATTTTTTCACCATTTTCCAATGTTGGGTAAATCTATTGCAAAGCCTTGTCTTTGCTTTAGAACCCAGGAGTATTTTTCTCAAAGACCTGGAAGCCATGACATTGATAGGCTAACTAGGAAGACAGGCCCCTAGTCTTTTAGTTTCTCTGCTGTCAGGAATCAACTTCCCTGGCCACTGACTTCTGTCACAAAGATGTAGGACATGTATCTCCTCTTTATTTAGCCAATGAGCTAATACAGATTGCTGCCTACTAAGCTGACTATTAGAATAAACTATATGGAGTGTTCTGGCTAGATTTTTTTGTCAACTTAAAACAAGCTAGAGCCTTCTGAGAGAAGGAAACCTCAACTGAGAAAATGACTCCAAAAGATCAAACTTTCAGCAAATCTGTATGACCTGTATGGCATTTTCTTAATGAGTGATTGATGTGGGAGGGCCCAACCAATTGTGGGTGTGTCACCCCTGGATTGCTGGTCCTGGATTCTATAAGAAAGCAGACTGAGCAATGCATAAGGAGCAATCCAGTAAGGAGCACTCCTCCACGGCCTCTGCATCAGCTCCTGCTCCCAGATTCCTGCCTTCAGTTGATGCTCTGACTTTCTTGGATGATGAACTATGATATGGAAGTGTAAGCAAGATAAACCCTTCCCTCCTCAAGCTGATTTTGGTCATGGTGTTTTCCCACAGCCATAGTAACCCTAATTAAGGAAGGGAGAAAGAGGGCCTTGAAGTCCTCTTTATTTCATTATTGAAATACAATTTTTAATCTTCTTATTAAATGAAATATAAATAAATATAATGATTTAATTTTTAAAAAAGGACATTGGAAGTTGATAATGTTCCTTATCAGTGAAGATTCAGGAAGAGTTCACACAGTGGTACTGACAGTAAAAGCTGGCTCACTTCACTAGTGAATTTCTGTCCACAAAGTTGTGCAGCTTTACTCTAGCAATTTCAGTCTTACAGATATACTTTAAGTGTACATGCTTACATCCTAAAGACTAGTTGGGAGTCATCTTGAAGACATATGTATACTGAGTTATGTTAGCTTAGCTATATAAAGGGTGAAATGTCTTCCTATTTCTACAATCTCTTGGTGGATTGACTAGTATATCTGATACCAAAAGAATGTCCACTGTTCATGATGCTAAAGCAAAAGCCAAAGAAATAAAATCACCATGGAGAAGTGGACACTTTCTAAAGCTTTCCACACTTGAGGGAAAGCCTTCTTCAAGCATCCCTGCTTTGCTCTTTTGATATGGCTACTGTCCCACAACTGATATCGATGGGGTAACCCCTTCTGTAAAGAATCCCAGAGTGGCCATCTTTATGTATGTATGGTAAGGTGATGTGCCTTGTTGATGAATGTTGTTTACCATAAGAGTATGGGTGTGCCTTCCAAAAAGCTGATGTGCTAGAGACCATTTTTAGTTCCTGAGAGTAGCACATATAGGAGAAGATCCTGATATTATGAGCAATAAGACATACACAGAGGCTCAGCTGTATTCCCCAAAATAATTTGCTTGTATAAGAGAGGAATTACAAAGAGAAAAAGACGTGCACATGTGATCGTTTATGTTAACTTCTGATTTGGCAGGAAAGTGGAAGAAAAATAGAGGATGCTGTGGAGGTGTTGTTGGCTTGATGTTTCCTGTGGTTGGCAGGATGTGTGAGAAAGTGAAAATGAGATCTTGGCTATGGAGTACTTGCAGGTATTAAAACGCTTAAGAACAATGAGGAGAATCATATACAGAGAAAGGAAAAGCTAGTAGAAGGGATACAAGATGTTTCTCAGACCCAGCCATTGATACAAAGAGTGAAAAATCCATGATTCAGCATGCAGGTGTAGGCCAAAGTAATGACCCAATAGGAAGTCCATGGATGCTCTTGAATCAGGAAAGACTTGAAAAAGAAATTAAAAAGAAAAGGAGAGAGGAGGTGCATTTAATGGCTTTTTGAAAAAATTTTCCTGTTTGTGAGTTTGTGGAATACAAAAGAAGGAGGTGCCAGTCTAAGGCTATGGAAACAAATAACATGGTTGATATAATCACTCCTTTTGTGACAAAAGCCTCAAAATCTAAGTAAAAGTGGGGAACTTGGTCCATGATGGGATGATTTATGTGAGTCATTAGGAACATACGGTGATTTATGTCTGAATCTCCACAAATACCAGGGACTGAGAAACAAAAGAGAAAGAATTAATGAGGAAAGTGGGCATGAGAAGGGCAGAAGTGAGGCCCAGTTCACTGAGCCTAATATAACCATGTTTACAGAAGAAGTAAGCAGTTTATTCAGTTGGGACCTTGAAGCTGACACCAGCATTTAGACTTTGAATATTTCCATTGTGAGACTGGACCTTTACCCTGGTCGATCTGACTATTAGTCAGATTTATAAAGTGCTTCAACTCTAAATAGAGGATGAGGAGAAGGAAAAGCAGATAAAATGAATATCACAAATCATATCAAACAAATAGAGCTAGATTTTTTTATTGTATAGCTGGAGTTCCTAGGAGGAAAAAAAATGACATAAAACAAAATTCATAGTTGTGAAATTCTAGAAGGCTGTAAAAGCTAAGTAACTTGCTCCCCTAAGCTCTGTTTCTCCTGACCCTTACCCTTCATTACCCCCCCCCGCCCATGTCCAGTTTGCTCATGTAGATCTCATCCATTTCTCTGTCATTGAGCGATCCCTGTGTCTTTCTTAGTGTCCTCTTTACTAGGTAGCCTCCCTGGAGTTGTGAGTAGCAGTCTAGTCATCCATTGTTTTACATCTAGTATCAACCTATGAGTGAGTACATACCATGTTTGTCTTTCTGAGTCTGGGTTACCTCACTCAGGATGATTTTTTTCTAGATTCATCCATTTGCCTACAAACCTCATGATGTAATTGTTTTTCTCTGCTGAGTAGTACTCTATTGTGTATATGTACCACATTTTATTTATCCATTCTTCAGTTGAAGGGCATCTAGGAACAGAGAGGGAGAATAAGGAAAGAGAGAGACCATGATAAATGAAGACCCCATGGGAATAGGAAGAAGCAAAGTGCTAGAGAGGTCCTAGAAATCCACAAAGATACCTCCACAATAGACTACTGGCAATGGTCGAGAGAAAGCCCAAACTGACCTACTCTGGTGATTGGATGGCCAAACACTCTAACTGTTGTGGTAGAACTCTCATCCAATGACTGATGGAAGCAGATGCAGAGATTCATTGCCAGGCCCCAGGTGGAGCTCCGGGAGTCCAATTGGCAAGAAAGAGGAGGGATTGTATGAGCAAGAGATGTTGAGACCATGATTGGAAAAAGCACAGGGACAAATAGCTAAACTAGTGGAACTATGAACCAATAGCTGAGGAGCCCCCAACTGGATCAGGCCCTCTGGATAAGTGAGACAGTCGATTAGCTTGAACTGTTGGGAAGTTCCCAGGCAGTGAGACTGGGACCTGTCCTTAGTGCATGAGCTGGCTTTTGGGAGCCTGGGGCCTATGCTGGGACACTTTGCTCAGCCTAGGTGAAGGGAGGAGAGGACTAGACCTGCCTCAACTGAATCTACCAGGCTGAGCTGAATCCACGGGAGAGTCTTTGCCCAGGAGGAGATGGGAATAATGGGGTGGGTTGGGGGGAGGGAAGGTGTGGTGGGAAGAGGGAATCCATGGCTGATATGTAAAATTAAGTTAAATTATAAAATTAAAAGAATAATAAAAAAATGAAGAAGAAGCTAAATAACCATTTACTAAAGGGATTGAAGAGAGGTAAATGACAAGGCTGTGGAGTTAAAAGAGATTAAGTTCTCCCCTCTATATTAGTCAAGGTTATCTAGAGAAACAGAACTGATAAAATGAGTACACTTTGTCACCTATATATAGCCATATTTATATCTAAATAGGAGGCATTGGAGTATGTTACAGGCTGTGGTCCAACCATTCCAACAATGGCTTTCTCCCCATGCAAAGTTAAAAAAATCCAGTAGCTGTTCAGTCAACAAGGCTGGATGTCTCACCTGGTCTTGAGTATATATTAGAACCTAAAGAAGTAGCCTTTAATACCAGTAAAAGAATAAACTTGCCAGCAAGAACAAGGGCAAACAGGCAAAGAGCAAATGTGTCCTTCCTTCCTCCATGTCCTTTATGTAGGCTACCATGAAAAGATATGGCCCAGATTTAAGGTAGACCTTCACACCTCAAATTATCCACTTGAGAAAAATCCCTCACAGGTGTACCCAGCATCTTGGAATTTAGTTACTCCCCAATGAAGTCAAGTTGACAACCATGAGTAGCCATCACACCCTCAGAATAGGCTGTTTATGTTTTTCGGCTGACAGAGAATTAAATTAAATTACATAAATGCTACTGTGTTTCTTGAATAGATGAAATATCTCTGTCAAATTGTCTTCTAAATTTGAGTTTAAACCCAAAGATTACTGGTACTACCAGTCTCAGACACAGAGGGAAATCTTTTATTCCTAATTGGTATTGATTACTGTGGAAAGTCATAAACGGTCAAGCTACTGGGAATAAGTGACTGCTGCTGTGACAGAGTGGTCCAAGAATGGCCCTAATGGGAAAAGTTTGTAATCAGACATCAATATCACCTCTCTAAGGCTCAAGAGACAGATAGAATGTAAGAACTCAAGGGCAAAGGGGTAGGCTGCTGTGCAGTTACAACCTCTGTGTTGAGGCAGGAGGGAGAGATGCCTGTGAACACAGGAAAGCTACAAGAACTCAGAAGAATGCTACAGGATCCATGTGGATACTCACTGAGGGAGGGTACAGAGCAGTAAATGATTGCTGGTGAGAAGACTGTGAATGAAACTCCAGAGAGGCAGATTTCATGACTCATCACCACTAACAGGATTTGTTTCCCAGAAAGGTAGCACCTTTGCATCACCGTGTTTCCACAAATAATCATCCACTCGTGCTACTGTAAGCAACACTTCACTCATGATTTTGTAAGTAACCTAATAAACTTATTGGTTCACCAAGCTATTCAAACACTCATACACATCAAGTAACAATGAATAAAATCTCAAAATAATAAAATATGAGAACAAATATCTTTCATAAATAAATATTAACCAAATTTATAAATAATAATATTGCAAGAAACATAGAGGGGCAGAAAGGGAACTTATAAATAAAAAATATGTCAAGAAAACAAATGAAGATGAAATCATTCTGTGAAATGACGCGGAAGGCGATGGGTAGTCATAGCATGAAGATTTGCTCATTCTATACATGAAGTCTGAAATGATATTTTTGCCTTGTTATCCTAAGAAGCAAGGAGTGACACTATCAATTATCTAAAGTGACAGAAATAGATGCTAATATTTAAAATATGTGAGGCTTCCCAGGGCAATAAGATATATATTTTCCTCAATATTAATGAGTAGGAGAATGTATATACAAGCCACCTTCTCTAATCGCAGGAACCCATTTGCACCCCTCCACTTGTGAGTGACTTAGCAGAGGCCTACCATCACCATCATCCCTCAATGTGAAAAGTCAAGAGAGATATTATAACTAGAGTCTAATGGATCTCAATTTATCCCAAGCATTTACAGAGAGAAAACTTGTTAAACTTCACTATAAGTAATTCATCCAAAATCTGAACCAACAAAAGCATAAACAAAGGCTAAGAAAGTTTAACTTAGTATAATTATGAATTTTAAAACCTACTACCTGTTTTACTTTCCAAGAATTACAGGTTTCATGGTTATATTTTAAGGAAAATGATTTTCAGTTTAATGTGATTTCTATTGAGATTCTGATTATGTAATTAGCAAAAATTTCTAAAATATCATTGGTATTTCATGCCTGAATCTTAGTATATCTAGTGCTTGAGGTGCCCAAACTCAAGTAAACTATGACTGTTCTGTGACCAACCTGGAAAGACATATATACTTACCGAAATACATTTTTGCTATTTTGGTTTGAATTTAGTTTAGGTTTTGTGAGACAGGATCTCATATATCCCACACTAGCCTTGAAATGTTTGATTACTTTGTCTCTACAATCAAAGTGGCAGGATTACACAACAAACTACAGAACAAAGACAGACAGGCAGACAGACAGAGATGAGAGAGAGAGAGAGAGAGAGAGAGAGAGAGAGAGAGAGAGAGAGAGAGAGATACACATATACCATTTACTTTAAGGAACTACTTTACTCTCTAAGACTCCTTGGTTTGTGTTTTGAATATTACCTTTCTACAACAGTAGTACCCAATTTTACCAGTTTAGGCATCGCTTAAGTGGAAACTATAGCACAATCTGATTTACACAATAAGAAGTATTTACTATCTCACATAAGATTATATATCTCAGATAAACTTGGTACATCATGGATGAATGGGGGAATCTAAAAATACTGACAAGCACTTATGTTTTAAGCTGGAGAGATGGCTCAGAGGATAAAGTACTTGCCTAGCAAGTGTGAACATTTATCAAGATGTAAGGTGGAGAGCAGTTGAGACAGAAAACTGATGCCAACCACAGGCCTCCACAGGTCCCTGAACATATGTGTATTTGCATTTGAACACACATGAGCCTTTCCCCACACACATATGCAAGTACACTACACATAGGACACATACCCCACACTACATACATACACATATACACAAAGAACAACAAATCTATGTTTTATCTTGAATGGTTAAAAAAAATTATCACAGGAAGTAGGAAATGCACATATAATAGTGTTCTGAAAGTGGGCCATAGCATCTTCATGTTGTGACTTTGAACTCCCAACTTAGGCTCAAGTAGACTTTTCCCAAGATACTTTCCACCAACCTCATACTTTCTCCATGAATCATTAAACAAACTATAGAAAAAGGCTGTCTGTAAAGTTAATTCAATTTAAAATGTCGATTCAAAATTAGAATCTAACTTTGACCAAGGGCTAGAATCAACATTACCTCAGCTGAGTTTCTATTAAGAAATGAGAAATATTTAAATAAATATGTATGTCTCTACCTCAGGCAACTCATAGTTTCCAATGAAATATTTGATATTAATGTATCAAAAATAATTAGCTTTAATTTTCTCCAAAGAACTGAAAGAATTGAACGAACTCTTGCACGAGAACTAAAAGATCTCATTCAGGGTATGTTGTCTTCCAGTCAAATATTCTACAATAAGTTTTCATTCTCAAATTTCAACTTACATAATTTAGAAATGAGAATAAATTTAATAACCTTATATACTCTTGATAGTTTCACAATAAAATAAATAACACATTCAATGTAGTGTGTGAATTACAGTGTTTCCATAAGCCCAAGTTACAATCACTAATTTCATTTACATTATTATATTGGTTTTAGTTCCTATTGAAGAAACAATTCATCAACAGAAAAACAATGACGAATATTTTACTTAAGAGATATATTCACATAGTCAGACTTTTTTTTCCTCCTTCCTTGTAGCTGTGCCGATGTCAACTACAGTTTTCAAGTACTGTTACCATTGTTTGTGATGATTGTGTGTGGGTTGGCTGCTCTTGAACACAGAAACATTGACTAAAAGAAGATCACCCGGTGTGTGTAAAACGCTGGAGTGTGCATACCTGGTGCTCACAAGTCATGCATTAGTAGACTAAGAAACTCCAACCCTGGTTTCAAATAACATTTTCAATAGAGGGATGCTGACAACCATCGAACACAGAATGCTTACAGAGATTAAAACTGATTAATCAGATATGGTCAGGTTCATGCTATGATCTAGACAGCCTGCTTTCTGAACCTTGAGAACATGTTGTTTACTTTGTATTCTCAGAATCTTTTATAATAGACTATTCCAACCTTTCCATCATTTCCTACTTGTAACTAAGACATTGATGAATTAATACGATAGAACAGAAAGCTTGAAAAAGAAATGCACTAACCATGGGCTTCTCTGAGGTTGTGTTACATATAAGGTTCCGTCTGAGTGTTATGGCAACTTTGGATAAGAGGATGTAAAATCTGGGGGGACAGACACAAATATGCCCTTGTTTTCAAGGTCAGATATAATAAATCTATCTGTTCATTAGTAAATAAACTCTAACTGCTGTCAGTCTTAACAACTAGTTTGTGCAAATCAAATACAGAAAAATGCTACCCATCCAAGTAGGCTTTGGCTTCCCCTTTGTTCTCTAAGTAATACTGATACTTGTTCATTTGTTATGGCACCTACACAAAAATCTAATCATATTGTTTGCCTTAGGCGTTTTAAAGCGTCATTAAGCAGACAGCCAAGGTAAGAACAATATGTTAGTCTAATCCTGACACTCACATCTAAAAGTGATAGTGTGAGAAAAGAGCCGGTCAGAGTGGACCCTTTGAACCTGCCAGTGACAAAAGCAATTTAAAATCATTATCAAAGTTGAGCCCTAATTGAAATCATTTGAATATGGCTCAATTCCATTTCATTTCTTAAGAGCAGTTTATGGCTTTTCAATTATATGCTACTGAAAATTGTTTTCTCCCAAGCTAACAGAAGGCTTTGATTGAAATAATCAAAATTAACTATCAAATTCAGTTTCTAATTTCTTCATGTTCTCTACAGTTTTAGCACATGATTGAAGATTTAATTTTTTAATTATTATTTTTTATATTTTTCATTATGTGTCAGTTTATTATTTTTGCTTTGTTTTTTTTTAAATCCCTTTGGGGCTAGAAAGGTAGCTCAGTGATTAAAAACACTTGCTGCTCTCACAACCATGTGTAACTCCAGTTCCAGAGGATCCAAATCGCTCTTATTCCTGCTGTTGGAGCCAGAAACCTATGTGGTACACACACATCCACACACATAAAATAAATTTGGAAAGAAAATCAATTGTTAGATCTGGAAAAATGGCTAAGCAGTCAGCTCCACACAAAGAATTGCAAGCAGGTAAGGAATGCTCAGAGTGGGGGAAATAATCTTCTCCATGGAAGAGCTCACCAACTGGTTAACCAAAACCAAATAGTCAGCCCTGAAAACATACATGCCAGCAGTAGTATAAAAACTGAGCAAATTATATTTAGGAATATATATATATATATATAAATACACATATGCAGACATGCATTAACAAAAAATTAATGAAAAATGAGGTCATGGATTTGAAAGAGTGAGGAGGGATATACAAAAGAGTTTGAAAGGAGGAAAGGGAAGGGGGAAATGATGTAATTATACTATAACCTCAAAAAGGGTAGCTAACCATCATCTGTAACTCCAATTCTGAGAAACCTGATCCTTTTCCAATCTTTCATAGGTTCCAGCACACACAGGTGCACATAAATTCAAGCAAGTACATACACATAGTCATAAATAAAAGCTAATAAAACCTTCAGAAAGGATTTGTTTTTAAATCTCCTCTTAAAGAATCTCCAAAATTTTTCAAATCTGAGATGAATATTTTATAAAGCAAAAGACAATAGTACATGGGAAGGAAAAGGAAGGCAGAGTCCAATGGGAATATGCAGAAGCATGCTTCTTGATACTCGTAACTTAAACATTCTCAATGATGAAGCTAATTACTTGATTTCTTGACTCAAGAAAATATTTCTAATTATATTTTAAGGCAAAAAGCTTATAAGGGACAGACTAACAAGAATCCTGCTGTGAAACAGTCACCTAAAATTAGTTGTGTAAACAAGACCAGGAAATGGTGATACCGAAGGACTTGGTAACGTGGAAGGGGGAAAGTCTCATGGGGTCCCTAACAAAGAATTACAGGTAGCTAGTGGATGCTGAGAGAAGGAGAAATAGCCTCTCCCAGGAATGAGACAGTATGGGCTGTCCAGTACAGAGTGGTCAGCTGTGAAACCATATACATACAACAAAAATGAACTGTAGGTTATATTTCACATATGTATATGTAACAATAATAATCAAAGAATAGAAGGCTATTTGATAGTGAGGGTATAGGAGTGACTTAAGGGTACCTGGGAGAGACTGTAGAGCTGCAAGGGACGGGGTGGAAGTTACATAATCCTATTTGGATTAAAAACATTTTTTAAAAAGCAAGAAAGAAAGAAAGAAAGAAAGAAAGAAAGAAAGAAAGAAAGAAAGAAAGAAAGAAAGAAAGAAAGAAAGAAAGAAAGAAAGAAAGAGAGGAAGGAAGAGAGAGAGAGAGAGAGAGAGAGAGAGAGAGAGAGAGAGATTCCACGAATTTGAGAGAGAGCAAAGAAGCGCACAGGGTGAATTGGAAGGAAGAAAGGGAAGGGGAGATTGATATAATTACAACTTCAACTATTAAAAAAAATTAAAAGATTTATTCACATGTTATTTTTGCTTGCCATGTTGGAAAGATCTGATGTTAAAAATACTGATTATAAATTAATGATGACAAGAACTGCTGGTCCTGATAGATGTGTGATCACATCTTTACATCAACTCTGTTCTTTTCGTTTTTTGAACATTTCTCATTTTTCTTAATTAAAATATAATCACATAATTTTCCCTCTTCCTGTTCCTCCTTTCAACCCTTCCAATGCTCCGCCTTGCTCTCTCCCAGATTCATGACTTCTATCTCTTTAACTGTTCTTACTATTGTTGTGTATTTGTGTTTGTGTATGTATGTGTATGTCTGTGTATTCCTAAATAAATTAATACAACCTACACAGTCTATATAACAGAATTTCTATGTATACTATTTCAGAACTTACCACTTGATGTTGGATAACAAATCTGGGGACTCTACCATGGGAAGGACTATTTCTATCACTCTCAGTATTCATTGGTGGCCTGCAGTTCTCTAAGGTTGTTAACATTGTCAGTCTTGTTTTGGTAGGCACGTTGCTGAGACTTCATGGATGTAGCTTCTGGGACATTTCTAGAAGATGGACTCTCACAATCAACTTCCTCTTCCTCTGCCATTTATTATCTTTCTGCCCCTCCTTTCCCTATGACCTCTGAATTCTAGGTGAAGGAGTTGTCTTATAGATGTATCAGTCAGCTTTACTCTTTAAATATAAACCAATTACTTGGAACAATATTATCTGAGTAACAACATAGTAACTATAGTAAACAACCAAGATTTTATTATCAATATATTTTTACTGAGATAAAAAATTCTCAATGAGGGGAAGAATATGTTCAAAATTTATTTGAATTTTAAATATGTTTAAGTAATAAAAATAATAAAAAAAGAAGACATCTCAATGATGGATTCATCAGGAGAAAAGCTAAATCTTGATAAATATATGATTTCTAGATTATTTGAGGTAAATTAATTAACTATTGCCATTATAAAAGAAATATACTTACATGAGTTGTAAATAATAAAAACCAAATCTTTATTAAGAGCAAGTGAAATTTTCACTGAATAAAAAAATATAATGCTTCAGAAAGAGAATAGAGATTCCGAAAACCTTTATATTATATTTTGTCATTTTAATATTTCAAGGTAATAAAATATTTAATGATAATATATTGCTTTAAAGATTAGATTAGACATGAGGCATTTATTGTCAAAATAGTAAGAAAAGAGAATGGAAGCAAAGGAAATTATTCTATGCTTCCCCTCCAAAATACTATGATTAAATAAACTAATGAAAATATGTTACCAGACAAAATGTATAAAAATTAGATCTGATTTTTTATATATAATTATTTATTTTTGGAGCTGAGAACCGAACCCAGGGCCTTGCGCTTGCTAGTCAAGCGCACTACCACTGAGCTAAATCCCCAACCCCCAGATTTATTTTTTGGTTCGTGCATAAGTTGTCTTTATAACTTATAACTAGCATGATCTTGGCGCAGATGCACATTGGATGTTCCTTCTTCAAAACACATCATTGATAAGAAATATGTTGAGTGTGTCCTTCACAAGCACAGAAGTCTTCACAATCCAACTACATCATAAATAGTAGCTCAAGCAATTATAATTATTTTAAAAATTAAATCTCTAGCTTTTGAACACTTGCCTGACAGCTTAAAACTAACATTATAGCAAGTTTCTTCTACTTACAGTCAAATTAATTTAAAATTAATTTCAGATTTAGCCAATGAGGTGAAAAAATCTAATAATTATTTGGAAATTATATGTTTCCAACTAATGTCATTAATGGCTAAATCAAGAAAAATTAGATGGGAAATGTTCATTTTCACTACCTTATTTAAGATTTATTATCTTTACTGAGTTAGCTATTATCCCCATTTTAAAGATAAGGTCATTGAAACTTAAGGATATGAAATGCTCTCTGTCCAGGGCATGAATAGTGTGATTTCAGTAAAAGTAATATGTCCAGTAAAAGTAATATGAAACCATTTAACTGTAAAAAATGAAATATCCAAGATATGAAGGTAAGAAGTTGCTCTGCTTCCCCAATATAGGCAATTATAGCTTATATTCCTCAAAGAAGATTCATCATAAAAATCACAGTGTGTGACTACGGAGATGGCTCAGTGGATAAGACCTCTTGTTCTTACTGTGCAAACATGAGAACCTGAGTTTGAATCAATAGAAGCCATGTAAAAATCCAGGAGTGGTACTTTGCACTTGTATCCCCAGTGCTGGAGAGAGTGATGGAACCAAGAGGATCACTGAGGCTTGTTGGCCACCAGACTAGTTCTAACTTCAGTGACAGACCCCATTTTACGATATAAGAAATATGATGACAGAGCAGGACACTTGATATCCTCCTCTGACCTCTACATGTATGTGCACAGAGCAGTTCCTGCACATGTAGGTGAGCACCACACACACAGACACATACACACACACACACACACACACACACACACACACACACACAGGAGAGAGACAGAGAGAGAGAGGGAGGGAGGGAGAGAGGGAGGGAGAGAGAGATGAAAAAACAAAATCCCAAGCTCATAATGCTGAAATGTTTTTTTTATTAATTTTAAAGAATTTTGATACAAATATTATAAATGTGTTTATAACATACTGGCAAAGCTTGAAAAGAGGTCAATGGGGGAAGGTAATGTCATCAAGGCTTGAGCAAAACCAGTGTAGGTACTATGGCACTATGCAGATTGCAAGTTTTTCTCCATATCCATGAAAAGCTATGCATATATATGCATTAAGTACTTTTGTTTTCACTGAAAGTGAATACATTTACATTCTGAGATACACATAAAGCAGAAATATGAAAGCTGTGACTTTGAGGTATTTTCTACAAATAGGTAAAAGTATGAACATACTTTGCAGAAAATGAAGCACTGATTCGACCATGGTCATTAAAAGTTGTTTCCAAAGAATGCTTTTCAGAGTCTGAGAACGTCCCTGAGATGCCTGTGGCATCTTCTCATGTCACACAAGGAAAGCAGTGATGGAGAACCATGAACTGCTCCCACTATCTCTCTGTTCTAACCCAAACAACACTGCATCAAATCATTTGTTATTCAAATGACTCAAAAATCCACTGATAAACCATCTCAACTTTTACCATAACGGTCTGTTTGTTCCAGCACTTTATTCAGAAAAAAAAAATCAAATATCAGCAAAACAGAATTTAATAAGAGATAGCCCATATACACTCTTCCTTGATTTTGTAGTTAGAATTTTGCTTACTGCAATGCTTGGCAAGTATCTATCTTTTCTGTTTTTTATATGCTTCACTTTATCTGGTATTTGTTTTGTTTTTAATTCCAAGTTAACCTGTGGCATCAGAATACTTCATCTTACATACTCTAACATGCACTCACCCAAAGTCCACTATGTTCTTAAAAGTTTTTTCTTTTGGATTAAATTTAGATGAAACACAATGCACAACCTTTTGTGTCCCATCTATCTTTTCATCAGAATTTTTTAATTTACAGAAAATATTTGAATGACTTTAAAAACATATGTACCAACAGCCTAGATTCTATAATGTATAATATCTTCAGCATTTTCTTCATGTATCTATGTGTTTACCCAAGCTTATTGGTCAGGATATTCATTTTGTTCATTCTTTGGGATTTTTCTATGTGTAATGCTTTGTAGAATTTCTTTTACTTTCTTTAAAGTTCTGTGTGCATGTGTGTCTGGGTGTGTGTACACACGCACACGCCCCTTTCTGCAATAGCTACAATTTCTACAAGAGCTAAGCAACAAAAAGTATGAAACTGGCATCCTTACTGTGAAATGTGCTTCGAGCACAGCAAAACATACAGAAACAGAAAGTTAAACATCAACTACCTGTGGTCAGGGCTTGGAGAAGAAAGAACTGGAAAGAGAAGATGAGTGTTGACAACCAAGGTGTCAGAGTTTTTGCTCTCATGTGACGAAATGTTCTAAAACTGATGGTTCTAGTACTTGCAGAGTTCTGAGTTCATACTAAGTTATCATTGGGTTGTACCCTTTAAATGGAAGAACTGATGAAACATACCTAAAATAAAAGGAATATCTAAAATACCTCGGCATTTTGAAAGTATTCATTCTTTCCCCAATCTAGAGAAATTAATGAAAAAATGGTCTTCTTGACAGCAGAGCTCGCTCTAGGAAGATCCGGTGCCTTTTCACATGTTTGTTTTGGTGGGGTTTATGTGTGTACTTCCCAGACAAAACAACCACATATGGCAATCTCTACAAAGTAAACATACAGGAAGTAAAATAATAGTATAAGGAGTATATTTAATACAAAAGAGCTTTTTGAAAATATAGCCCCAATTGTGAAACCTAAAGGGAAGAAATTATTTGTGGATGAGGGCAAAAGATTATCAATGTAAAGGTATCTGACTTCAAATCATACAAGGACAGTTTCTGAGAGTTTACTTTTCAGCGTGGTAGGGAAGACACTGTAAAATGAAATACTTTACAAGTTCATATAATAAAAATGCTACTAATATAATAGTTGTGATACTGTAGAAAGGGTTTGAAAGGGTGTAATGATAATTGGTAGATAAAGATTTAACAAACATTTAATAGTTGATCTAAGCTGTTAACATAAAAAAAAACGAATTGCAGAAGACACCACATACTTGAGTCACAGCACATGGAAAATCATGCTGGTGACAACCCAGAAGCTTAATCCCTATCAGCTAAAATTCATAATGCTGGAAGGTTTTATTGCTGTCATTTGGGGGAGAAAAGTATTCACAAATCTTACCCAGCTGTGAACCCTGAAAGCTATGATACTGACTGGCCTGGGGAAATATGCCCATTGTTGCAATAATCACGTTCTGATCTGATTTGAAGACCACTCCTCAAATACCCTCAAGATAGAACTCATGCCTGGTATGGTTAGCTGAGCTAACCCATGGCTGGCTAGGTAATATGCCTTAGAAGAAAACCTACTACCCTACCATTATTCTAATAAATGGAACTAGTATCAAATTATACTACATTCTATCTATACTATTCTACACCCTTTATTATACTATACTCTATATTATGCTATACTCTTTATACTCTTAGAATAGTGCATCTCCCAATCTTTGTCAGATTAGGTTTTTTTAGGTAGATTAACATTAATAGAGACCACAAATGGTGAGCATGAGAAGAGTGAAAGACCGTGAGTCCTGCTCAGCAGTAAATGAGATCATCTATCCCATCTCCCCTCACCACATGGCTCAGGAATCACTGAGGAAGAGAAGGAAGATTGTAAGAGACATAAGTAGCGGATTTCTGGTGTGAAATATTGTTTTCTGGACATGCCAGGGCTGTTGCACACATGGACTCCCAGTAGCTACAACTGCTTGCACAAAATCTACACCAGATCCAACCAGCTCCACTAGGAAGTTGGGAGGGAAAAGCAATGGGTGACAGGGGAAGAGCTGGAAGGGAGGGAATGGGTGTGGATTTGATCAAAATACATTGCATGCCTATATGAAATTCTTAATAAAACATATTTAAAAAGGATCCAACCATGAAAATACTTAAAAGAACAGCATCCAAGGCAAAGGGGAAAGGAAACACAAATTATCAGGCAGAGGCAAGAGATGAGTGCTCCAGGAAAACCAGGTGTACACAAATAAAAGTGTCCACACACAGCAGCCAAAAAAAAAAAAGTCGTGTGTTCTTCACAATATCACTTATGAAAATCTCAATCAGGAGTCAACTCACCAGTCCAAACATACTGCAGTAAATATTATTATATTGTTGCACAATGAAAACTAGTCTTGCAAAACAATTACATTAAGGAAAAAAACAAATCATTTTCGTAATAAAATCTGAAAAATTAGATACATAAAGAATGACATGTTATTATTACTATTAGTAGTAATAGCATCATCATTGTAATTTCAAAACCTGTTCTCTGTAATAGTTCAAGCTATGTATTAACAGTCAAAGGATTTAATTATATTTTCTCATTGAACTGAGTGTCAGTAACCATGGCAGTGACTAGCCCAGTTATGACCCCAGCTCCTTGCTATGCCACATGGCTAGTTTGATTCTGCCAGTGTTGTCAAATAGAACTATTTGTTTTGACAGAAATAGCCTACAGCTGTGCTCTCTGATGACATTTGGCTATCGAACACTGAAGTGTAGTTAACATAAACAAAGGAGTGAATCCTTAGCTTTTTAACATGTGGTTCATGGAGTCATTGTGGGTACCATCACCAGATTATACAAGCCCAGTTTTCCTAAGGCAACATTTGAGTATTTGTAGAGGCTTGCAGTAGTGTCTTTGCTTTGGGGCCATTACCTGTTCATCTTGGGATCTCTATGCATCAACCATTGTCCTTTCATTGGTCAAATAAATCATTGAATAATTACAGGCAAGAACATATAAGCTATAAGATGTATCAAATAAGAGAAATATTTTAATGAATTACCATATATACAGACATTCTGAGATTGTGAGACATTCGAATATAAGATGTAACTATGAACTAGTATTTAATGGAAGGAACTGGGACTTCCAATGCAATGACAGCTTGTGTAATTCTGTACTTTATTACTTACATCATCCTATCTGTGGCTTCAATACTAAGTAGATTAGACCATTTAAAATATAGAATACACCTAATTTTCAGATACTGTTACACATTAATAAATGTAGATTCCATAGCAAATAACTTTTTAAAGCCAGCAATAATACCATATGAAAAAAAATGAGATAAATTCATTCACTTCTATTGTAGAACTTTGTCCTCTGGGCAAGTCATGGCTGTTGCTATATCAAAATCAGAGCAATTATGATTGTTTCCATGAGACTTAAAAATATTGAGCCTATTAAAATTTCCTCATAGAAGGTGGGAAAGAGTTTACAAGGTTCCTAAGGTAGTACACATGGCAGATCACAAGTGATCCATGCAGTAGGTACAAAAAGCTCCCTCATATAAACCCTCCTCATTCTCGCTAATTGGACTCCCAGAGATCCACCTGGGGCCTAGTCATGGATCTCTGCCTCCAGGTCCATCAGTAGTTGGATGAGGTTTCTAGCACGACAATTAGGGTGTTTGGCCATCCCATCACCAGAGTAGGTCAGTTCGGATTGTCGCTCGACCATTGCCAGCAGTCTGTTGTGGGGGTATCTTTGTGGATTTCTGTGGGCCTCTCTAGCACTTTGTTTCTTCCTATTCTCATGTGGTCTTCATTTACCATGGTCTCCTATTCCTTGTTCTCCCTCTCTGTTTTTGATCCAGCTGGGATCTCCCACTCACCCAAGCTCTCTTTCCCTCGACCCTCGCCCTTCACTACCCCCACTCCTGTCCAGGCTGTTCATGTAGATCTCATTCCATTTCTCTGTCGTTGGGCGATCCCTGTGTCTTTCTTGGGGTCCTGTTTTCCAGGTAGCCTGCCTGGTGATGTGAGTAGCAGTCCAGTCATCCTTGTTCCACATCTAGTATCCTGTTATGAGTGAGTACATACCATGTTTGTCTTTCTGAGTCTGGGATACCTCACTCAGGATGATTTTTTCTAGATCCATCCATTTGTCTGCAAACCTCATGATGTCATTGTTTTTCTCTGCTGAGTAGTATTCCATTGTGTATATGTACCACAATTTGTTTATCCATTCTTCAGTTGAAGGGCATCTAGGTTGCTTCCATGTTCTGGCTATTACAAACAACGCTGATATGAACATAGCTGAACTTATATGAGAGAGAATTGTTGAGACCAAGGTCAGATAAAGCACAGAGACAAATAGCCAAACAAACGGAAACACATGAAATATGAACCAATGGCTGAGGGGTCACCAACTGGATCAGGCCCTCTGAGTGGGTGAGACAGTTGATTGGCCTGATCTGTTTGGGAGGCATCCAGGCAGTGGGACCGGGTCCTGTGCTCATTGCATGAGTTGGCTGTTTGAAACCTGGGGCCTATGCAGGGTCCCTTGGCTCAGCATGGGAGGAGGGGACTGGACCTACCTGGACTGAGTCCACCAGGTTGATCTCAGTCTGTGGGGAAGGCTTTGCCCTGGAGGAGATTGGAATGGGGGGCGGGCTGGGGGGAAGGTGAGGGGGGCGGGAGGGGGGAGAACAAGGGAATCTGTGGCTGATATGTAGAACTGAATTGTATTGCAAAATAAAAATTAAAAAAAAAAAAAAAAAAAAAAAAAAAAAAAAAAGCTCCCTCACATCCCTGAGGATATCTAAGTGTTCAACAATCTTTGGAGTGAAGGAGACTCTTCTCAGGGAAAGCCACCCATGAATTACTCAGGATGCTGTAAGTAATCCCTCACCGATACATCTATAAATAACATAAATAAATGTCTAACAAATCTCTCCCATTCACCAAATAAGACTTTGCAGCTGTGCTAGCCACTTTTTCTGTCAACATGACCCAAGCCAGAGTCATTGTGGATGAGAGAAACTCAACAAAGAATTTACCCCCCCCCCCGCAAGAATGACCCATGAGCAAACCTATTGGTACAATGACATTCATTCATTGTCACAATATCATACAGCATAACTATACTTTCTCCCAAATTGCCAGCAGTCTACTCAATCATGCATTCCACCTTTGGCCCCTGTAACCTCCATATAGATTTGTCCCTTTCCAAACTTTTATAGGATTGGAACACAAAATATAAAATGTTTTCAGTCTTCTTTCATTTGATAATACACTTCTATGGTTCTTTCTTGTCCTTCCATACATTAATGACAGTTCTTTCTACCTCTGCATAACATCCCACTGACTAGATCTCCTGCAGTACATTTATTTCTCACCTGCCTAAGGATATCTTGTTTGGTTCAACATTTTGTCAAATATGAAGAATGCTGGTGCTTTGTGTGAAGAGACTATTTCAGTTCTTTGGTTAAATTAGGTAAGGAGACAAATTACTGGATAGTACATCCAAGAGTTGTTTGGTTTTATATGCAACTTCTAAACTGTCTTCTGGATTTTTTGTTGTTGTTATTAACAGTTTTCATTTTTAATGGTCAAGAGAGTTCCTATTGCTTCCTCTGATTGCTAGCAGTTAGCAAGGCCTCTATGTCATATTTGGGCAATTACAGATGGGCAAAAGTATGACACTTAATTTTTAAGATAAATAGGGAAAAAAGCATGCATGGAGAGGTTATTGACACAGAAATGTAATTCTTGCTGTGAGTAGAATTTGAGTTCAATTGTCCACATCTTAACTACGTTTTTGGTCTCCCCTTCCTGGTTTTGGGCCGAACAGAGAATAGTTTAATTCTATTGAGGTCTTTTCTCCCATGAGCAATTCTCATTTTGTCACTCAGCTGGAATTCTTGTTCTTAGCCAATCAGCTAACCATTCACAAAGTCATGTGACTACTCTGAGTAAGGGTTTCTACTTCTGCTAATAAAGAAAACAGGGCTTCTCTGTTTCCCAGGAATGACTACATTGCATATGCATATCATATATTCATTTTGAAATATGTACAGTTCATATAAAAAGCCTTTATGAAGTATGGAGTACATTTATTTATGAGACAGTTAAGTGCATTTGAATGTCAACTACAGAAGAAAGTATAAAACATGTTTTTTTCAAAAACTGCCTTCAGAAAAATCAGGGATTCACAGTTAATTCTTTTGGTTTAAGAGTGGCAAGGGATCTTACAGTCTGATGGGGCATTTCCATATGATCCTCAGAACATCTATATGAACATAGTAGAAAAGACCTCACTCAACTTTGCTAAATTATTTTGGGCATATTTTCATATGAAGGAATCATTTTTAATGTCATACTTCTAACAGTAAGAACAAAATGAAAGAGTATAACGTGAAAAAATATAGGAAATTCTGAGAGAACAAAAGTTTCATCGTAGTAGGGACTGGAGATGTGACTCGGTGGTTAAGAGTGATTCCTAGCCTTTGAGAGGTCCTAGATTTAGTTCCCAGAACCCATGCCAATTGGCTCACAACCTTTAACTCCAGCTCCAGGAAATTTGATATACTCTTCTGCCATCTGGAGGCACTTAAATACATACACATACACTCACACATAGTCACATACAGTCACACACACACACACACACACACACACACACACACACACACACACACATATAAAAATGAACTTTGAAACTATCGTGCTAAAAATTGTTTTTTCAAGTATTGCTATGACCCAGGATTACACTAGCTCCCTCCATGAGTCTTTTGAATAATTTCATTTTAAGCATAAAAATCCCATGATTCTCTAAATTAAATATGTCCCAAATTAGCAACAATATCTTCCTTATTTCTTTGGACTTTAACTTTAAATAGCACACAAGTCAACTAACTTGCACAGCTATTTAGCCCAGAAGAGATCATCACTGAGAAGTATAGTTGTTTGACAACAGTACACTTAGAAAGCCTCCAAAATCCAAAACAAAAATAGTTGAGTTAACTACACTCCAAAGATAGGGCACTAATAAACGACACATTTCCTTAAATAGTTCTGATGAAGATAACCCACGACAACTGAAGCATCATCTCTTCTCATTTGTCACACTCTAAAGCAGATAGCCCTTGGGAGCCAGCTAGTCTCATTGTAGTTAATCAATTTCATCGATCTTTTAAACAATCAGCTAGTTCTATAAAATGCAAATTAATTGATAGATTATTTTTGTCTTTTGAATGATTAAATGCTCCTCTTGTTAATTTATTCTTTATATTCCTTCCTTTTGCTTGGAGTGAAACAGAATACCTGTGTAGGCTCCATAAACATATTTCAATAGAAGCAAGTCAACATGCTTTTTAAATCTGAATTGTACCAAATATCTCTTAAGTAATTCTTTTATTATTTATGAATACTCCATTAACAAGATTCTTAAATTATTTAATATTTAGCATACTTTTAAAAAGCAACTGTGGCTTCTGTTTTCTTTCAAGACCAAGGATACTATATGGAAAGGTTTAGAGACATGAAAGGGAAGAGGAAAATGATGTAATTATAACATAATCTCAAAAAATAAAATAATAAAAATCATAGTCAGTACTTCTGTTCCCATGGGTGTAGTGCAAATATCTGTGTGTTTTTTAGTGTTCTTGGTGTCCTGGGCAAAGGTATCAATATAAACAGTTACATTCTCTTTAACAACCATGCAGTGATACAGTGATAAGCACTAATGTAGGCAGCTCACATTAATTATATTTCAACTATTAGTAACATATCTTCAAATATTATAACAGTAATGTGCTTATTAATACATTTGGACAGCAGAGGGAAGAAGGCTCAGAGGGTTACTGGACATTAGTATTAATGCAAAGCTGGGAAGAATGAAATGTCATTTTCTATTACACAGTATGGTGACAGAAGTTTTTAGCAACTTCTTACATTCTTTATAAAGAATTAAAAGAAATAAGCTTGGAGTCTCCTAACATAAAGGAAGTATAAATGTTTAAGGTTATGTGAATGTTGATTTTAAGAGTTTGATCATAATCTTTCATATATATATGTGTGTGTGTGCATATATATATATATATATGATTACTACATTGTACCCCATAAACAAAAGGAAGCATTTTTGAAAAAAAAAACAATTAAAATGTTAACCCTATGGGTTAGCTTTCATGATGCTACAATGTGCTGTTCACACTACCTAAGGAGAAAAGTCATCATCAATATTATCCAGCTGGGACTCCTGTGAACTACGAAAGCTTTGTGTTTGTAAGATATGCCCACTGGAGCAACAGTGGTCCGAATGTCATACATAACCAACAATTTCTGATTGTATTTAAGGTTCATTACACAAGATACCATCCATAACTGTCATCATGATCAGGGCCAGGAGCCTGGGGCTAGACAAGTCATAGGAAGAAGGGACAACTTACTACTATTACTCTGCTAAGAAGACATAATATTATGCCAACTCTTAATACTTACCATTATATCCATAGATTAGGGAATCTTCAAACCTCATCAGAGAAGCTTTTTTTTTGCATCAGTTGGCAGTTAAGACAGTGACCCATTGGTCAAAATGCAGAGAATAAGAGACTATGGGGGTGCCCAGCCCTAAATGGCCATCTATATCTTACCCTTGTCTACCAAAGCTAAGGGAAAGGGGGTGGAAATATTTTAATATCCAGAGTCAGTGAATGACTGCAAGGAAATGGTGTTTTCCAGACACAACAAGGCAGTTGTGCATATAGACTCACAAAAGTTGTGACAGTATGCATAACACCAGCACTAACTTGAGCGAGACAAAATCTCAGCATACAGGAGGAGCTGGTCATAAACTCTAGTCCCTAAACATAGAGCTATTGGCCATTCATAGCTTCTGGGAAGGAAGAGTTCATTTTCTTTTAGGGTATGGCCCTGTTAAGAGGAACATACTCCAGTAGATGGCCATATACCAAAGTACACAGGCAGCATGAATTGGAGTAGATAGGTTTAAAAAAATAAGAACACAAAGACGGATGTGTATGGAAGGGGAGGTGGATCTGGGAAGAGTTGGAAGAAAGGGTTGAGTATATTAAAATATAACGTATAAAATTCTCAAAGGATAAATATTATTAAATTTCCAGAGAAACATGGGGAATAGAAAACTGAAAAGGCTTCATTTGTTTAGAGCTTTAGCAAACAAATTAATGGAGGAAATTGTTTTACATTCTCCATAGTAAATATGTAAATGGCATTCTGGAAAAGATAATTTTGTAGGTGCACACTAACGAAAAATTTCCATTTTTCAAATAATTAGAAATATCAATATGAAAATATATTTGAAGGAATATAAATGCATTATACCTTCAGATATGATACAAAGTTAGATAATTTTAGAGATTCTTTTGATATTTAGCACTCCAAATGTTAGTTCACTGTTCATATCTAAAGGAAGACAATATTCTTAAAAATAAAAAGTAATCCAAATTGAAACAATATAGGAATGTTATATGTTTATACGTGTATACACATGCACACACTTTTTTATATTTATAAATTATATATTTAAATATTTTATATATATTTATAAATTCATTCTTAACTTTTATGTTTATACGGTATTTTCTTCATTGTATAAATCAAAACATCAAGTTTGTATTGGACTCTTACTATCTATCTCACATGTATAAACAAATAAGATGATAAAACATTTTATTATAGGTCAATCAGAGTTAAAATGTGGGTGCAGAGGAGTGGGGTAGGTGGTCCCCTTGTTGTGTCACTAAACAAATATTTAGTTACCAAAGCCATACATCCAGAACTATGTTTGGTATTTCTCAACCAATGGTTTAAAAATAAAATTAAAGAATTCTGTTTCTAAACAAACATGGTATTCACACTTCAAACTCAGTAGATGGGAGGCCCAGGCAGTGGTATCCAGAATTTAAGGCCGCCCAAATCAATATACCGAGAACGATGATGGTAGCCTGAGCTATACAAGATCCTATAACTGACAAACAAATAAACAGAAAAGACGAGAGAGAGAGAGACAGACAGACAGAGAGAGAGAGAGAGAGAGAGAGAGAGAGAGAGATCCACTTCTAACACTCTGTGAACTACTTTCTTCTCATTCCAACTGTAGTGGTCCATGTGTGTATATGTTAATATTAAATAAAACTGCAAAAGCTGGAGATTTAAGAAATGAAGCATATTTAAATCTGACAGAGCTATCACCGAAGGAACTAGTTGATGAGGCCGCGTGAATGACATGCATGAGTTTGAACTCTTTTTCTTTCTGAAAGTGAAGTCTATTGGAAGTCAGAGGACAGAGTGAGGCGGGAGGATGGACTGTGAGAAAGCAGTCCACAGTTTAGTGCTACCCAAATCTCAGAGAGTGCGAGCATCCATACAACTACCACATTTACTTCATCCCTAAAAATAATCATGAGGAGAAGTGGTGAAGTGAAAATTTCCTGAGACAAGTTTTGACTTCTGGACCCATGGCTCATTATGTGATTGTGCCAGTGTTTATGTGCTTCATGAACTTTCATTCATGGGAACTTGAATTTGAGAATAATTCTGTACTGAGTTATACTGAAGTGGTTTATTCCAGAAGGTCAATATAACACTTTTCTCTTACCATTCATCAAAGCATAATCATAAGCTTCCAAGATCGCATTGCCCTCTTGCAAGAATATTATGTAGGTCTATGATTCACTTCGATTGTAAGAGGTTCTTATGTCACCTACTTGTGTTAGTCAGGCCTTCCTATTACTGTCACACAAGACCCGAGGAAAAATTTTAAGGGGGTGATAAGATATATATTAGTTCACGATTTCAAAGGTTTTAGTTCCTCATGTTTGTGACAGCGTAGTTGAGCTGTTCAATCTGTAATAGACAGGAAACAGAGGGGAGATAGGAATAAGAAAAGATAGGAATGAGGCCAAGGTAAGACATGCCATTTATGACCATGTTTCAGTTATCTCACTTCCCCCTAAGTCAGTTGTCAGTATTTCTCAACAGTAAATTGAAATTTTCAATCCAACAATAGATTAGTGTTGGCTAGGCCAGAGTTCTCATCCTTAATCAGCACTGGAAAGACCTTCACAGTCAAACCAAAGGTATGCTTTGCTAATCAGATGGGCCTCTTTCAATCCAATCAAGTTAAATTCAAGATCAGTCACTACATACTCAAACATAGACCACATGAATTCTTACAGCATTCACTGTTTGGTATTAAAGCCACAACTCATATCTACCCCTAAAATAGCTTCAGGTAACTAATGATTTTTCCCTCTCTTGAATTTTTGGAATTATCACAAAATTACAAATATATTAATTTTAGATGATAAACTTTTAGTAATTAAATATATGCAAATTTTTATTAAATACTTCAATGGGCTAGTTTTTAATACCCAAAGAGTTATGATCTTTGTTAAAGAAAAACTTGAAGTGATGGAAAGGAATACACACTAGTATTCTTAATGGCGAACAATGTATTGCATATGATAAATAATAGCCTTCATATTTTAGCAACTATTATCAATGATTTCCATCTATTAACTGTGTAATATTCACAAAACCAAGATGCAGACACTGTCACTGTAGAAGTGAGACCAAAGGAGAAGCTTCTTAGATATAAACATACTGCTGTTTGTTAGTTAAGCTAAGGCACACAGAAGTCCTTTATATATGGCTACATTGCTGACTTTTCTGGTTAAAAACCTTGAACCTTCAGCTATATTATTTCACATTTCTCAAACAGCAAACACAAGGGACAAAGACGCAACTTCCTAAGCAAAAAAAAAAAAGTTTAAATTTGACAAGAATGCATATCACATTTAATTCAACCCTCTGAAGTAACAGAGATCGATAAAGAGGCAATCCATACACGGTGACTACAATGGTTAGCTGAAAGGCAACTGGGTAGCATCTCTGAGGAGTCCTCCCATCCTGTGCAGAGAGATACATTTAAGGAAGTTCAACACAGAACAGCTCATAAGAATGAAAAACTGGAATTTGCCTAAATCCAAAAGGAAGGATTCTGGCTATAATAGTGTTTTCATATCATAGAGAAAAAGAATGTGCAGCTTTTAAAGTGTAGCACAGCAGTTAATGCTTTGACTGTCATAGAAACCTGTCCCTTATACAAGTGCAGAAATATGCTGTGTATATATAATTTTAAATTATTTCATTAATGATATATATTAATATATTGAAATTACATAGAATATCTCTAGAAGAGCCTGCAAACTATTAGGAGGGGTCAGGGCAAAAAGTTAAATTGGGAACCTGAGGGAAGACAGAACTGTGTCAGTTTCACTATTTTAATGTGTCTTCTATTCTAAAATTATTAAACAACCATGTATACGTCTTTTTAAATGTTAAAATGATATAATGGGTTGATCTGTTGCTCACTCTTGTTTTGTAAATATTAAAGCAATACCTACAGTGACAGGCACACACTGCTCACTAAAGACGAATGTCTACTTGTGTGAGGGGGACCCAAATCAAAGCCATTCATCTCCTGCTGAGCACTCATATTCAGAAAATAGAAAGTTGTATCTGGTATCTATTTTCACCCCACTTAACAATTGTGACAGAATTTCCCCCGGCAAACAAACTCTGATGGTATCAGTCTTACAAAGAGCTCCTCTGGGCTTTTCTTCTTGTTACTTGATGTGGCAATTTTACAAAACCACAGCCTAGTCTCAGGTTCTGAAATTGCTCTTAGCTTGCAGTGAGGGGGAGCTCAGGTGGTGTTTTCTCCCTTCTCCTCCTGGCTCTGTGCATTAACGGAGTGCTCTGCTTGCTTCCCTGGAGGACTGTGATAG
Source organism: Peromyscus eremicus (assembly GCF_949786415.1). Lineage (NCBI taxonomy): Eukaryota > Metazoa > Chordata > Mammalia > Rodentia > Cricetidae > Peromyscus > Peromyscus eremicus. Next base: position 5,944,425 of record NC_081434.1, read on the forward strand.
ACTTACCGACTCTTGGTCGGGAACTTAAATTGATTGACCGCATGTCATCAGACTTTCAACCCATACCATGCTCTGCCATGCTTATCAGGAGAATTTAGTGCCCACATGAGGACACAAATGATAAAGTATTTACTATCCAAGCAAAAAGGATTTTTCTTCCATCCCCTTGCTTTTACTACTCTGAACTTCATGATTTGTACTCTGAACGAAGCAGTTTCTTTAAACAAAGATAGAGGACTAGAATATAGCCTACATGGAAGGATATGTATGTATGTATGTATGTATATATATAATGTTTTTCTTTGCCTTTATTTCATGGAATGGACATCCTGATAAAAAAAGTTTTAGTAGAACGTATACAGCTATACAGCAGATATTAAAATACTGGCAATACTATACGATCAGTAGACAGAGCTTGAAGTTGAATCTGTGATATAATAATAATATTTATTATAATTATTATTTATATAATAATAAAGCATAACTTTATACATAATTTATCTCCAAAAGCAGAATTTTGTAGAGTGAATGGGCTCTCAATTAATAATTATCACAAAATAGCAGGGATAAAATGGGACCTGCCCAAGCAAAGCACAACATAAAATGGCACGGTCCTGAGGAGACCACAGCCTGGTGGAGTAATTTTGTATTTAGTTTTCAGTACAGAAAGAAGAGGTGCAAACAGGAGTCTCAAATCCTACTTTAGTGAATTGGCATATCGTCATCCTAAGGCTGTATGGCTATAACACTAAGATAACATGTCTAAAGCCCTATTTTACTTTAAATACTCCCAATAACAGGTCATAAACCTGTATTGATAGTCAACACAGAATCTGGAGACTGAAAGAAGGTGAGCATAGGTATTCCAAGCCAATGAAACCTTGAAGCAGGAAAAAAAGGGCCAAAGTTGAAAAAGCATAACTTTGAGACACTGCGAATAAGAACAAAGAAGGTCAACAAGATCAAATGATTGAGTCATCAAATATATATGTACTATATATTTCTTGATGGCATACACACACACACACACACACACACACACACACACACATCTCATTTGAAAACAGTGAATAGAACCTTAAAACACTATAAGCCTTAGAAGGAGAATATATATACTTATGTATTATATATATATTGTAATTATAGTCATACGATATATACTCATATATATGATTATACATAATATATTATATATGATAGAGAGAAAAATAGTTGGACATTTCAATAACCTGCTATCTCCAATGTATAGATCACCAAGACCTATAAAATGAATTAATAAAACACATAAAAGTTAAACTATGTTATAGGTCAAATACACAGTAACAGAATATTGCACCTAATAGCTGTAGAATACATATTCTTTTCATGAGTGCATGGGACTTTCTCTAGTCTGGAGGATGAGGCCAGAAACAAGTCCTGAAGTGTTCCCTCCCCAAAAATAATAAAGTTCTTTAGCCAGTGAAACTAGGGAAAAGAAAGAAATAAAAGAGATACAAATAGGAAAGGAGGAAATCAAATAACCACTGTTGGCAAGTGATATGATTGTGCATCTAGAAAAAAGAACCCTAAAGATTCCATAGAAGACTCACAAGTTATAGATAAATTCAATAAGACACAAGGATACAAAATGTACTTACAGAAAGTAGTGACATTTTGTACATCAATAATGAATTGTCCAAGAAATTAACCACGAAGTCAATCCCATTCACAACAGCCACCAAAATAAAATAGCCAAAAATAACTAAGAAATTAAAAAACATCCTCTATAATGAAAATCACAAAACAGTAAAGAATGAAAGCAAATAAAAAAATGTAATGATCTCATGAGTTCATAGACTAGAAGAAATAAAACGGTTAAGATGCCTACACCATGCAAAGTGAACCCACTCAATGCCATTCACATCAAAATATCAATGACAAAATATCTTCATAAAACTAGAAGAGAAAAAAAAGTCCTAAAATTTGAATAGATCAAAAAATCGAACCACATAATCAGATCAATCTTAAGAAAAGGGGAGAAAGGTAAGGAGGGAGGAAGGGAGGAGGGAGGGAGGGAGGGAGAGAGGGAGGGAGGAGAAAGGAAAGAAAGAAAAGAAAAGAAAAGGAAAAGGAAAAGAAGAAAAGAAAAAAGACCTCAGGGCTGTTTTTCTTGGTCTTGTACTGAGCTTCAGTAGCAAAACAGTGTGTCTTGGCATAAAACAGACATAAATTTTGTGAGTAGAATACAGAAACCAGAAATAAAGCCTTTCATCTATAACCAACTGATTCTCAACAGAGTTGTGGAATCTATTTTGGGTAAAGAACAGTCTCCTCCAAAACATGATTCTGGAAACTCTGGATCTCTAGATACAGTAGCCACTGTCAGTCACCCAGCCCTAAGTCAACTTGAGAATAGATCAAGAACCATAACATTAAAAACAAAACCTGAAATCACAAGTGAAAAGCACAGTGGTGAAATTTCAAGATCGTGGGACAAGCAATCATATTTTGAACAGGACTCAAGAGCAGAAGGGACAAGAGCAAAATTCAACAAATGAAGTTACATAAAACCAAACGGCACTGCACAGTGAAGGCAGTAATAACAGGGAAAATACAACCCAGAGTGTGGGGAGGATTTGTTAACTGTCCCTCTCACAGAAGGTTAACATCCAGTTTACATAAAGAGCTCAGCGGAACAAAGAAACACACACTTGTAACACCCCGCACTTGATAAACAAGCTTATGTTACAAATCAAGAGTGGGAATTAAAAGAAAAAAAAACAATATAAATGTAACCCAGTTAAAACTGAAATACAAATGGTCAATAAACATCAATAAAATGATAAAACGTTGAATAACATTAGAAGAATTCAAAAATGCAAATCAGAACTACAATGAGATAATATTTTACTCTAGCCAGGATGAATAATATACAAAAGTGACAAAGACAACTGCAGAGTAGGAAAGTTTGTAGAAAGAAGTGATCTGTGTTGTTCAAGGGCATATAAATTAATACAGATGCCATAAAAAATGAATTGAGGTTCTTAGAAATCTAAACAGAGAGTACCACGTGATACTGCTCACCCAGTTCTGGGTACATATCTGAAGGAGTGAAGTCATTTTACAAAAGAGACAAATGTCTCCTTGTGTTTAATGTTAATAATACCACAACAAAATATGGAATCAGCCTTGGTACCCATCATCAACAAATGTATTTATAAGGAATTTATACATACAGTGAAGTGTCATTCAGCAATTAAGAATAAAATTCTGACATTTGTAGTGAAATAAATGGAATATAGAATGCCACTTTAAATTGTGTTAAGCTAGATAAGCCAAATATAAAAATGAAAATGTTGCATGTTCTCTCACATGTAGAAAGAAAATACTACCAATACAACAAAACCTGTCTGTATGACAGAATAGTAATTATGCAGAACTGGGAAATATGCCAACAAGGGAGAGTCTTCAAGAGTGGAGGACAGACTGATAGAAGGTTTGTACCCTCTGCATTCAGGTATAGAAATGCCACAGTGGATCCTGTTGTTATGCACCATCAATATATATTTATAAAATGTTGATATAGAGAAGATTTTAAAAATAAATGGTGAAGTAAAAAACTTTTCTTAGTAATTGGATGTGAATCATATGTGAGTTTGGTGGGAATATAATGGAATACATACAATTATAAAAATGGAATCTTACCAAATAAGGTTGACTACTAAGCCTGTAAGACTAGTTTAAAAATACGATCTGAAGTAATTCATTGTACTGATAAAGGGAAATAATCGAAGCTTTGTCTTTCCTTTCTTAAATTTGCTTTATTACCAAATAACTCAATAAAAGATAAATTTTAATTTTGCATAGCAGTTATTCCATCTTTAGTAGTGTTGGAACTTCTCCAGATAAATCAGAAAGATATGAAATGTTGGAAGCATAAAAGCAGAAAGAATTCTCTTCAGATATATAAGACTCATTTAGATTGTCCTGGCTATAATCCTGGGTTATAATGTAGCTAGTAAGTCAAGTGATGTGGTTAGGAAGCATGCCAAATATAATGGTTACTTTGGGGAGACGAAAAAGTTCAAGTTTGATACATAAGGGAGGGTTTGAGGAGAACAGTGACAAATTCTGGCTTGTGATCTAGTTCTATTTTACAGGAATTATCTTTTTTTTCCTTTTCTTTTTTAACAAAAGTGAAAAAATAGCCTATGTGTTGGTCTTTCCCCTACAGATTCTGGTCTCATTGACGGCCCAGAGATTGAACTTTTGTGAAACCTCCGCAGGTCACTATATATCTAATTTCATACCCTCTGTACCTAAAATATGTTGAAAAGTGATGTTTCTGAACTTTTTCAGCTTACAGGCTACGTTAAATCAAAGCCTTTATGCCACATTAAGACATTCATGTAGATGCTATATGCCGCCTGGTGAGAAGTTTGGCTTCCTCTATATGTTTCAGAGAAAAACTATTTTCACAGAAATGCCTCGTTCTCCACTCGGTGCCAGGAATTTTTCAATTATTTCTATAATTGGCTGTTCTATGAAGCTATAGCCAAGTCCATTTTTTATAAATATTTTCGAATAACCCTGTTTTAAATAATACAATAATTGTAATATTGATATATTCTATAATATACTACAAACTATGAAATTTTTGAAAATTTTAAATTCTCTGCTATAATTCTTTCTGAAATAAAATACCTCCAAACAATAACCAAAACAATAACTTTTATATTACTTCACATTTTTTCAGGATTCCTTCCTTGCAAATATTTGTTCTTAATTAAAATTGTTTTCTCCTTAATCCAGTTTGAACCGTAAACTTCAATACTCTGCTGCCTGTGTACGTCGCCTTGTAGATTCTGTCAATGACCTGGGTGCCTTGATTCTTCTTTGTCTTGCTCATTCTAATTTATTGGCCTTCCTCTTGTTTATTTAGACCTTTCTCTAGAGGATGGTTTAAAATAATTGGCACCCAAATCAAACTATCCCGTGCTTACTACAGTTTCTGATGTAAATGTCTCTGAGCACATGAAGGAGAGCCTGCATTTTGGCTATGGAAAATCAGCTCTCTTTTTAGACTCATATAATACCTCATCATTGTGGGGGCCTCATCTATTTGTTTTCTTAATGCATGCAATCATTCCACACTGCTCTAATCACGTCGTCAAAGAAGTGGTAGCTATTAGAAATGCTATAAAACCTAAGTAACTGGTTTAATAACCTGCTGTAAGCCAACCACTCCCTTCCATTATAGATAATTGAGAGTTAATTCATTTGCCAACACTAAAACAAAACTCTTGCATACTAAGGCTACATTTTTCTTAACATAGCTATACAGTCTTCCTACATCATTTCTCCTTCATCTGTGACAAAAACAGTCCACTGTATCATTTATTTGTTTTCACTTTGGCGTACCTCTAAAACCATCAAACAGTGACAAAATCAAGAGTTCTGCCATAGCAATTTAAGTCACAATCCCAAAACTGAAATATCCTAACTGCAGAGGCATGCTACATACCTGCTAATACTTAATACTGCACAGAAACCAACCATGGAAGCCATGGTTTGTTTCAACTTTTTGTCATTGCTAAATTCTGTAGTGCTCCTGCTACCAGAACAGAGATGGAGCACAAATGATAAAGAAAGGCAGCAAATTCATCTATATTTAAAAAATGTGCTTTACAAAGATTTACCCTTAAATCTTTTGAGGATAATAAAGTGTCAGGGACATAATTGCTCACCAAAGTTAAACATCTCATTGTAATGTATTGTCAGTTTTGACCATTAATGAGTTAATCACAGCTAAAGTCAATTTGCAGAACATAGTATCAAGACCACAGTAGTAGCTGTTACTTCACATGGGTTTGTCTTAATCTGCTGAGGTCTTTATTAAGTGATACAACTGTTATTCATGAACATGGAAGTTCATAGTTCAAACAGATCTGGTCAAAACCTGTATTTTGTGTGGTATAGCTAAAACCACTGTCATGGATATTGAAATTGTCCAGTTGCTATGTTTTTCCTTTTTTAGACATTCTTTTCTATAGAATCTGATTAAAAAATTAAAAACAGCATGTAATTTTCTCATGTAAATAGAACATACCAAACACAATTTAACCTTTGCAAATGACTCATATTGTATTTAAATGGAAAACTGGTTCTCAATTTGTCACTACTTTAGAAGAGATACAAGGCTTATAAATCATTTTCTTTTTTAAAATTAATTTTGTCTATAGTGAATTTGTCCCTGAAGATTTAAATTTGATGTTAGATATTTCATGCTCTCAAATTAACTTGGATACTTATAAAAATAAGAATCCCTTCATTCTACATTTGGCATTTTGAATAAGAACCTTAGGTAGAAATGACAATGCATTTTAATTACTTCTCAAATACATTTCATAACAATTTTAGTCTTGTTAAATCATTGCAAATTTATAAGAACAGTATTTCTTAAAAAGAAGCAGAAATCATATGGACGCTATTTATGTAGAAGGTGAGTGTGAGCAAATAGTAGTCCCCTGAGGTTAAAAAAAAAGGTGTTCTTAGTGACAGATGTTCAGGAGCCTCTTAACCAGAAGAGATGAGATCCATGCAGTGAAGATGTGATTCAAAAATTCGGACAGTCATTTGAAAGCAAAAATGAGATGTCCCAGAAAGAAAAGATTACCTCTAAAAGGAATGTTTCAATTAAAAAAAAGGCAAATTTAATAAATGTATTACATAGTGACTTAGAATTTGATTGCTATCGTCATCATCTATGTTTAAGTGATAATCTCTCCCAAGGAGGGTGCAGGGAAAATAAAACAAAACGAGAAGTTATAACAAGTCAAAACTTCGATGTTCTGGAAAACATCATAAAATTCTATCTGTGGCTTGTTTATTTCTTTAGACAAGGAATTGGAAGGAGAAATATGTGTATTGTTAGAAATATCCAAAAAAAATATAAATGGGAGGTTCTTTGTGAGGAATTAACTGAAATCAATTATTCAACCAAAAGCTTGTCCATAATTAATGTTACAGGCCAGCGCTATTTAGCATCCAACCCTGGTGGAAACAGTGCACTTGCAATGACACACACAAAACAAACCGGTGAAGGACGTTGATTCATCTTCTCATATCACAGATATTCTTCTCATTGCCTCCCACTTCACACTTTCACACCGTTACTAAAATAATTTTATAAATATCTCATGGATACAGTTAAATCCCAACAAATCATGGACCATTTAATATATATATATATATATATATATATATATATATATATATATATATATATATATATAATATTTTTAACTTATATGTGTGTTTGTGTATGTGCCTGTGCATACGACAAGTGTGTGCAGGTGCATGCAGAGACTAGAAGAGAGCAACAGAACCCTAGAGTTGGACTTAGAGGTTGTTGTGAGTTGATGATTGAGCTTTTTCACCAACTCCACAAGGAATATTTTTAAAGGAAAGGGGGTTATTTGTTCTATACACGTGTCGAGGGAAATTTATGTGCTTAAAGTCTTTACAATTGAGTCCAACCGGCTACATTTTAATCATACCATATGATGGTTAGCATGGTAATGATATAGTTTCATAATTAAAATGGGCTACAATTAAAAATGCATTGTTATGTTTAAAACATTTATGAAAACCAATGTGCATCTTCTTCCAAAGAGCATTAGAAATCTCTATTATACAAAAACAAAGCTTCTATATTCATTGAAGCAATTAATATTTTAAAGTCTGAGTTTAAAGATATTCTATAACCATAAAGGTACCATTAAATGTGCACCACTTGTTCAGATATTTGGCTATTTAGATATAAAGTGAAATGATATAAAGTCACTGAGTCAAATAAGCCATGGTACCTGGCTCACTTCCCCCACTGCATGAGAGTTCACTCCATAACCAAATCCACCTTCTGGGGCAAAAACTGACCCTCAGCTTAATCTTTTCATCTGTTCAAGCTTTGGGTAAATTCTTCTTCCAGAAACTTCAGTGCTGAAGAGATTGAGCCACAGTTCTTAAGCACTCTTGAAACCCGTTGGTCAGAAGCCATGTCTAATTTGTGACATACAGTCTGGTTGCTGCTTACTCTAAGAGGTTCAGCTGACCCCCTTCTGTTCATGCATTTTAAAGCTATGTTCCTACAGATCCCATGCCAACTCCAATGGGCCAAGATTTAAAGTGAATGCAACCTGTCCGTGCCTACCAGAATGTTTGTGGAACAGCTAAGTTCCTATTTCCTTTCTTCCTTTCTACTGTTCATTGATCATACAACCTTGGATACAATGCCTGTTGATACCCCACTGAGGAAGAGTTCTTGCCATTGGGCCTTCTTGAATTCCATGCTATCAGTCAACATGCACATGCATTGAGTTCCCCAAAAACACTTCTTTGGCAACTAGCTCTCTTTTTGCTTGCCACAGTCTCACTATATGCAAAAAATAGAAATATTTGGCCTCTATTTTTAGCATGGATCTAAATTACATATTTTACAAACTCTATAATAATATTTACTCTGTTAAAAATCAACACAGTAATAAAAATACAGTTTTCAATAAACTATGTTAAGTAATGTAAATTGATAATTCAAAGTAATGCATAAGAAGATGCTGTGATCTGTCTTTCAGAAAGTTGGTAAATAGCCTATTGATTATCAAAAGCTTATCTTTTAAACAAATAGATAAATATTTAATATACTTGCAAATACAATACCACACTTACAAATCTAACTTTAATATTAAACTGCAAGAGGGAGTTTGTAAACTACAATCATCACACCCTTTAAAGATCTCCTTATAAAAATATAAAACTAGGAAAAATATAACAATCTACAACAGTAATCAGGACTGCAAGGTGAAGATAGTCCTCCTCTGAAAACGCAGAGGAATGCAAGAGCATTCACAGTATTTATAGTGAGAAACAAAAGAAATTTTTAAAAGCCATATGTTTGGTTCAAAAAGAACATGGGAGCACTACACAAAATACTAAAGATGTTTCCATAAAATAGCATCAGAAAGAAAAGCTACAAGCAATTTAAAATAAAGATAGAAAATACTGCTGTATAAAATAAGAAAGAGAGTAATATTATCATGAAATGATTATCAAAGTTTGTGCTGCAACCAGAGAAGAGGTAATAGTATAAACACTCAAACATCTATGATTAAAAATAGCTGAGAGACAGATTTGGTGACACCTGGGTTGGGTGGTATTTGGAGAGGCTGAGGGAAGAAAATCAGGAGTCTGAAGCCAGTTTGGGCTCTATAGCCAACTGTGAACAAATAAACAAGAGATAGCCTTGAAAACAGACAAGATAAATGAAGAGAAGGAAAGCAAATGTTTAATATCAATTATAAATAGAAGAAGAAATTGGTCTATGGATTGTCATTGTCCCCAAGGTTGTCACACACTAATGGCTTCCCCTGTAGCATGAATCTTAAAAGGTCTTATTAATAATAACAAACCCGGAGCCAGGTAGAGAGGGTGAATGCTGAAAGACCAGAGAGACAGAATAAATAGGCCAGAGCCAAACTCACCTTGCCAATTCCTTAGCTGATCTCGTTTCCTCAAACTGAAAGCTTCTGAGTCCTCACCTGAAAGGATCTCAACTGAACTGCTGCTCAAAGCCTAAGAGATTAAAAAAAAAAAAGGCTCTAATTCCTGGTCCTCACGCTTTATATACCTTTCTGTTTCCTGCCATCACTTCCTGGGATTAAAGGCATGTGTCACCATGCCTGGCTGTTTCCAGTATGGCTTTGAACTCACAGAGATCCAGACAGATCTCTGCCTTCTGAATGCTAGGATTAAAGGTGTGTGCTACCACTGCCTAAACCTATGTTTCATATAGTGGCTGTTCTGTCCTCTGACCCCCAGGTAAGTTTATTGGGGTGCACAATATGTCAACCACATTCCCATGCTTCCTTTCACTCCTCTTCTTTTCTTCTCACCCTCTCTTTCTTCCTTCCTCCCTGTCTTCATTTCCCTTCTGACTGATTGACTGAATACAACATATGGCAACCTTACTTGTACCAAAAAGCAAAATATGAAGGGGAGAAACAAGAACTAGGATATATTAAAAACACACACACCTAAGATGGAAACATTAACTTCATGAAATGAGAAAAATTGTAGTATTGTTTTTTGTCTTTCAATTGATGAGTGGATAATGTTGATGAGGTTTGAAGGGAAAAAATAGCTCTCCAACATGTTGCTGCTGAGAATGTATGCTAGTGTTGATCTTTGACAGTACAATTCAGTGAAATGAAACAAAATCACACACACTCACACACCTTCCAGGCTTCTATTCACAGTTACAAATTGAACAAGCATATTCACTGCAGTATTGTATAAAATTATGATGTGTTGGGCTCAAATAAATGGGACAATTATTGAATAAAGCATAGTATGTATACTTATAAAGTATGAAGTTGATTTTTGAATTGACATGAAATTACTCACTGTTTCTATATATTCCATGAAGAAAACAAAGATAAAATAGTTTGATAGCATAAATAATACAGTAATATGTGCATGTATCTGATTACTTAAAACAATTTTTAATGTGAATATATTTTAACCAGATTTTTCCCTTCCCCCAAGTCCTTCTAAGATCCTCTGCCCACTCTGCTCCCTCAGTTTAAGTTCTTTCTCAAAAACGAACAAACAAAACCTGATAGAACAACAAAATGCCACAAAACCAAGAAAACAAGATAAAACAACATCAAAACAGAAAAAAAAAACCCACCAAACTATAACCAAATAAAAGCACAAAAAAAACCTTCTGTGGAATTGGTCAACTATCTAAGATTCATATACTTATGAGGATGCTATCTCCTGAAAATAAATACTTTATATCAACAGGGGTAGAGTATGGAGGTCAAAGTGGAATATGAAGGGAATAAATGAATTTAATATACTGTCAAGGAATAACTAAATCGAGGCACAAGGAGACAATCATGATAAATAAGTTCAAAAGAATAATCTTGACAATTCTCTGTGATACAAAAGTAGGAGAAAAAACTGTATGAAAACAGCATATCCTACTTGATAAGGTTATTAAAAGCATGTGGATTTACAGTTCTAAGACTATTCTATTCTAGGTTTGAGAAAAACATATAAATGTGTAGTACATATTGGAAGCCAGAGTTATCATGATTGTACAAAAGAGTTATAAATCAGGAAAGGAGAAAGACCCCCAATGTACTATGTAGTGTTGGTCATGTGTGAGAAGAATCAGTATGAAATTAGTTTTATATTTAGTTGCAAAAACCACACACATGCACACAAATTCCATGCTGAATATAGGGAGAAAATTCTTCAATTAGAAGAATAACATGTTACATAAAATTAGTGAATCAAACAAAAGAACATGTGTGATACAGAAATGAAACATTGTACAAGGATAAAGACCTTCCCAGCGTAAAGGGAAAATGAGAACTGGGTAAAAGGTATGTCCCCAGCCATTTAAATAGAAAAAGAAGGGTATGAAGGTCTAGGAAAAATGTCACTAAAGGAAAAACTAGAAAGTGTTGAATATTGTCTGGCATGTCATCCATATCAATTGGAGTTTTATGACTCTGGAAAAGAAATATGGGTAAATTATAAGTATGGGGGAAGAAGCATATGAAAATAGAGTCTATCTTAATTCTTTTTTTTTTTTTTTTTTTTTTTGGTTTTTCGAGACAGGGTTTCTCTGTGTAGCTTTGCGCCTTTCCTGGAACTCACTTGGTAGCCCAGGCTGGCCTCGAACTCACAGAGATCCACCTGGCTCTGCCTCCCAAGTGCTGGGATTAAAGGCGTGCGCCACCACCGCGTATCTTAATTCTAATAACACAAAAGTTACTCCAGAAAAATGTGTAATCAGAATTTTACAACATGCTTTTCATCAGCACACTGGATACAAGATCATCACTGAATACTTCTTTTACAGACAAAGAAGAAACTCCAAGCTTACAAGTTTGTGCTTAGTTGAATCAATTTTCAAATAGGGAAATACAAATACTTCCACCTACGTGTAGTCTCAGAACATTGGCTTCATAAAAATTCATAAGGAAGCCATTTTATATGAATCATTAGATAATAAGGAAACAGTTCCAAAAGTTATGAGATAAAAATAAGCAACAGTTATCAATAAACATTGATTTCTAAATCAAAGTTAATTTTCATAAAAAAATGAACACTAACTTAAGCCAACAGAACAAAGTTTAATCTCTTCAACGAAAAACAGGAACACATGTCAAAATACAGGAAAAGGGAAGTGCATAGAAACTTCATAAAACTCAGCTATTAAAATTGAATCTCAGATAATGGAAAATAATATTGATGTATATTATATTATTTCCAAAATACGCCTGACACGAGATCATATAATTAAAACTAAAGAGGTTCAAAACAAAGAATAGACAAAGGTGAACTGAAGTGTTATAATACCAAGACAGTAATCTTAATGTCAAAAAAAAAACCCTCAAAATTCTTCATGAGCCAAAAGAGGGTGTTTTATGTGTTTATGAGGAAAAACAGTTAAGAAACATGAATGCACAGTCACATTATACCTAGAAACTAAGTCTCAAAATATATCACAGAAAAGGTAGAGTAATAGTAGGATCATAAAAATTTCAGGTAAAGTATGACAAAGTATGGACTAAGGGCCAACTCCTGTCTGCCTTGTATTTGTGAATAAACTTTATTAGCACACACTCAATATAGTCTGTTCACATGCTGATTGTGAATGTCGCAGCTCCATACAGACAGATTAGGTTCCACTGAGACCACTGACTCATAGTCATCAAAACGTGCGAAAGTAAGGGGAAACTCTAAACTGATTTTGATGATGGGTACACACCTGCAATATATAGAAATTATATAGCATTGTGGCTTTCCAGTGACTGAATCGTGTATCAGAATTCATGTCAACAAAGCTTTAGAAAGTTAATGTCTGGTTCTCAACAAAATATACTGCCAGTCTCCAATATAAATGACACTAATATCAAGTTTCATGTTTTAAATATTTATAGAACTTGTTTTCCTGCCATCCATTTGTGTTTCTTTGTGGATATGTTTTTAATTTATAATTCCTTGATTGTTGTTTTGCTGTTGCTATTAAAATGCTAGCGTTTGTTACAAAAACTTACGTTTTGTCTATAATCTCAAGTGTGTTGGTCAAAATGATTCCCAGTATTTCTTTTTTGTTATTTTTAACATTTATTCCTGTAAATTTTTGTAATTTTTTTCAATATAGGTGTTGTTCAATTATGTTTTCTCTCTGCTTGATTGATCTTTCTAGAATTTGCTCTGTATTTCCAATCCTTTTACATTTTTATTGTTATTGCCACCTACTCTGTTTCTGTTTGGTTTATATCTGCTGTGGTTTTATGATATCTATGCATTTACTTTCTTAGTATGATTCTACAGTCTTTTTTTTCATTTACAAAATTCCAAGTCATATCCTAGGTGTATTAATTTTTCCTCTTTTAAAAAATATACTATCATTGATGCCTCCTCCATGATAACAGGTTTTACAGAGCAAAATGGGAATAAATAAAACACCACTTCAATCTTGTACTTACTTGGGCAGAGCAATTTTGCGTTATATAGCAAAGAATTTAATGCTCTAGAGCATCAGAACATCAGATGTCCTTAAAACACACAAGAAGAAGACAGAATAAATGTACACTTCATACTCACATTTGTGGCCTCAATTTTCCCTTAGGGTATTCTCCAGATTTCTCAGAGTGCTTCTCAAGGATAGGTTCCTAAAATGAAATATTAAATAAAAAAAATAGAAATAAGTACTTATGATTCAGTCAATAAAGTACTTTTCCCAAAAGCATAAGGACATGCAGGCTGATGCTCAGGGCCCATGCAAAAGCCTGGCATGCTAGCACACACACTAGAGCCGCACACACACTAGAGCTGCACACACACTAGAGCTGCACACACACACTAGAGCTGCACACACACACTAGAGCTGCTTACCCACATTAGAGCTGCACACACACACACTAGAACTGCATACACACACACTAAAGCTGCACACACACACACTAGAGCCACACACACACACTAGAGCTGCTTACACACACTAGAGCTGCACACACACACTAAAGCTGCACACACACACACTAGAGCCATACACACACACTAGAGCCGCACACACACTGGAGCTGCACACACACACTAGAGCCATACACACACACTAGAGCTGCACACACACTAGAGCTATACACACACACACTGGAGCTGCACACTGGAACAACACAGATACCAGAAATAGAATAAGAAATAGAGAAGCACGGAAACACAAGATTATGAATGCATGTGTGTATGTATATTTATAGGATCTAGGAATAGAAAAAGCAAAAGAACCGGTTAATGTTTCAACAAACTACAATGTTTCAATAAACTATAATGTTTCAACAAACTATCACATTTCAAAAAACTGTAGCATTTCAAGGAACTACTTTGCAATCTTTCTTGTAAATGTGAACGTCATCAAGCTTATCATGGGACCCCAATCACTAGAAAAGTCATGCATGGAAGTGGAAGCATTATAACCAACCTGCTGATCAACAACTATTAGGGGAAGGATTCTAATATAATTATATCATTTCCCCCTTCCCTTTCCTTCCTCAAAATCCTCCCACAAACACTGCAATTTTACAAGTTCATGATCTCTTTTTTTTTAAATCAATTACTGTTTCATGAATATTAGTATGTGGATGTACATGTACATTCTTAAATATAAGCTGCTTCATCTGTATATTATTACCTGGACTACATTATCAAGGCTGACTATTTGGCATTGGAAAACCAATTGGTGTGCTCTTCTCTATGGAAGGCTAATTCCCCTGATCCCAGCATTCCTAGCTGCCTGTAGTTCTTTGTGTAGGGTTAAGACCTCACAGCCTTTCCCCTTTCTACCTAGACATGTCTACTGCTGTTGTCCTTGTCCAGCACATGTTTAAATAGTCATGTCGGTGACACCTTACATATGTAGCTTCTGACATTACTAGGAGACACAGTCTCACAACAACCCCTGATCCTTTGGCTCACACAGTCTTTCTGCTCCCTTTTTGGCAATGAACCCTGACTGTTAGGTGTGGGAGTATTTTGTAAATGTGTCCACTGGGACAGGGAGATGACTCTGGATTTTGATTGGTTGTAGTTTTCTGTAAATGGTCTCCATCTGTTGCAAAGAGAAGTTTCCTTGATAAAGAAGTTTACTTGATAAGGTAAAAACTACACTTATCTGTGTGAGCCAGAACAAATATTTAGAGTGTAGTTAGAAATTTTGCTAGTTCAACCATCAACTCTTTAGAACAGGGAGAGAGGAATGAACACTACATCTAAACTATCTGGACTGAAATAACGATGCCATTTGTTAGTAGCTGTGCTACCTTAAGTAAGTCACTACAATCCCCAAATACTCCTTTTTATAATGAGAATTTTTCTAAGTTGCCATTTCTTGTGTGCTTAAGGAATTTTTGAATTTTTCATATAAGCTTTGAGTATTTGGAAGAGACCACCAGTCAATATTCAGTCCCTATTTCTTTCTTATCCATCCATACCAATCCAGATAAATTTCCACATAGCAGTCTCAAGGGACAGCAATTCACTTTGCTTAGAGTTTCCCAAGTGAGGTTATAAATGTTATAAAATTGTGCCACCATCTTCTGCCTAAATCTGACTAATGTGGATTAAAGTTTTCCACAGAGGAAACTACTTTTCACATGTGGTTTACTACTTCAGTTTAAATTTATAATGCCATCTAAAACAAAATACAGCTGGTAAAATAGCCTGCTTAATTTAAGGTGTTTATCAGCCATGTTTGACTAAGAGTCACTATGTTGAATTATCACACAAAGTTCCCATGAATAAATTCTAAGCTGAGACAATTATTTTCTTTCTCATGGGAGTCAGACATAGTAATGAAGAACCAATGATCCAGCGAGCAGTCAGAATTAATCGTATCACTATCATCATCCCAAGAATAATGTCACCAGTTCCTGATCCCGAATGTGAGGGGGCAGCTTCATTAGTTGGCCTTCCTATGGCAGAGGTGTTGAACAGTTCCCCAGATCTGCCACATGATAAGACAGCATTCTTGGGAAGCTCTTCCACTTCTACAACCAAAAGTTCCCCTAGTGTAGCTAGAGTTTTCCTGCCTGGCCCACCTCAGGACAAATCTCTCTCACCTGCCAGACCCATAGCCTCTCAGACCCGACCAAGGAAACACAGAGACTTATATTGGTTACAAACTGTATGGTCATGGCAGGCTTCTTGCTAACTGTTCTTACAGCTTAAATTAATCAATTTTCATAAATCTATACCTTGCCACGTGGCTTGTGGCTTACTGGTACTTTACATCTTCCTTGTCCTGACGGCGGCTGGCAGTGTCTCTCTGACTCAGCCTTCCACTTCCCAGCTTTATTCTCCTCCTTGTCCCGCCTATACTTCCTGCCTAGCCACTGGCCAATCAGTGTTTTATTTACTGACCAATCAGCAATACATTTGCCATACAGAATATCCCACAGCACTTCCCCTTTTCTTTTCTTAAAAAGGAAGGTTTTAACCTTTACACATCTCCAAAGTCAGCTTGGTATATTTGGGAATTTGGGCGTAGCTTCTCTTACTACTTCCTGCTGGAGGGGGGCAAAGTTATCTTTATCCTGAAAGAAAAATTTTAGGTTAATTGTCAAATTCTAGGAAAGGTAACTATATCCTTCATTATCCAGTCTGTGTATAATGCCAAAGTTCAGGCTTTATCTCAAGTCCTTATTCAAGTAGTCTTTGAGACTGGATCATCTCAGCTAGTCATCTCAAAATTGCTCTGAGCACCTTGTAGTTCAAAGCTGATCTGTAGATGATGTTTGTTAGCTTAGTGATGTTATTATTTTCCACGTGGAATTGTTGTTGTTGTGGGGCCCCAACTTCTTTCTGGAGACTTCAGTTGATGTTAGGCCTGGCCGTGAATTCCTGCAGCAAACTGATAAGAGACTCGAACACAAAGACATATATATGCAGCTAATTGAAGCCTTTTTTCTAAAATTAGTTAGTACTCTATATGACCATTCATATCTTAACAAAGTTTAAAATGTATATATATCTATATATCTATACCCTAGTATTTTTATAATTTCATTCTGTTTCTGTTTGCCTTTTTTTATATAAAGCAGTGTTTCTCAACCTATGGGTTGTAGCCTCTTTCGGGGTGGCATACCAGATATTTGTGTGACAAATTAAAAAGGGTAAGTTGTGCTTGCTAGTTTTATGGCAACTTGACACAGATAGTCATCAGTGATGAGGGAACCTCACTTAAAAAAAAGAGAAAGAATTGAATCCTATATTATCCTTACAGGTATCATTTGGGAGAGAATGAAAGTATTTGACATTTGCTATTTGCTTTATTTTTTAAGAGTGTATGTGAGTAGTTATGTGTATGATTCCCCTTGGAGGTTGCTTGATTGAAGGTTAATCCACGGAAACTCCAAATAAATGGTCAGTCACTCTAAAAGAGAGAGAAAGAGAATTCTGGTTGAATTTTATTTTTCTGGTGGTTTCCAGGCTAAATTCTGTTTTGGTTGAAATAGCCAATTTTATCTTTATCATTTTTTGTGGAATGGTGTATATTTTTCTAGGAATTTTAAAATGTCACTATTTCATATTCTATATCCACATTTATACCTTCATTCTTGATTTTTAGAATTTATTTTGTATTTACTCTTTGAGACAAGTATATGAAGTATTTTGATCATGTTAACCGTCCCCCTCCCCTTCCCAACTATTTCCAAGTGCCACCCCATCCAGTCTCCCTCTCAACATCCTCTGAATCTAATTAGTGCTCTCAGTAGGTGCCTACTTGTAGGACCATACACTGGAGCTTAGGCAACCTACTAAGTGCTACACTTCTGAAGAAAACTAAGCCTCCTACCAAGAGTCATCAAATGTCAATAGATCCTCAGTTAGGGGTCATGTTTGGTGAACCCCTCACCAATGCTTGCTGGAAGTTTGACTGGATTGATCTTGTATAGGTCTTAAACAAGATTCACTTATTTTCTGCACTGACCTTCTCAATTTTTCTATGACTGTATCACTTAACAAATGTGTTCAATTTACCTTAAAATATAGCTTAAGGTAAAGTAAAATAGAAACTTAATAGAATATGTAGATGAAGGTTTCTGGTAGGGCAAGACTTTCTTATAGATTTTCCTTGTAATATTTTTCAATCTAAGGAAATTTAAGAAACTGGTTAAGACTATTATGTATAAATAGATGTTTTCCCTGATTTAAAGAGAGAGAGAGAGAGAGAGAGAGAGAGAGAGAGAGAGAGAGAGAGAGATGCCCATGTCAAAGAATCTGTAAAGATGATTGACTTTTACTTCATTTTTATTCTAGAGAATTGAAAATCTGCAGAGAATGTCAAATAACCTTGGGCTACTTTCCCCCATAATAGCATTAATTGTTCACCTTTGTGTGACCTAATTTCTTTGTGACTATTCGGTAAAACTTTTTAGAACATAGCAACTTCAAAGAACACTAGCTTCCACCAAACCAAAAGCTAAAATTGTCATCAAATCCTATCTGAAACCTAAAACAGATTTCTCTTCCTATTTGTAGCCTGCCTACCTGATGTTCTCAACAATATAAAAACCATGTCTTGACTTAAGACTTTAATTTATTCTTTAAATATAAAATCATGTCATGAAAACCATTTCCACATTGGAGCATGTAATTTGGGACAACATAAACCCATGTTCCTGGGCATGATCATTCCATTTTAACTCAACAATAAACTCTCTCTTGTCAGTAAGATGGATCACTGGGTAAATGAACTTGCCACCTAAGACTGATGACCTGAATTCAATCCCAAAACCCACTGAACCCAAACTGACAATAGAAAAATTAAATTAAAGTTGTCCAGCAACATTTATGTGCATACAATGGCGTTCATGCAACATTTACATGCCTACAATGGCATTCATGCATACACATATACACATACACACATACACACACACACACACACACACACACACACACATACACACACACTTCATCATCATAACAAAAACAATTATTTCTTTAAATAATAAATTATTTCTACCTTTTATGAGATGAGAACTGTATTTTGTGTAATGGAATGCATTCTCTATCTATTGAACATTGGGAGATAGTTGTTTTTACTTAATAAAATAATTAGAAAATCATTTCCATCATGAAAACAAAACCTTCAATAAAAATAAATATTATAAACAAATATTTCTAAAAATTAGCAAATGCTACATTTGCTAAATTATTATCTAGAAGTATCTAAAATGGAAGAAGACAAAATATGAAGTGTATGTCTGCTAAGAAATTAATATTTTTTAATATTTTGTGTAACTATAATGTATCTATGATATATTACAATCCAGCCTTTAGTAAAGATATTGACTTTGGTTCATAAGAATGGTGACATCGTTTTGTTAAATTTCTTCCTTGACAATTTAATACATGTATGTAAGATATTCTGTTGATTATTCTCTCTTCTCTCACCCCTGCCTCTCTTAGCCTCTTCCACCTTTCTACAAGTTCCTTTCCTGTGATCATTTTTTCACTGCATTTGACAATTCTTTACTTTTAACAAAAGCAGTCTGCCTGACCATGAGTTTAGAATTGTGCTTGCAGATGGGTGGACTTAATAGGGGGTATACAACTGAAAACAATTTCTGACCTTCCCAAGAATCTCTCAGTAGCCTATGGTTTAGTAGAGAAGGGTATGGCTCTTTGGATGCCTGCTCTACCCATGATTGACTGTTGTCAGTACCAATCTTGTGCAGGTCCAGCACAGGCAGCCACATCTGCTGTGTGTTCATTCCTGCAGCAGCTGTATAATGGCCATAAGACAACATTATGTAGCCCTTTTCCATACCTTCCACCTTTGACAGTCTGTCCACTCTGATTTCTGCAATCTTTCCTGACTCTTATAATGTGTGATATCATTCTCTTACTTAGCACGTAATCATCACTTATTCTCAGCATCTTGAGCAGAAGTGGTTGTTTGTACCCACAGCTATTCACTGCAAAGAGAAATTTTCCTAATTAGAGTTGAGATAGAACTTATCTATGTGTATAAGCATAAATACTTAGAAGGAAATTTAGTGCTATGTCAATATAGCTAAACAATAATTTGAAGTCCCCCTAGTGCCTAAGACCTCCTCAGACATGTTTGTTGATTTTTGCTTTTATTGGGTTTATAGTACCAGGCATAGAAACACTTTTGGAGAAATTCTCAAATTGATTCAGATCTGTTTGTTAACCTCATAAGAGTGACACTTTTATACTCATGGACAAAGAATTCACACCTTGTTAAGACCACTCATACTTTTTTTTTCTCCTATAGAAGCCTAAATAGCAGCGTTTGGCGTTGTGGAAGCTATTCAACATGGTAGAATTTCCCAGCTCAATTCCAGCTTGATTTCTCTATTATATCTTCTAACCGGTGTGTGTGTGTGTGTGTGTGTGTGATCTTTAGCCATAAGGTCTTCTCAACTAGTTCTGATGAGCTAACAAATAAATGACAAGAGTATGATGATATTTTATTTGTACTGAAATGTGGTTTTATTTGTATGTTAATAAATAAAGTTGCCTGGGTATCAGAGCTAAGAGCAAGCCATTTAACAGAAGTCCGGCGGTGGTGGCACACTCTCTTAATCTGATCACATGGTAGGCAGAGTCTCTGTGTGTTCAAGGACACAGTCAAGAGGTGAGCCAAACCTTTAATCTCAGTACAAACCATAGAGACCTGGAGGTCTGTATAGACAGGCAGTGACAAGGAAGTCATGTGGTTGAGTTTATAACCAATGAGAAGGCAGAACAGAAAGGCAATAAAAAGAAGGAGCTCTCTGTCTCTCTCTGTCTTTCTCTGTCTCTCTCTCTCTCTCTCTCTCTCTCTCTCTCTCTCTCTCTCTCAGGGGAAGGACGGCAGTGAGTGGTAAGATAAGGTGGTCTAAACACTTGGCTACTGCTCTTATCTCTGAGCTTTTAACTCTTATTTTGGCTGTTTCCTATTTAATAAGACCGTTTAGAATTTCATCTACACAAGAGCTTGTATTCTTTTAAGGACCTCTGGGGCTTTCCTGATCAACAATCTGGCACTAGAGTTTTTGTTTATTAACCTACGGCTTTCAGGGACAATAAGCAAAAACATGTGCTTGGCATGACTAACAACCCAGACTGACTACAGATCACTCCTTCCTGATTCTACATAGCCTTGCTTCTCTCATATCACAGTTCAGATAAATACTATACTATATATCAATAGATATCAATACAGTAAGGCTTTTATCACTCACTAATCCTGCAGCAATCTCAATTTCCATTTCTCTGTATTTACAGATATCCCTATGAGTCCTTAGAATTGAGTGTGTGTTCACATGTGTGCATGTATGCATTTGAAAGAGGCATAAGTGGCCAAGAAAAGATTTCGAGTTCTCTTAACTGAATTGGATTTTTCACAACAGTCATTGAGAATAAGGAAATCTAATTTAGAACAAAGAAAGGGAAAAATAATTGTGTGTGAACAACCCTAAATCAAAATCTAGAAGAGATGGGAGACTGAGAACTTTGGGGTTTATTGTTTTGGTTGCTTTTAATGTGTCATGAATGTAGATGACTCATAGGTTATCAATTGCTGCAGAATGAATTATCTCAAACTTAAAAGCTTAGAACATCACTCATTATCTGCCTCACAGGCTCTGTCAGCAGTACTCCAGTAGATTGACAGGATTTCCTGCCCAGTATCTCACAACAGTGAAGACTGGGCCTTCTTCTGAAGTTCAGGATCTGTTTTAAAGCTTACAAGGCAGTTCCTGGATAGTCTGGTGTGGACAGAAGGTGCCATTAATTGAAGTAAAAGTCAAGCAGATTTAAGATTGCAGAGTGTAATCCATTAGAGAAAGACAGAGGAGTGGTCAAGGATGCCCTCAAGACAGGTGTATCCTTGCAACTTGGATCAGAAGGAAGGACTTATCTAAAACTCAGAACAAAATAAGCTTTCACTGAAGATGGAACATGCATAGTCACACTTTTTTTTGCTATTGATAGCATCAGAGTAGAGTTATACATCTCTAAATATCACTTTAACGTTTTGTTTATATGCAATATGATGGGAAACTATTCAGTGAAAGAGGCCAGAGTTACTTGGGCTAATCATGATAACTATGACTCAGAATGGTTATGGGATTAATGTATTTCCTTTCAACCATGAAACACATTGAGCCTATTTATTCAAAGCCAACAGGAAAGCCTCTGATTTCTAGAATGCACGAAGTAGCTAATCTAATTAAGGTAAGTCTTAACTAGTAATTGTTAAAGAAGGGCATAGCACATTGTGTGTGGTACCATCCCTGGACTGGTGGTCCTAGGTTCTATAACAAAGCAGGCTGAGCAAGCCATGGGGAGCAAGCCAGTAAGCAGCATCCTTCCATGGCCTCTGTATCAGCTCCTGCCTTTAGGATCTTGCCCTGTGTGCATTCCTTTCCTGATTCCTTTCAGTGATAAACAGTGATGTGGGGGTGTAAGCCAAACAAATCCTTTCCTCTCCAAGTTGCTTTGGTCACACTGTTTCATCACAGACATAGTGACCCTAACATGGACACCTCTGTAAGGGAAAAGGACATAAAGTCTGTATTTGGAAAACATAACCTTGGGACACTCGTTGAGTTCTATCAGGCAAAAGTCAAGTGAGTGTAGAAGATCAGGAGATCATTCCCTAGAGATCTGGAAAAAGACACTTGTTATACCAAACCTAAAAAATGAGTAAGTTACTTGCATTATGTAACTTTACATTGTGACTTAAAAAAACGAAGTCTGAGATATATAGATTAAAAATTATTTAGATTAAAGATTATAAAGTTTAAATTATCTCATGATTTTGGAAATTCCGTTTCTTGACCAAATAGTCTCACCAGTTGGGAGTCTGTTGTCAACTGCTATTGTAGGTTAAGTTTTCCTGCCTGGCCCACAGTCAGGATATATCTCTTTCACCTGCCAGTCCCACAGCCTCTCAGACCCGACCAAGTAAACACAGAGACTTATGTTGCTGTCAAACTGTATGGCCGTGGCAGGCTTCTTGCTAACTGTTCTTATAGCTTAAATTAATCCATTTCCTTTAATCTATACCTTGCCACATGGCTCGTGGCTTACCGGCATCTTCACAAGCTGTTTCTCATCATGGCGGCTGGCAGTGTCTCTCTGACTCAGCCTTCCACTTCCCAGCTTTATTCTCCTCCTTGCCCCGCCTATACTTCCTGCCTAGCCAACGGCCAATCAGTGTTTTATTGATTAATTAGCAACACATTTGCCATACATCCCACAGCATGCTATGGCATAGCAATAAGCATGAGGTAGGAAAAATAACTCAGAACCTGGGAACAGAAGGCAGAAGAGGAGGGGACTAGGACCCCATACTCCTTTGAGGGCACAGGCACAATGAACTAAACATTTCCTAGACTCCACTCCTTAGAGTTTTCACTATCTCCCAGTAGAGAATCTCTTAGGAACAAGGAACTGAATGGGCTTTTGGAGTATACTCAAGATCTAAATCACAGTAGCTTAGATGCCTGTGGCCACAAAATAAAATACCTCCCAGCCCAGGAGGCAGGGTTCCATCAGGGGTGGGGTACATGGCAGTGTGGCACTACCTTCATTAGAAACACCAACAGGCCTGTTGTTTTTCAGGCTCTTCAAAGTTAGCCAAGAGGGAAATCATGAATGAATCTAATGTAAAGTTCATGTGAAATACTGTACATAAAAGCTAGGCATTTAGCAGAGAGCTTTTGCAGGTGATTGATAGAGAACCCATGCATGTTTTGAACATTGTAACACATGGGAGATAACATATATTTGCCTTTATTTTTGTATTTACTTGTTTATATCTTCCCAGTCACTATAACTTGGAAGATTCTGTGTTCTAAGGAACATAAAGTAACTCAGACCCTGAGAATTACAGTTACGTATCCCCTTTTTACAGGGGATTGTTTAGTAAATATCCTCCTGGCATTAAAAATAAACATGATTGTCCATCAGTACAATATGGGAGGGCCACTGATTTTAAACCTAATAAATTGTATCACTGCTGCTTTTATTGTATCACATGATTAATGACTCTGATTTAGCCCATTCAACTATAAGGTTTATAATAAAAGGAATTATTTCAATATCCATTGAGCTCTTACTCTATGCTGGGCACTGTTTACTAGGAAAGAATATAAATAAGAAATAAATTCCCTGGTACTAGTGAAGTCATTGGTGTCAGAGAAGAACCTACAACTGCCATTCTATTAAACCAGCCTAATCTCTAAGCATAAATATTTATCCTGATAGCCACAGGTAAGAATAGGTCTCACTCCTCATCAAAGAAACATCTTATACCAGATGGAGACGATCGTAGAAAACCACAATCAATCATAATGCAGAGTGGCTATGGAGCTGAGCATCAGCCCACTCATCTACAGCACAACCCCTGTGGTAACATGCAGGGAACATCACAAAAAAGGAGACCAGGGAGTTTGCCCTGAAGTTTTATCTCCTAGAAATATCATAGAAGCTGAACCTATGATGTCTCACAAACATGATTACCAAGATCTGGATAAGGACATCGCCAATAGACATACTAACAAGCAAGGGGAAATCTCACAGGGTCCTAACCCCAGAAGAAGAATTATAGTCAACAAAGGAATGCTGAAAGTCAGAGAAAGAATCCCCCAATTGGTTATCTAATACCAACTGGTCATTCCTAAAATTGTATGTAAAAGTAACATTTTATGGACTAGGCAACTTGTATTTATGTATTTTGGATAGTGTTTGTGTGTGTGTGTGTGTGTGTGTGTGTGTGTGTGTGTGTGTGTGTAACAACTACTAAATAAAAAGAATATAAATTTGAGAGAGAGCAAGCTGGATTACATGGGGGGAGTTGGGGTAAAAAAGGGAAAGTGAAAATGATGGAATTAAATTTTAATTTCAATAATAAAAAAGTATTAAAAGTCCTTTTCTCATAGATTATATATTTTCTGGAAAGTGATAAGTAATACAAAATAAATAAAATAAATAATACATCAGAGACAAATGCCAAGAGAAAAATAACATCTGTGAAATGTGGATATCAGTTATTGGCTTTAAGACGAGATAGGATGTAATTTCATATGGGGTTGTCACTTGATCCAAAAAGTAACTTAAAAATAAAGCATGTGTCTGTGTGGTTGTTAACAATAGCCAAGGGACTGATGTGTTTGTGAGACTAAGTGAGCAAGGGGTGGATATGTATAAGACATAGAAAATAGCAGCTATATCTTGGCAGATGTGTCTCCTAGTTCAAAATGACCCTTTCTGATACCCTGGAGGTTACAGTTAGGTTCTTCCCAATTAATCAGAAACTAACTTACCAAGAGACTTTCTCAATTTCCGTGTGCGATCATTAACTAAATGTACATATCCTCAGAAGACTTTATATATCATAATATATAATTATATATATATATTATATATATAATATATATCATAATATTATAATATCAAAATTATAATATCATTTGCATCAGGGTTTTGCTATGCCATTTGCATTATGGTTTACACACACACACACACACACACACACACACACACACACACACTGTGGTGGGATTTTCAAGTTGTTTATGGATAGAAATATGCTAAAATGGAGATCCTGTCTACCAGATTTGGGATAGGGCAAAAGGCCACCCTGCATCATGAATATTCATTAAAACCCCTGAAATTCACAAAATAGAGCCCAATATATTAGACTCCATAACACTCTCCCTTCTTCGTGTCAGCCTACGGTAACCTTTCTCTGATGTATGCCTTGCTTTGCTATAGTCTGTATCTCCCAGCTGAATTCTTTCTTTTGAGGGGAAAAAAAAGAAGCAAGAAGCTGGCACTCTGGAATGTTGTGATCATTTGACAGAGAAAGAAAGAAGTATGAGATAAGTTCAAAGAAGCAATGCAAATCAAGGACCTTCAGCGTTGTCGAACTAACAACAAAAGACTCCAGATTTTACTCTCCGATGAAAAGATGCATGTGGACACTGGGCAAGTCTATTCAATAAACATAGACTTGCACTTTCAAAAGTCCCTCTAGAGCTGAACTGGGTGTGGATTCACGTGGTAGTGGTGGCAGAGATACAGATGGAAAGAACTCTGAGAAAGGCACATCAAACATCGGAGAAATAAATGCAGCCCTATGTAAAAAGTGCACTCATGTATGTCCTGAGAAGCAGTGGGATTCTTGGATATATTTTAAGTACAGATTTAATTAAACCATATGCTTGTAATCAATCTTTGCTTTCTTTCTGATTAATAATTTACTCAACTGGTAAAACTTAAAGGGAAAATGAAGTAACTCAAGAATGACAACATGAAAAAAAAACCACTAATATTGTTGTCGTTGATATTGCAAATCAAAGATGGAATGAGTGAAGATCAACTATGGACTAGTCTATATTTTTGAAAATCATTATTGGTGTATTTCCATCTTTTGCATTCAAGAAAACATATTGATATGTAAAGTTAAGAGCTTTGACACTAACTTGAAACAGTTAACATAGAAGAGTTCAATTAGCACCCAACTCAAGTTCTTCTTTACCTACCATTAGACAAAGACACCATGTGATGGTTCTAAAAATTACCACCAGTTAAGAACTGAACTAACTAATAAAGTAAAATCTAAGCAGTGGTAATGGAAATCTGTAAAGGAAAAGTTCAGCACCTTCAAAAATGTACTCCAGTTTTAACATCATAGACTCTGTGCTTCCTAAGACCTATTTATAAATCCATGCAGGGTATGGTCAGCATAGGAGTGGGTAGCTATGGATTCTCAGAGCCTTTTGCTACTATATTATGAAAGGTAACATCTCATCTTGTAGGTTAAATCTTGTCCTCAGAGGTTTCTATGTCTCATATAAATGGATTTCTTCATTGTAAGTTAGTGAATCATTCCAAAATATGTCTGGTCTCTGTAATTTGCGTAACTCAGAGCCACGCTGTGGGTATGAATTATCAGCATGCACGCATACAATGTGTGTGTGTGTGTGTGTGTGTGTGTGTGTGTGTGTGTGTGTGTGTAAGAGAGAGGGGGGGAGGGAGAGGGAGAGGGAGAGGGAGAGAGATGTGCATCTATACAAAGATATACATCCACCCACCAAAGATACTGTTTTAGAACAATGACAACTCTTACTCTTGTTCCTATTTTATGCAAAATCCAGTTAACTGAACGAAAAGAACAATCCAAAGGCATTCTAGATGATTCCAACGTTAGTACAAAATTTACACGGGCTATTTGCTGGTGAGTTAGAAGACTTTGGGCTTGCAAAACTAACTCTTAATTATAATGTTACTGAATATTTGTAGGCACTTTAAAATTAACCTTTATATCCTCAGGAGGTTTGTATTTATAAGAGTCACTTGATGTCTCATAGAGAAAGTAATTAGTCAACACATGAGAAGTACAGAGGGACAGAAATGAGATCTTTGTTTACAGTTACATGATTATACCATATAATTTGTATTGTAATTAAATGTTTTATATTGCAAATGGAAAATATTTGATTCAGGAATAGATAATAGCAGCAATTTCAAGTGTTCCAATAAACATGTTGACACTTGCTTTGGGACTATTGTATAGGCACTTACAGTTTAGAAAGAAGAGATAGAGAAAAAAACACAATCTACAGTTTTATCAAAAGACCTTCCTCTCTTCCACTGCCATTGTTTGAATTCCTGACTAAGCCCCTCGCTCCACAATAGCCAACAAATATTTTAAATAGATTTAAAAAAGGAACATCGAAACAGGCAGGCTGGGTTATTACCAGTTCTTTTTTACTGTGCTAAAACATTCTATTCTACAGTATCTCAGAAGAGCCCATGTTTTTCAAATACACAGAGAAAAGTGCTTAGAGAGGAGTTCTGATTATCTGTCAGCTAACCATAGTGAGTGACAAGTGCCACTGTTGCATGCCATTAATCTACCTATCATCTGACAAGACATTGAGGAGGCACAGAATTAGAGGTTAAATGTTTAGTTATTATTATTCTGTTTGAGTCAAGGTCCTGACCCTCTGTTTACCTCAACTGATTAGCACAATGCCACCCCACCCCCATGTAGTTGATAGTGGCAAAGAACTAAAACCTAGACAGGCGTGGCATTTGATGTTTTCCCACAACATGTAAACTTTGTGTTGTAGACACTGAGAGGATTTCACTTCATTTTTCAAGGCATTTCAATTCCATTTCCAGGAATTATAACTCATTCTTCATGGTTTTTTTTCCTTCTAATTTTTTTTTTTTTTTTTTTTTTTTTTTTTTTTTTGCTGCATAATGTGTAGTTTTCATACTGGATTCCATTTCTTCATTTCATGGATCATCCTGAACAGATTTATTTTTAGTCAATTTCATATTGTTTGATCTTCTTTTTTATGTAACATTTATTAAATTTCTTCTTTGACAATATCTTACATGTATAAAATACATTCCAATTACCCCTACTCCTTAACCTCTCTTTCTACCCCTCCATCAGAACCCCCATTCTCCTTATAAGTCACTTTCACACGATTGTGTCTCTATCTCCTCTTGCAACCCACTAAGCTTAACCAGAGATGTCTGTGTGCTCATGGCTCTTGAACTATCTATGAGAGTACAGTTGGCTAATGTGTGGGCACAAAACTGAAGACAACAACTGCTCCTTTTCCAGATTTTGCCAGTAGTCAATGTTCAGCAAGATGAGCTATGGTCCTGTGATTGACCGCTGATAGGTCCAGTCTTGTGCAGACCCATGCAGGCAACCACAGTTGCTGTGAGTTTGTGTTTACAAAGGCTGTGTCAGGCTGAGAATACAGCCTTTCACAGCCTTTCTCTAGACGTTCTGACTCTTACATTCTCTCCATTCCTACCTCTACGATACTCCCTGAGCCTTAGATGAGGTGGTACAAATGTTCTATTTAGGCATGAGCTCTTAATCTTTGCTCATCCTCAGCCTCTTTAGCAAACAGTTTAGGACCCTGCCAATTTAGTCAAACAACTGAGGCCATGCAATGGGCTTCTGATTGGTCTGAAACTGCCAGGTATGAGTTTCCTTCTATGGAACATGCCTCCAGTATAACAAGAGGGTGACTGGCTACTAACATAACAAGTGTGCCACTATTACACAAGGAGTACATCTTGCATCTCATGTTATATTAGGGTTTATTGCGTTCAGGCTGGATAGATTATTATGTCTCTTCTCCCTCATCACCATGGAAAGCTCATGTGGCCCTGTGAAAGTTAACGATGAGTAGGGAAGTCTTTTAGCTCAGAGAATTTCCTAAAAGACGTGAAAAAAAAAAGAAAGGACCTTTATAAATAGGACATAGTCATCATAGTCATTAAGGAAATAAGGCCAATTTTCAATTGAAAAAATGGAACTTCATGAATTGGAAAGCTTCTATACAGTAAAAGAAACAGTCAATCAAGAGAAGAGGCTGCCTACAGAATGAGAGAAAATTATCAGCTACATAATCACAAAGGATTACTATCTAGACTGCACAAAGAACTCAAAACATAAAACAAAAATACAATTTGAAATGGGCTATTGAGCTGCACAGAGAATTCTCGAAAGCAGAAACTTTTAGAAATAAATATTCAACATTATTTTTAATTTATCATGAACAAATCATTCATGTTGATTATTGTTCTTATTGCTTCTATAGGTATCGTTATATGACTTCATACACTGCTGTATGTGGGAATTGCTCATTTATTCTTCTACCAGTTCCTACAATTTACTAACTAGCACTTTATAATTTCCTCAAACTAGTTTCTATAGTCATGGAGCTAAAGGCTTGTGCTGGATTGTCATGGTAGAGCTTTATCTCCTTCTTCTTCCCATTTTCTAGTTTTAAGGACATAAAGATGGCGTAGCCTTAATAATAGTATAAAGTTTTCCCTGTAGTTTTTCATACCAATGGGAATCTAGTGAGGTCTTTCCTTCCTGTCCATGAGTTTGTATTTCCAGAACTATGATTGTCAAGTTTCCCTCAGCAGGAACAATATCCCTGTTTTACTCCAGCTTGACATACAGCACCTTTTTCCTTGACAACTCTCAACTTGCCACACAGGACTCTGCACCACTGATTTGGCATTCTTTACATTTTTACAAGGTAAGATGAAAACTGAAGTCCGTGCTCTTATAGGGAGAAACTTTCCCATCTTTTGAGACCAGAAGCCACTTGCTCTTAGAGTAAGTTGTGAAGTTTCAGATATTGGAGGGAAACACACCTGTTTTGGTCCTGATTGTATCACTCATAGATTTTTGGATATGACTTTAAACATTTTTGACTCTCGGTTCTTCACTACTAAACTTAGCAATACTTTGTAAATAAAGCGATGAAAGTATTTTGATATACTATCGATGTTGTAGATCACTAATACATCTCTTTTTCTTTTTCAACAAATTGATTACCAAGGTCTAATGGGAAACCAGTAATGGTTAGGTAGGCTAAGTTATGTAATACTTTTAAAATACTCTTCATTAGACTTTGTGGATGGGTAATGTGATGCAGTTCTTGCCTCGCACAATCAGGAGGACCTGAGTTTGATGTCAGGTATCCCATGTAAAATGACTCGTTAAGTACTTCCTTCTCCTTCTCTTAAGTATGAACCAGCTTTCTCCTAAAGGGTCCGCCTCCTCAGGCTGCGCTGACTTTTGTACAAATGCACAAATGCTCTTATTTACAGATATCTCCCGTTCTTCATCTTTGTATTTTTTCATCTTCTTTGTAGTTACTTTTATTGAGTGCCAGGAAAAGCAGAAAAGAAACAACTTTGTTGAAACCAAATAGCAAGATGTATGTATTTTAGATGACATTTGGTATATTTATACAATATCAAAAATTAAGATTTGCTGAAGATATTCCATTGATGATTATTAAAGGTGTGTTTGGAAATGTTTGAGTTTCTATGAGTATGGATTTAAGAAGGGTTTTCACTCCAGACAGTCAACTGATAACAAGGAACAAATTAATGAGTAAATATTTGGCAAGTTTTGTCAATCAAAGAAGCTTAAGGTAATTGAGAGCATTTAGCCTTGAGGCAATAACCTTTCAGTAAGATGTGATTCTGAGTTCACACAGCATTCCAAGTTCTTCTTCATGCAAACAGCCAAGCAAGAAAAGTATAAAAAGCTGCTAGAAAGAACATTCTAAAGGGTAATCCCCACACTGAATGTCTCTTTAATGACGTGGAATTTATTTCCCACAGACTGAGATGGTTTAGAAAACTACGCATCATTCCATGCTGTGTGAAGGCTTATATAGGAAAATATGAAGGCACCCAGTAAAAGAATACAAAGCAATATGTCGTTAACAGACGTGTGCAGTTAGCAAGTTATATGGTATCTTATTAACTGAAGCCCCTTTATATTAGCTTTCTTTGGATGCTTTAACAACGTACCCCAAACTTGGCATTTTAAACAATCTCTGTTGCTTATTTTGTAGTTTTGGAGAATAGAAGTCCACACCAAAGCTGATGTTTGGGCGGCAGTGTGTGGGCTGAACACTTGCCAGCAGTGTGGGGGGGAAGCACTTTTCCTTTGTCTTTTCTGAGCTTCCAGTGGTTGTTATACTCCTGACACTGGATGTGGTTGTTTGTGCTCATGCTTCTGTGCTTCCCTGATTCCTTTGTCTCCTCCTCTTCTACTTCTTCTCCTCTGTGTCAGATTTCTATCATCCTCTCATAGAAGCATTTACCAAATTATAGATCTAGTTCCATCTGGATAGTAGATAGACCCAGTTCAATCCTGGAGACGTTCTACCCTCAGGAAACTTAATAATAGTCTACAAAGGTCCTTTTTCCAACTAAGACGATGATTGCAGGCTTGGGGATATTGTAAGTGGACACATAGAAGAGGGAGATGACCCTGCAACTTGCTGTACTTGAGCTCTGTCTCCTCACATCAACCATAAGTAACTGGGCTAAGTGAGATCTCCCGGAACACATAAACATACAACTCTCATCTCAGTGTTCAAGGGGAAAAGTTAAAAGTTGGAAATACTTCTTCAAAGCAGTGACCTTCCTTAGCTTGCCATGACAAAGGAGACTATCACAGGTAAAAAGAACTAGATTATTTAATTTTTTGATGATGTATCAAAAGAATATGAAAATGAAATTGTAAACTGTATTGGCTAGTTTTATGTCAACTTGACACAAGCTAGAGTCATCGGAGAGAAAGGAGCCTTAATTGAAAAAAATTCCTCCATAGGACTGGGCTGTAGCAAGCCTGCAGGGCACTTTTAAAATTAATGATTGATGGGGGAGAGCCAGCCCATTGTGGGTGGTGCTATACTTGGACTGTTGGCCTGGGATTCTATAAGAAAGCAAGCTATGACAGCCACAAGGAGCAAGCCAGATATTGGCATTCTTCCATGGCCTCTGAATCAGCTCCTGCCTCCAGGTTGCTGCTGTGTTTGAGTTCCTGCTTTGGCTTCCTTTGGATGATGAAGAGTGATATGGTAGAATAAGCCAAATAAACTCTTTCCTCTCCAGGTTGCTTTTGGTCATGGTGTTTCATCACAGCAATAGTAACACTAACTAAGAAATAACTATACACCAAGGCTTATCTAACCCTCGAAAAGAGGCAGTCAGATGCTTCAAGACCATATCTCACATCTAAAAGGATTTCTCTGATTAGTTGTTAGCCAGACTCATATGATTCAAAACGCGTGTCAAGACAACACTGTCTGTGTTTGTAAAAATTAGATCCACATAATAGATTATTCATTTCTACATCCATACTTCTCTGTATCACCAAAATAATATGATCATACTGATTTAAAACATCTCCTAGTTTTAATATCTCATTGGGTCAAAGGCACAAATACATACATAACTAATGGATAACAGGCAATCAATAATAGAACTGACAATGATGAGCAGGTTCTTAACATGGTGAGTTGGAACATATAAATCACTGTGAATATTTTTAAACGAACATGTAGTTGTGTAAACTTAAGTATCAAAAGTAAAAATGCACATCACAATTGAATTGTTAAGTGACCAATATCAATCATCAGTCATAAAGGAACTACCTTTGTTGTAAAACTGATGTCCATAAAAATGTGTATGAACTCATATAATAATTTATTTGTGCAAGCCAGATACTGGAGGAGAGCATGACCTCCATGAAACAATTGACACAACTGTTTTCAGTTCTTAGTCAACCTCATAGCAACATGTCCATGAAGGAAAAATGGATCTTTTGGGTTGGTCTACCTTACAAGTGAAAAACAGCAGTTGCTTCAGGCAAGCTAATGACAAGTCTCCTAGATTTAATACAAGGCATCTACACTAAGATAGGTTTGAACACTAAATCTACTAGCTAACTGATGCTGTCACCAAAGATGTTTTAGTCCATATGAGACTTTATAGCAAAATACAACAAACTGATAGATTCATAAATTGTGAAACAGTTCTAGAGGTAAGGAAGTCAGAGCTCAAGGTGGGAGAATATTTGCTATATGGCAAGAGCTTGCTTTATCTGTCCAGTGTGGGAATTTGTTTGTTTACTTGTGGAATACAGACAAAGAAGATTAAAAAAAACTTAATTAACTCTTATTACTCTACCTGATCTTTTTATAAGATCATTCACTCTGTAGAGCCACCTCACTAGGACCCTGTTTCTTGCTACCATCACCCTGAAAATTAACTCCAAGGTGCTTGGTGTAATGGAAATATTTAAGCCAAAGCAATGGATTTATCCAAAATGTCTTTGTATTTAAAGTTCCCCATATGTGATGAGGATTATAATGCATCTCTCTCAGCATCGTTATCATTAAATGGGTTAAAATATAAGATCAGAGCACCATGAGAATTTATAAATCTTAGGCAATAAAATTAAAATTATCCTTTAGGAAGACATTAATAGTCAGGCACAGTAGTGCACATCTTTTAACAACTTTGGAGATAGAGAAAGAAGGATAAGTAGTTCAAGGTTAGCCTCAGCTATCCAGGATACATAAAACTCTGCCTCAAAAAAATAAATAAATAAGGCAAAATACATTATTAGAAGAGTTATCAAATCTTTTAGCAGGGCCTTCTTAATATATGCTAGCCAAAGATGTCAGTTGTAGTTAATAAATCCAATTATAAGCACAAGAGACTTGGTTTTAATAAACTAGAATACTACACCCAACTACCTAGCAAAATATATTTCTAAGATATTTATTAAATGACTTCTCTGTGACAGCTATCGAGCTGGATAGTAATTGAAATTCAAATATGAACAAATATTATTTTCAGCCTTCCAAACTTTACAGTTTAGTTAGAGAGATAGATAATTATACAATAACTCAATACAGTATTACAGGCAGTGCCACAAAGAAGGGGTCTAGAACATTGGAGGGAAAGTTATTAATTTTACCACTCAGGGCTTGCCATTCTGTGATAAAATGGATTTACTGACACTTCTTAAGATAGACTTTAAAGTCAGAGATAGATGAGCATGGGACATGAGGCAGACTGTGTCCACAGACTTGGGAGGTGTGTAATTGGAAACAAAGGGCATGTATAATGGGCTGAGGGTAAATAAGGAAGGAGCATCGGCTGTAAGCTTTGTTTACTGTGCGGAAGAGTCTGTACTTTCAGCAGTGACAAGGAGAAATCATTAACAAATATTCTTTTTCTCTTTGTAAAGCAACAGCATTGGTGCACTGAAGCTATATTTTAGCAAAATTTATCTGATTTGCATGCTAGGATGGATTAAAATGAGAAAAAGTGTGAAAGTCAGAGAATCAATTACTGAGCTATTTGTACACAGAGTATCAGTGTACATGAAAGATAATGAAACTCTAAACAACGCATATAAAGTGTGGGTGGAATACATAAATGACATCGTGAAAGTAGAATCACCAGGATTTACTAACTGCTCGCATGAGAGAAATAAGTTACATACCCCCAAATATCTTTGCCTCAGAAACTAGTTTTCCCCTTTCAAAAATAAGGTAATTAAGAAATGGTTGCGTCTGGAAGTATAGGAAACAATGTATTTAAAGTTTGAGGAAGGCATGCCCATGTATGCTCCAATTAGAAGGAGGAAACAGAGCATGGCAACCTCTGAAACAATTCCCAAATACTGAAAGGCAGTAGAAATGGAATGAGTTAAAAAGCCTAATGCAAAGAAAACAGATATGAAGAAAACATACATCTGTGAAAAATAATCATTCTTGGGTTGAGGAAAGAGGAGAATGAGATCCAATAAAGCAGAAAAAAAATGGCTTCCAGAGAGTGGTGAAAAATGGTAACAGATGAACAGAGTCATAAAATAGAATTTCCAAGAAGGAGGGCATCCATCACCATCAAAGGAAAGACAGGATGTTAAAAGAAGGTAGGCAGTCTGGCAAGGGACTTGGCCATTTGGAGGTCAGTGGGAACTTCCAACTATGTGGGATTTGGGTATGAAAATAAATCAGCTATCAGAAGCATGAGGACTCAGTTACTGGTGGTGAGATAGTGACATCAAATATCAACCTGAGTACTGGGACACCCACCGCGGTGCTCTCACATGGCTTTAATTTCACTTTCTTCTCTTTAAATTTCAGCAGTTCCAAGGTATCACACAACTATGCTGTGTCTATATGATGCATGCATCTCTAGCAAGATGCTATGGAAAAGAGACATTCACAACATACAAGGGAAGGGAGGACAGAGGTAGCTGAGAAGTCCACAGTCTATTTTCTATCCAAAAAAGCACCCCCTCCAAAAAACAAAGCAATGAAAAAGCAGATATTTCAATGGACTAGAGGGAAAAAATAACAATTTTTATCTTTTGAAGTGGGAACAATCCATTAATGCATGAGTTTACTTCTTAAACTAAGATCAATATGGAGAGGGGTCAGGAAGAGAAGAGCAACCGAAGATAAACATGAACGTTCAAATACTGGCAAGGATAAAACAAACAAAATTACGATGATTTTTGTGGCATCTAACTATACTTACTTGCTAGGACATGGGGAGAAATTGAGGAAGGAACAGACTGAGTATCCTGAGTATGTCCTCACAAATGGGCTGTGCCTTTTTAAAGACCTACAGCCAATTCAACCCCAAGGAAAGAAGCAGATCTTTCTCCATCAAGGAACAAAAGGAGGGTTACAAATTGATTCTGGAGGCCTCTGAGTTGGGGGCATGTAATAGCTCGGTGTTAACACATGTTTTCCTGCTGTTCTTTAATAACACAACATCTCAGAAAAATGACTCATCAGAAGCAGCAAATAACACAAAAAGGATGCAGAGCCATCATTTCTTTAGACTACATCATATACAATTCTACATACATGACAACCATACTTGCCTCTTTTGAAGACTTATTTTAGTTATCCTGCTTTCATTAGGATTCCAGCATCTGCTCATCTATGTTATATCCCATCATCGTCCAATCAATTATGTGCCACTAAAGCACCATAACAGAACATTTGTCTGAAGATGATTCAGATGCACTTGTCACAGAATCCATTGAATGATTACAGAAATAATTATGAAGTAAATTGCTATAGAGATAAGAGGCACAGACTTCCCCCAAAGTGCTGTTTTCTGCTCTTTTGAAAAGAAAAGGTGCTGAGGTAGCTTCTTCTTATGAAAATGCTCTTTAGAAAACAACATCCTGCCTGAGATGGGTAGCTGAGATGACAGGAAGGGCATCGTGTACAGCGACTGGAAAACGAAACGGTTGACACAGGCAGGGATGTCCCTAGAGCAATCCCCATGCAAACACATGAGTTTGTTTAAAAAAAAAAAAAAAGGAGAAGTATTTGGTCCAAAAAAACTAAAACCAGTCAGTATGGCTAGACTGCATTCATAGACAGGCAGAGTTCCAGAGAGTTTCTGTAAGCTGTATTTAAAGATTTTCAACTTTATCCTAAGAGGAATTGGATGTTACCCAATACATTTAAGTAGATATTATTGGAACTCTTGTGGTTTTGTATCTCTCTGGCTGCAGAGTTGAGAGGGTTATAGAAACCAGTGCTGATAGAGCTCTATTAACAAAGTGTTGGTCTACTAGAAGATGTGAAGCTGAGTCAATGGTTACAAGGAAATATTCAACGGACTTCTAGGATATTTAAAAGGTTCAGACTGACTGAAATTATGATAGACAGCATGGGAGAAGAAGTGAAGTTGTTGAAGGAGTCTCTTATTTTGAGGAGAGCTGGATGGATGAAGAACTCAGGAAGAGCATCAATGCTTATGAGCCACTGAACTCACATGATTGCACTTGGAACTCTACCTAGGGTGATCTGAATGAGATGCCCCTCTGAAATCTAGGGAACTTGAGTTCATGGTCCCAGTTGCTGGCTGTCTGGGGGAGATTAAGGACTGTGGCCTTCTGAAAGAAGTATGCCACTGGGGACAGTGGTGAGGTTTAAAAAAGACTGTGTCATTTTGAGTTAGCTGTTTGCCTCCTGCTTGTGGTTTTGAGATATGAGTTGCTCTCAGCTGATGCTCCAGCCACCACACCTTTGCTCTGCCATCATGGATTCTAACCGCCTGTCACGCTAAGCCAGTCATAAACCCTTCCTGCTAAAGGCTGCCTTCGCATGGTGCTTTATCACAGCAATAGGAAAGTAACTAGCACACTAGCTTCAATGTTCTGCATTTCCTTAATAGAACTGTCAAGGCCGCAGATGGATATAGAAGTCTACACCTCAGTGGAGGTATCTAGGTCTAATCTAGGAGTTTCTAGTAGCTGGAGTCAACTCCTCACAACAAAGACACACTCAGCAAAGTAGTAGGGAGTCTAGAACTCTAATTATCATGCCACACAAGGAGCTCAGATTCATTTCGTGTTATCAAGAATGGTCAAGTAATATCCAGGGCTCCTGTGGACCTAGAGAACAGTAAAAATATAAAAAGGATAGAGCTTTTTTAAATACAGAGATTGCAGTAGAAGCAGAAGGTGAGGCAGGACTAGTAACACCAAATGAATGTTAAAATAGTAGTCCTCAGCCAGGCAAAATTTCCTTTCTCTAGAAAGCATTCAGAAATGTGTGGATATAGTCTGCTTGTTAATTTGGAGAATGACTTAAGCATACTCCTGGTATCTACTGAAAGGTATCCTGGGACACTATTATTTTCAGATGCACAGGGCCATCCCCTCCAGCAAAGAATTACCCACTACAGATAGCAACCATGCTGAAAAGAGAGAGCAGTTCTGTCCTTGGATGTGAGAAAAGTGACCCTGACTCAAACAGGACTCCTCAGCCTCAGGAGAGAGCTCTATCACTTGTCTTCCAAAGGGAAGACTCCCTCCACTACCTGGGAGCAGCTGGAGTGGTTGTGAGACACAATGGGAGTGTTGGTAGAGCCCCACCAGAACTGTACACGCCCCAGGCCCCATTGCCTCTGATTTTCTCAGAATTTTTCCACACAGGGAGTCAATGAGATGCCCTAAGCAATTCCAGCACTTGTGTCTACACAACTGTCTAAATGTTGTGTATTTCTTTTGGGTAAGCTCACCATTTATAGCACATTATTGATTTATCATCATCATCATCATCATCATCATCATCGTTCACATTTTGAGGGAGATTAAGTGACTGACATGGTACATACAGGTTGATTCATTGTGACTGTAACTCATGTTGGAAACTCATACGTTCAATCATCTCTAGATTAAACAAAGTCCACCACCAACATCTACTCCTTAAAGCCCATAAGGAGTCTGGAGAGATCAATCTGTGATTAAGAGCACTTGTTGTTCTTCCAGAGGACCCGAGTTCAATTCCCAGCACCCATGACAGAAGGTTCATAACATACCCATTAGATATGTGTGCCCGTGTGTGCATGCTGTTTTCCTACTTTTATTGGAATTGTTTTGGATTTTGTCTGTGCATACAGCAACTGAATAGCTTTGAGGCAAATAGATGTAAAAATGTATTGTTTGAGATAACAAAGAGATTATTAGTTTACTCATGTACTGCATCATAAAAAAAGACCATAGCTAACAACTGTGTGCTATAAGAATGTAGTAGGCACACCTAAATACCTACCTGAGAAACAGAACATACAAGCCACGTCTTTCCTTCAGGATGAAAAGTAAATAAATTCAGACTCCTTTTCATAAAATATAGCT
Organism: Peromyscus eremicus; assembly: GCF_949786415.1. Taxonomy (NCBI): domain Eukaryota; kingdom Metazoa; phylum Chordata; class Mammalia; order Rodentia; family Cricetidae; genus Peromyscus; species Peromyscus eremicus. The sequence goes on from NC_081434.1 coordinate 5,983,549, forward strand.
TTCTGAATTGGAGGAAATCTTTGAAGCTGTACTTGACTGTGTCAAAAATCTCACAGCATTCAGAGTATGTACACGTAAGAGTTCATGAATTTATCAAGTTTCCCGTGGTGGATAGACTCCATTTTCAGAATCGTTTATCAAGTTAAGCTGTTTCCATTTGGGCTGACAGTAAAATCTTCCTAGGAGAACTGTCTGAACAGATGAAATGAGATACTTTTTACTCTTTATGTGTTCACATGATACAATATATTTGAAATTTTAAAAAAAGTTCTATAGTTCGATGAATGAAAATACGGAGAGGAGATGTGTAAACAACCTGATTTCTCAAACAAAATTTCTGAATTTTCTTTAAAATGAGCTATGCAGTTCTGCTGCAGATGTAGTTGTTGTAAATAAATAAGTATATATATGCATATATGTGTATATATATATATATATATATATATATATATATATACAAAATTATATGAAATATATATTGCTTGGTGGAGAAAAATCCATTTAAAATAAATGACATTTGAAGGAATACATAAACATTTGGCATATTAATTTATTGACATATATTGCCTCAAATATTAAAAATAATTGAGAATAAATTACACTAAAATTATTCAAATCTTCCTGGTAAATCTTAATCTCATTTTTCATATTTGAAAGAACTCTCTAAACAGGTCCAGTATTACAGTGAAACTGATATGCTTAAATTCACTTTTTCTTTGTTTTATACGAAACAATTACAATTGCAATTAGTTTAATTCTAGTGTTACTACATATATTGTAATAATATATAATAAATTATAGTAATATATGCATACACACACATAGAGAGAGAGAGGGGGAGGGAGAAAATAGTAAAACTGTTTCAAATTGTGGGGTAAAACAAAGAAGACTTAATTGGACTAATAGTCTGAAATAAATTTGCAAAATTTAGTAAACTATTAACTAATTTCGAACCACAAGCGCCTGTTGTGGACTGTTCCCTGAATGGCTACTAACCGAGAGCTGCCTGTTAGATATAAAACACATTTTCAAGCAGTTAGTTTCAAACTAATAGTTTCAACATACTTAAAAAGTTAATACCAGGACAAATACCCACTCCTTCAAATTAAACATGAGAATTATAACTTGATGATGAGGTCATTAGTAGCTGTATATGTTTATTCTCTTATTTTAAGGATATATATTTGGAGGAGGGGATAAGTGTAACCATGTCATTCTGTTTTACTCCTCATGTTTTTGGGGGGCTTAGGTTTTCCTTGAAATACATATTGTGCCTTAATTTGTAAAAACAAAAAAAAATATTTTTGGTACCTGAAAATCTAGGATAATAGTTTTTTTTTCCTGGCATGTTATCAATATTATTCTAATATTTTTGACTCTGCGGCAATGATTGTTGATCATTACTTTTGTTCCACAATTCACAATGCATCTTTTAATCTGGCTGAGCACCAAATGTGCTTTCGCCCACTGCTTTTCAGCATCTTGAGTCCTGGTGTGTTTACTGTGATGGGTGATGTTTTGTGGGTCGTGGGTTTATGTTTTTTATCAAACTCGGAAAGTTTTCATTCTGATGAAACATACTGATTTGTTTTACTTTTTTTCATGAATCTTCCCACATCTCCCAGTTATGCTATTACGTGAGTTTGAATGAAATTTATTTGTAAAGACTGATTAAAATATAAATCCCCTTCTTTACTTTCCTTGGGTTACATGTTTAATACACAACTGGCAAGCACATCATAAGTGAATCTTAACAGAAGCTATATTGTCTTGTGTGTTACCTGTGAACCTAGAAGCTTTAACTCAAATTTTCTAAATTTTTTTTTCCTTTTTTCTTTCCCTTTATTTTGTTTCTGTCTTGGAAACGAGGTTTTACTACGTAACCCTGGCTGGCCTCAAATTCACAGAGACCTGCCAGCCTCTATGCCCCCAATGCTGGGATTAAGAGTACACGCACTCACTCTTCCTTTTGAATTCTCTAGTCTCATGTAACCACATTCCCAGAACGCAATGGTTTCAATGCTGAGAGCACTCTTGGCTTTAATATGCTCCCATCAATGAGAGAGGATGGATGAAGTAGCTGGGGATGAGGGAATCAGAACAGCACAAATGTCTTTTTGTCTCAGATATCCAAGGTAACCCCAGAAGAGCAAAACGCTAACAGAAGAACTGAAGGAAATAAATGATCTCAATCAGGAGAGTCCCCTGGCAGCATGCAGTCACAGTGAAAAGTCTTGGAGAGCATGATTAGAGCCACCCGCAAAGTCATCTGCTCATGACCTCATGGAAGTGGTGGGGTAACTACTGTTTGTGGATCCAACGTATTCTGCACAGGAGGCGTTCACAACAAGTTATGGCACGTGGAACCTGAATACAGAGGCACAAACATCACTGCAACACGGACACGTTCAAATTGCTAGTCACAGGAGAATCAAGCTACTCTGCCAAGGCTGCTGATGACTGTAAAGAAGACGTTTTCTCCATGGGATAAGACTTGAACTTGGAGGAAACATAGAAGAGAATGGCATCCAGGCACATATTTCAGTGTGCAGAGTTTAAAGCAAAGGTTTACCACGCTGGAGAAACACTGGTTCACAGAGGTCAAATGAGAAAATCCATGAAGGACTGGAGCTGGGGGCATGGCTTACGAAGTAAAGTGCTTCCTGCACAAGCGTGAGGACCTGAGTTTGTTTTCCAAGCACTCAGATAAAAACTGCACAGCTGTGTATAACTATATTCCTAGTATACTGCTGGTAGAGTCAGAGGACCCACGGGCTTGTTGGCCAGCTGCTTCAGTGGTATCAGTGAGATCCGGGTTCAGTAAAGACTTTGTCTCAAAAATAAAGTATGAAGCAATTGATAAAGACACAATCATCCACCTCCAGCCTCTACACACATGAACACACACACACACACACACACACACACACACACACACACCCCTACTGTTTCTGGATCCAATGTACTCTGCATATGAGAGTGTGAATATCACTCCTCTCGCAACAAAAGAACTCATGAGAATCATGAATTCAAAATATTAACATGATAGTTGGAAACACTTCAAAGACCTATGAAACCATACTATCCTTTGGTTAGTATCTTTTGTGTTCAGGCCACTTAAGACAAACTGTCTCTAACTTTTAAGATGAACTTACATGGAACACATTGTCTCTTCCCTTCCTAAAGTGAATTAATTTTGTGTTCCTGTGTTACATGATCTGTGTGAGATAATCTAGTATGTGGTGGGTATGGAGTTGTGATAGAGTCATGACTTAAAGTCAATCTGGCTGAGTTTAGTGACATGCTTCCCCATAACATCTGATTGATGCCTTCAAATTCACTGAAAATTATCACAATTAGAATTTGAAATTCATGATGAAATATAGTGAGCATTCTTCCTTTCCTATCATTGATCTGGAAGAATGGGACTGAATCTATCCTTAGAAGAATATCCTCTATTTAAAAGCCAGGTTACAGAAGGACTAGAGATTATTTGATCTGATAAAGAGAATTATGGAGTCGATGTATCTTGGTTCTGTGATATTATAAAGAAGTATAAAGAGCTTCAGTTCTTCTCCCTATTGTAAGACATTCTATTCAGCTAAAGGCATTTTCTGATATACTGCTGACCTGCTTACTGAAAATGTCATATTCTAAAACATAAAAGAAGTGATGGCTGAAACGGCAAATGACATACGGGAGCAAATTAAAAGAGAGTAATAGAACCCATGCCACTGGGGAGGTGTGTTATCAACTCTCTGGTCCAATGAAGAGAATGAATACGCTCCTGGTGCAGATCAATAGGCACGCTGTACATCTCTATAACACCCACACTATTTCACACTCCAGAATGAGTCCATCATGCAGGCCCCAGTATACCTTCTCTCCTACTCTCACCATCTTTATTCACAGATGTGTTACTATGTCAAAATTCTCATGTAGCCTCAAGCAGCAATGCTGATAAGAGGTTCAATTAATCAGAAGGAGAAAAACAGTGAGTCCATGATTTTATATAGTACAGTAGTGGCTACCTCGAGAAAACATTTATTATCCAGGATAAGTAGAAAATAGCAATGAGACTGAGGATTAGTAAATACAAGTCAGAGGAGGCAGTACATGCCTCTAATCTAAGCACTTGGGAGGCTGAAGCTGGAAGATCATGGTTTGAAGTCTGCACAGGCTGTATAAGAACTGGGGTTATATTTAGTCCTAACGCTTGAGGCTATAACAATGAAAGGAGTGTGTACTGGATAGATGGCCCAGCAGCTAAGAGCACATACTGCTTTTGCAAAGGATCAGAGTTTATATGCCAGCACTCACATAAGGCAGCTCATAATCAACTTTAACTACAGCCCCAGAGGCTTGGGATGTCTCTAGCCTGCACAAACATCCACACATGCCCACACATAAGCATACAATCACATAATAAAAAATAAATTAACTTATTAAAATAACATCTTCATTTAAAAATGGAAATACGGTAACACATAGGTTCATAGTAAGGAATGCACAGTAGGTTCTGGAAAGTTGACGAAAAACTTGATGCTGAGAAAAGTTTCGGAGAGTCATATGTACAGAAGCAATATCAAAGCTTTTGCCTATAATAGTGCTTCTTCACCTTCCTAATGTTGTGACCCTTTAATACAGTTCATGTTGTGGTGACCCCGACCATAAAGTTATTTTTGTTGCTACTTCATAACTGTAACTTTGCTACTGTTATAAATCATAACGTAAATATCTGATATGCAAGCTATCTGATATGTGGCCTCTGTATAAGGGTTAGCCAACACCCGCCCCACAAAAAGGGGAATGACCCATAAATCAAGAACCCTTTGTCTATAAGGAAAAGGGAATCGGGCAACCAATCAAGGATTCTACTCAACAAGGCAAGGGATATATACATGTTCAAAAGTCAATGTTTTTGCTGTCTTGGATCTCCCAGGTTTGTATGCCAATACAACATGATAATTCTGTCAAGATTTTGATTTTATATAACCAGTAGTTCATTTTGCAACAAAACACTGTCTAGTCCTACCTAAAATCTTCTGAACATCGCTTAGAAGGCACAAAAAGGAGCAATCTTGGAATCTTCTGGACTAATATGGTTAGGATCTATCCTGGAACTCTCTCCTTGGCAGCCTCCATCACCCTGTGAACTGTTAGTGCTGTTAGAAACTCAGGGAGGACACCCGGACACCTCAAAGCCAGGATATGGCAGGTTCTACAACTCCAAAATTATACATATAAAATGAGGCTGCAGATATGCAATCAATGGCTTGATACAGAATATAAATACATGAAAGGGATGCAGAAGAGGAAAGAAGAAGAGAGGGAGCAAGGAAGGGAAGATGATAGGCAGGTTGCAGGCAGGGAAGTTCGCTCACCAAAAGGACTCCTATAAAATAAAAATAGGAAATGGGATAATAAAAAAGTAAATGATACACATATACCAAGAGATGCACAAACTATGAGAAAACATTATCTGCTGGATAAGGAAGGGTCAGCTTTCTCTAAGGATGTAGCCCCTGGTAATTCCACCATGTTCCAGTGCAAGAACACACATACAAGAATATTTTGACTAGCACAAATTGGTCTTGAAGAGTCAAAAAGGGCGGGGGGGCAAAAGTTGAGTGGATAGGGAAGGGTGAATATGGGAAGAATTAGGAGAACGAACATAATCAAAAAAATACTGTGTAATATTCAAAACTCTCAGAAATGTAAATTTTTAAAAAGAAAAAAAAAGAGAAAACAAAGTGCTGTGTCACATACACAAGTGGACAAATGGTCAACAATAGAAACAAAACATCCTGGGGGAGCTGACTGGCCAGATAAACATTTCAGAGATCTCCTGGAAACAAGATCAGTGTCCACATAAAAGACTCAGGTGGATGAAGTTAAACCAACAGTTATATGAGGATATTCTAAAGTAGACAATTCAGTTAGAAATTTGGAGAATAAATTCAAAGTGGTGGAGGGAAAAGTCAGAACGAAAATTAAGACTCTGTGAAAGAAACACATGGAAATATGGTATGTAAAGAATCGATCTTTCAAGTAAGCAGCATGCTGGAAAGCAGCATCAACATAGCCCAGCAGAAGAGGAGTTTCAGGAATATAAAGGAAAAATCAACGAGCATAAACAAAGCTTCCAAGAACTGCGATACTCATTCAAGAGAGCAAACCTAAGAATCCATTGAGTAGAAGAGGAAGCTGAGGGAAAGCTAAAATCATATAGACAAAGTATCCAATGAAATCATAGTGGACATTTTTCCAAGTCTAGAGAAAAAATTGACACCTAGACATCAAAGGATTTTAAAAGCCAAACAGACATGATCAGAGAAGAATGCCTCAGTAACAAATCATCACAATGTCAAAAAATTCAAAGCAAAGAAAACTGAAAGCTGTAAGAGATAAACACCAACTCACGAAGCCAACACATAAGAATAGCATCAATTCTCTCATCAGCCACTCTCTCACTGGCCCTTGAAAATCAATGTATTAGTTAATGTTCTCACTGTTGTTCTCAATGCTCTGACAAGATGCAAACAAGGAAATGAAAAACTCGTGTTTCATCAGAGTTTGAAGGCCCATTTCATCATGATGGAGAAGTCCTTGAAGATGTCAACAGGCGTGGGAGGCAATGGCCACAATTTGTCAATTCAAGAGGCAGGAAGAGATGAACACTGGTGCTCAACTTACTTTGTCATTTTTATTCACCCCGGAACCCTAAATAATGAAATGATGCCACCAACATTTAGGGTTAGCATTCTGCCCACAGTTAACCCATAGATATACTCAGAGGTTTGTAGCTGGAGAGTTTTCTCTCCGGGTTCCGCCAAGCCCTGGCAGTCCAACAGCCCACTTATAAAATAAACACACAGATGCTTATATTATTTAAACTGTTTGGCCTAATGGCTCAGGCTTCTAGCTATCTAGTTCTTACATCTTAAATTAATCCATTTCTATAAATCTATACCTTGCCACGTGGCTTGTGGCTTACCAGCATCTTCACATGCTGTTTGTCATGGCGACTGCTGGCAGTATCTCCCTCTGCCTTCCTGTTCTCTCAATTCTCCTCTCTGTTAGTCCCACCTATACTTGCTGCCTGGCTACTGGCCAATCAGTGTTTTATTTATTGACCACTCAGAGCAACACATTTGACATACAGACCATCTCACAGCAGAGGTTTGTGTCTTAGATAATGCCTGGTCTTTTCAAGTTGACAATCAATATTAACAATCATAGTCTAGAAAGCATGGAATAACATATTTCAAGTCCCTAAAATGAATAAGTACCACCAAAATTACTATACCCAGCCAAAAAAATATATGTTTTTAAATCCTGGAGAAATACAAACATTTTGGCATAAATAGAGATTAAAGCAATTCAGGACATGAGAATCAAACCATAATCAAAAAGAATATATTTAGAGAGGTTCTAGACATAAGTGGAAGAAGTGCAGACTGAATTGTGACTGCACAGTAAAATATAAACTGCATGAGAGGAATAGATGAACAGGGAGGGAATAAATCATAGCCAACACAGTAATCCAGAAAACCCCTAAAACAAGTGGAAGAGAAGAATGGAGCTAATAATCCAACTGAACAAAACAACAACCAACAAAACTACTAGAAATAGCAAACCACTTACAATAATAATCTTAAAATGCAAAGGCATGAACTCAAAATTTAAGAGAGGCAGACTAGATTTACAATGAGATTGAAGAAGCAGCTCACTAACTGCCACTCACAAACTAGAAGCCGGAAGATGGACATGAACTTCCTAAGCACACAGAACACCCCCAAAATTCACATAGATGTTTTCATGTCTTACAAAGTAGACATCAAACCAAAACTAGTTAGGAAAGATAAGAAAGGTCATTATATCATTATATTTTAATACAGGAATCAAGTCACCAAGGGGAAATATATATATATATGTCTATGCAACAAATGTTGGGGCTCACAATTTCATAAACAAACAGAAAGCAAGGTCCAAATAGAATAACAGTGGCAGACCTCAAAATTTTTGGTAGAAAAATCACAAGATCATCTCAGGAAGGACAGAAAAATCACTTTACAAAGCTCCATGTGTCTTCAATGATAAACGCACTAAAGATTTCATACATTAGGAATAGAGGGAGGGGAGTAGACTGGAGTCTTACTCATTTCTAAGGAGTGGTTAGCAATCAATAGAGGCTGGAGGAAGGAAAGTCAGATATATATGAGTGTGTGGTCCCCAGAAGGCCATATATCTAAGAGTATATGGGCACAAACTGTACTTGATGATAAAAAGAAGAACACAAACATAGGTGGGTAGGAATAGGTGGGGAGATTTGGGAGGTATGGAAGGAAAGGTGAATTTGATCAAAATGAAATGTGCAAATTCTCTCAAAGAACCAATAAAGATGAGATATGAAAAAACCTATAAAAAGACAAATAGATTAAAATAAGATAAAAAAAATTAGGTACAAGAAAAGTGTCTCCACTATCTCCACTTGAATTCAACATAGTGTTTGAAGTTTAAAGCATAACAAAAGACAGGAGATGGAAATAAGGGTGATACAAACAAGTAAGTCAGACTACGTGCTCATTCACATGTTACAACCCACCAGAAAATTCTCAGTTCTGATAAACGCTTTCAGCAAAGTGTCACAGCAAGATCAACTTAAAAAATTAGTTGGTTTCTTCTGTTATTTCTGAGGAGAAATCAGGAAACAGACTCTCATTCATAATAATTTCAAAAACATTAATATAATACCTAGTAGTATACCTAACCAAGGAAATGAAAGACCTTTATGATGAACACTTAGAGACACTTAAGAAATACATTGAAGAAGGTACTAGTTGAAAAGACTTCCCATGCCACAATATTTAGAAAATGGATGTACTTACCCAAAATAGTCCACAAGTTTAACACAATATCCATTAAAATTTAAATTGTTCTTCAGATAAACTGAAAAAATAGTAATAAAATTCAAATAAAATCAGAAAAGACTATGAACAGCTAAAACAATACTAAAAAGAGAATCAATCAGTAAAGTAGATATTACAAACAACTGTTCTCATATTATAGTTCAGAGTAATAATAAAAACAATGGCGTAGGACTGCCACAGAAACTGACAGGTAGATTCTGCAGATTGATTGAACAAAAGAGAAAACTGAGAAATTAATCTGCACATCTACAAGCAACCAAATTTTGAAAATGATATTATAACTATACATTGGAAAAGTGAAAAGCTTCTTCACAAAAAATTGCTGGAAAAACTGGATATTCACCTGTACCATAATGCAGTTATACCACTTCTAACACTGTGAAAAAAATTAAAATGAATCAAAGATGTCCATAAAGAAAGCATAAGGAAACCCCCCCAAGATGATTACACTGGTGAAGACTTTCTGAACAGTACTCAAATGGTGTAGTAAATAATCTCCAGAATCCACTAATGGGATTGCACTAAGAGAAAAATGCTTCTGCATAGCAAAGGAGACAAACCCAGGAGTGTACACCTAGCACAGGTTGGGAGAAAATCATTGCCTGCTATAAGGGGTTGATAGCTAAAACGTATAAAATTTAGATACCTAAACCCCAAGTCTTTGACTTGACAAGTGGGCTAATAGACTGACGAGATTATTCTAAAAGAAAAAGTACAAATGGCCAATAATATTTGAAGCAGTATGATATAATCTTGGCAGTCAATGTAATGTAAAAAACTACTTGGTGATTCCAACAGACCTCCTTCAGAATAGAGAGCATCAAGGAACCTCAAGTGTCTGTGGGGATCTGGGGAAAGGGAGATCCTGTACAATGTGGGTAGGACTGTGAATTAGTGCAGTTGCTATGGAAATCAGAATGAAGGTTCCACAATCAAGTGAAAATAGAAATGCCTTGCTCTTACCACTTCTGTGCACATACCCACAGTGCTCTAAGTCCTACAGCAGATGTAATAGTCCATGTTTATTGCTGCTGTGTTCATGATAGACAACCTAAAAGCCCATCAACAGATAATTAGATGATAAGATTATAGTATACATACACAATAGAAGTTTACTCAACTGTAAAGAAAAATTAAATCATGGCATTTGTAAGAAATGGGTAAAATTGGAAATCATATGTTAAGCTAAATATGACAGATTCAGAAACATAAATATGACATGTTTTGAAACAGGAGAAGGCAGTGGGGAAGGGGAATAAATAAGAACAAAATGTATATAAAAGTGTCATAATGAAAACCTTTATTTGCAAATTTAAAAAACTATCAAAAAGAGGAAAATGTGTGGTTGTACAAAATATTAAGAGTAAACATATACTAATCTAATTTAATAGATTAGTGCTTCTTAGACAAGAGAAGCCATGTTGACTGAACATCTTATAGATACTACTCAAGCATTTATATGGCCCTCTAGAGAAACTCATTCCCAGGTGGAAGTTTGAAAGCATTTTCTTAGCATTAAAAAAAATAAATAAATGAGAAGGGGAAAGAGCAAGAAAGATGAATGGCATGCCTTCATTTACAAATTTATACTCTACAGAATGGCACTTCCCATCATCCCCATGAGCAGCACTTCTTTAATTCAGGCGGCAACAGCCAGAGTTCCACATTTCATCCCCTTCATGACATAGAGGTCACAGATTTACTATGGAACAAGTTATAATCTCATGTATATTATTCTAAATTTAGATTTGGCCCAGACTTTTTGCTGAAATAATGAGAGGCATAGCAATAAAATGAAACGGCAATGTTTTTTATCATTTTCTACTTGCAGAGAAAAAAATCATAAAATAAATTGTCCTTAAAGAAACCCCAGAAATCATCAAACTCTGACTCCTTAAAATGATTAAGTCATTTTATTCCCCATCTACCCCTGTCTGAATTGCTTACTGAGTGACCTTGTGGCATTTTCTGAATAGCCCTTCCTCCCAGGCAGGGACAAATACTTATCAGTGTGAGGCCAGTGTAGCTGAACCCACTTGTGTTCAGTTTGAATGTCTGATGCTTTTTGATGCTTTGCAAGTGCTCACTCAATCCACTTATTCCAGAAGAATGCTTAGTTAATTTATCACAGAGGTATTGATCACTACTGTTTAAGGGATAATATATTCCTGTTGGAGGTAAACCTACCATCAGAAGAAATCAATACTGAAAAGTAGGATATAATGCCACAAAACTTTCATAACAATAATATAGTAAAACAATTCACCCCATAATAGGTTGTTAGAGGAATGAGATTACACTGGATTGGAATTATTAATTCATTATGCCTTTAAGAAGTGGTAGAATGCAATTCCACTTTTGAGTTCTATGAGTACCACATGTTAGATTGCACAACATTGAAAATTAATTTTTAAAAAGGAGATATAAAACAGTGAAGATCTGGTCTATCAAAGGCTACTGGAGATTAAAGAGTTGATTCTTTCCAGTAGGATGGTCCTGGAACCATTTCCTATTTTTCTGTTATCAGGGGATCTAAACTGCTCTTATCCAGCTACTAAATTCTCAAATGTACCTCCACAGTTTGCTTTATAATGTGTTACAATGAACATAAACAACTCCAAATCTTTCTCAAATCTACAGTTTGGCTCACACACAAAAAAATAGGGAAAAAAGAATCCTAGATCACACAGAAGTCTTCCTTCATTCAGCCTACTGCCCCCTCCCCAGTTCCAGACCCCACTCCACACTCAGAGTTTCATACGTAATTACGGTGACTAGAAATCTGCTCCATCAACAAAGTGAATGGTACAAAAGCTGGGGAAAAATCACAGCACTCAGTGTTGGAAGAAAGATACATACATAACACAGAGGTATGTAAATGCAAGGGCATAGTACACACACTGAGAGAGACACATACGTGTAATATACATATGTGTCAAGTCATGGTAACCTCACTGAAATAAAGCATACCAGAGAATGGAAAATCAAAGTGACGAGGATGAGAAAGATGTCAATTTTAAATAATACAGTAAAGAATAGACATTGAATTTAAACACTACAGTAAAGGGAGATTCATGAGTAGGTACCATTTTTATAAGAGAACTAAAGGAATGAAGGCTGTCTGCTTCCCTTCCTCCTCTAGCATCCTGATGAGGAGGAGAAAAATATGGTATGTGATGCTCAACTTTATATTTGCATTATTTTCCCCTGTCTATGCTAATATTAAAATCAAGCAATATTTTAAGCTGAAGACCTTCTTACCAAAGCCTTTAAGTAAGAAAAGATTGCGGACACCATACAACATTATGAATTGCCGGCATGGGAGAGACAAAAATACTATCAGTAAAGACTATGGATTCAGGATGAAAAGAACGGCTCCTTCATTAATTGCCATATTTATTGAGTAAAAGCATGTGCTGTATATCAGCCAGTTCTGGTAATGGAAGGGAAGCAAAGTCTCTCCCTCTTTGGAGGTAGGTCTGGAGGGGTCACATGATGGGCTCTGAAGGAAACATAAATGAATGCAGTTCTAAACCAAATGTCTATGCAGTCTGATAAGAGCAATCTTGTCTTTTTCAGAGTATGAATAGGAAAGAAGGACAAGACAAGAGACAGTTGCCTATTTCATGATAATTCAGAAAAGATCTTAACTCAGAAAAGATCTTAGGATATTTTACAAAAGAAAAACTAATCAAAGAATAGTTGCATACAGAACAAGAAGAAAAGCATCTTGGGAAGTAGGTGAATAAGAAGGAACAAAACCACAAAGAGCTCTGTGGATCATCTGAAGATTTCGTCTTTCTATTGGGATAAAATAGTGGACCTAGAGAAAGGTTTGAAATAGGAGAATGAAATGCAATTTAAAATTGTTTTTTTTTTTAAGTTTCGTGCTTTGGGAGATAATTGAACATTTAATAGAGCAGGGAAAGGGGAAATGTGTTGGACTTCAACAGATAGGCTATTGTAACTGGTAGTTACAGTAGACGTGGACCTAAGTGAGCAGAACTTGGTGACTATGTGTGGTTAACACAGGGTCAGAGTAAGTCAAGAATGGATTTTTGACTGATATGATCAACAGCTAGCATTCATTACCTCAAAGCAGGTTTGAATTCCGGGTGATTGGCTGGTGTTCCTATGATGACCGTGTCCACAGTGACGTGATCTATGCCTTGAAGAATCTGGCTTACAAATATATGTCCCAATCCTGTGAGTCCCTGCTTCCACACAACTGAGAGGATTGTCCTTTCAGATATAAGTACATTGTTTTGCTACTCTTAAATCTCCACAATGAATCTCACCTATCTACAAGGTCTTCCATGATCCTCCACACTCATTTTGAGCTCTATATTCACTTCTCCTACTTCCTACTCCTGTGTGCCTTATTCACTTCTGTCTGTCTAGTGGCTCCCTTCCCTGTCCCTGCCCTTACTAAGTACTTCCTGGGTTAGCCTGGGGCAGTCTTTTTTCAGATGCCTTCAGAGATTTCACCATGACTTCATCATGTCTGTTCTCAAAAGCTGCAGTATCACAAAGGCCCTCATTAACAAGCTTATTTCAATTAACAATCATTTTTTATCTCATTATCTTGATTTTCCTTCCTAATATTCATCATCATGACTATCTATTTGTTTATTGTAAATTCTAACTCGTTGAAAAGCCATTTATTTCATTCACTGATATGACTCTGATGTAAAGAACATGATAACATTTAATTCATCCTTGTCCACTAACTATAGATTTTTTTTTCAGCTCATCTCCTCACAGTTTCCCTACTGTATTACACTTCAGAACTTTGAAAGCACTAGTGGACATGCTTTTAATAAATCTTTATCAAGTCACCTCACAGAAGAACTAATACCATTCATTCATTCTGTAAAGGCTGATGTTGAGAAAACAATTAAGCCTCTTGAATATTGGACAATTTCCCATCTTTATGACTTATTTCTAAAACTAAACCAAGAGCATTAGTTCTGAACCTGTATCTACCAGCTGAACTTAATTCAAATATGTAATTTATTATGATGACAAAAATCTACATGAATGCTATTTCTGTAAAAAAAACTAATTTAATTAATATAGAAAAATTTGGTAAATGGAATCTATATTGAAAAACATTGTTATTGGTTTCTGACTATAAAAGACTGAGGAGAAAAGTCCCAAATACCCAGAGTAAATATTCAGTGTCTTCTCTATATGTTTATCGTGTTGTTCTGGTTAAGAGTTGCCCAGTCTGGAAATTTGAGCTACAGCTGGAGAAGTATGTTTCATGTCAAAAGGATAATACTAAATCACAATTGGTGAAAACCTTCGGACTCAACAACAAAAGATGAAAAGTGTATGGGTTTTTTTGTTTTGTTTTCTTCTGTTTTATTTTAGATTAAAGAAAAATACTGAGAGCATTTACATATTTCCTCTCCAACACTCTGTTTTTGGTTTTGGTTTTTGTTTTGTTTTGTTTTTTGTTTTTTGTTTTTTGTTTTTTTAAGACAAGGTTTCTCTGTGTAGCTTTGCACCTTTCCTGGAACTCACTTGGTAGCCCAGGCTGGCCTCGAACTCACAGAGATCCACCTGGCTCTGCCTCCCGAGTGCTGGGATTAAAGGCGTGCATCACCATTGCCCGGCGGTTTTTTTGTTTTTTCTTTTTGTCAGTAACAGCCAGAATTTTCTAAGTTAGTTTCCCCTTATCTAGTCTGTTGATGCTTCAGAAGTTTCCATTTTTCTTGCATGCCAGCACCAGGGAATTTGAATTTTTGTATGGTGTAAGTTTTATCTATTTGCCCTGGATAAATGTATGTCTTTGTTTAAAAAAGATAAACTTCCAATGGACATGAAAAGAACCATGTGTGTCACCTGCCACGGATGTAAGAGAACATGACAATCTCAGTGGTGCCCTCATGTATCTCTGACTGGAAAGTGAATGCACCTTGCTCTGCCTAGAAGCCAGGTATCAAGTTTCTCAGTGGTGGCCACACCATGGTCTCAACCACCCTGCAACTTTTCCTTCTCCAATCTCATATCAGTCCTAGTTTTCATGGGTCTCTCTAATCTGACCTTCTGTGGTGAGGTTCACTTAGGGATGGTTTTGAAGGACACATGAAAAAAACATAAAGGCAAAGTGATTTTAAGGCTATAGAGTATGAAGAGGAAAAGGATACAGGACAGAGTTCAGGGATGTTAGGAGATCTAGGAATTAAACGGAATGCATGCCCCACAAAGGGCAGGAAACACGTTGCCAGTGGGCCACACGTTAAGTTTTAATTAAGTTTTATTTTAATCTAGAAAGTAGAAGAAAACTGTTTCTTAGGAAGAATATAATTACCTAACACTAAAACAGCTATTGCCCATGTCTCTCTAGCTAAGAATCTTGGGTACTCTGGAGAGAAATATCAATTTCCATGTATTCATCCCTTCTTTCATAACCCCAGGACTTCCTTTGTGCTATTCTATTAAGCTATGACCTGTGCTGAACTTTACTTTAATTATATATTTGCAGCTCCCAGGGAATTATTTATAGTACAAAGCCTTTCTGCATTAGTTAGCCAAGAGAAAGGCCATAACAGAAGTCCAAAGAAAACAATACAGATTAGAACAAAAAGCAGTGTTTGATAGCATATTTGGGGGGACTGGAAGTTGAAAGTCGGGGTATCTTGGGGGCAGTCACTATCTACTAGTGCTACAAATGGTAATGGCCTCAGACTGTCTCATAGCTTCTGGCACTTATTTAGTTTATAACATTAGTGTTAAAATATGCTTTTTAAAAAAAGTGTACCAGAAATATTAAAGTATGATGGGCCCCTGGTTAAGACAGACTTAACATTCCCTTAGCAACCCATTATGAAATCATGAATTTTATTGCATGTATGTTGAAGGGCCTCCCTATGTTAGCATGAACTTAACTTAGCTGAACTCAATATACCTCAAATGATGTCACACCCTGAGGGATGTGGAGTTGGGAATTCAACACATGAAATTTGGAAGAATAAAGCCAATAACATACCTAATATAAAACTCTGCATATAACAGAAACTTTTAATTCATAAGAGGTTAAGAGCTGACTGAAAAACTGGATGAAGAAGAGAAGAAAAAAGAACATGAATACTCAGCTTTCCCTTTACCACTTCTGGTTTAGTTTCTGAAAGAGTCACTTTCGCAGAAATGAAAGCAATGGACTAATTATACTTTGTACAAATTTACAAATATGCTCATTTGCCTTTATCAAATTTCTCAGACTACACCTTTCAGTCACATGAATATCTGTTACTTTTGTGCAAAACACAAATTTTACTCTAAAAATGAAAAACCACTTGTTACTAAATATTGAAAAGGTCGTAATTTTTTCAATTGTGTGTATGAGCAAACACTATATGTTTGAAGAAATTTTCTCTCAAACTTTGCAAAAGCTAGAATCAAAGAACTCATAAGCCATTATTTGCTTAATAAGAAAATAGGACTATCAGTGAGAATGTGACAATTTGAATGACATATTAAATACTGGAGTGCCCAGATAGGCATCACAAAACTAAAGTGAAATCTGCACAATGCTTCACTGAACAGGGAGATGATCACATAGCTATTTTAAACAAATGAAGAGAGTAAAATGTTCAATTACATAAGCATTTATTAATCTGCTGGTAATTCTGAAACTCTGCTTTGTAAGCAACCACGGTGAAGTCAATTTTTATTGTGGCTTCAGGTTCTTTTATTTTCTTTACATATTTTTTTTCCAAATTCTAGAGACACTTGGTAGTGGTGAAAAAGTCCTAACGCTGAAGTGTGCATTAGCACCTCTTTCATTTCCCTTAAATGTAATAGGTGATTTATCATCAGGACTAACTTCCTGCAAATGACACATTTTTCTCAGCATGTCTTAATCATAAAAACATCCAGTGACACCATCAGTGATGGCTTATTAAATACAACACACATACATACACACATACACATATACATATACCCATACATATATACACATATACATGCACACATATAACACATACACACCCACATACACACATTTTTATGTTTTCTTGTCAAGTTTTGAAATATGAGAAATAATTGCTCCTTTGTCTACTCATGAAAATTTAAAAAAAAAAGTTGTTAAAAAGTTGATTGAATTTTGAGAGTCATTTGTGTAAAGAAAGTATAGGATTTTTTTACTGACTTGGCTAGAGTGGCTTTCGAATCACAGTACAAGTTTTTAGTTCTTAAAATATCACTTTTCCTGCACACAGAAACCACCTCCTCACATTCCTCCCAAATCCCTTGCCCCATTTCCTTTAACAATACATTTCTATTAACAGCATCACCATGTTCTTTTTAAATCAATGAACCCCGTAATATTCATCTAGTCAATGAATTTGTGTTCTATGAATGACACCTGAGTCTTTCTATAAACTGTTCTAGGATTTGGGGACATAACAGTGATACGAGACAATAGGCACACAGAAGCCACTATCTTCCCATACCCATCCAGGTACAAATAATCTGCAAAACAAGAAAAATACTGTTTTTTAAGAGAACGGAAGTCAATAGGAATTCTTACACACTGTAGAAGTATAAATTGATGAAAATGTCTTTTAAAAATGGGACGGCATTGTCAAACAAACTCAAGGAGATTCATGAAATAGGACAAGCAACTGGGGTCCAGTCATATACCCCGGAGAAACACAAGCATGCGCAGTAAGAAGGGCATAGCATCCAATAAAGTTATGGTGGTAACAACCCATAAAGACCTGCCCAGCCATCCAAGCATGGGTATGGTTAGTAGCGTGGTGTGAGTGAGATACTCATTTTATCTATTGTGTTCTTATTCTTGCAAGCATCATCATTTTGTATTAATTTAAAGAAGAAAATGTATAAAGAACAGACCCAAATAAGAATCAATAAAATGAAAAGAGAAAAGAAACTATTGTCGCAAAAATATTTTCTTTAATTCTGTACTTACAAAAGAGAGTTTGTGAATTGGAATGCAATGTTGAGAAATTAACCCAGAACACAGGACAAATAGCTGCTGTTGATAATTCCTAACAATTTCTCAATACTACTCTGTAATATGTTTCTTAATTATTCACTGGCTTGGAAACTTAAATCTAACAGAATCCCATGTTCTACCATAAGACTTATCCGCCCCGTTATTCATTCTACTTTTAAAGGAGTACGAAGACTGGAATCAGCTGTCTATACAGCCCTTACCTGAAGCCTGCCCATCTGCACTGACCTGATTACTCTTTGTCTCAGATTGTGTAGAATGAGGATGATAACAGCACCCTACTAGTATTTTCTTCAGACATGGTGGAGTAATAATATATGTGAATTGATTAAAATGTGTAGAATGAGGATGATAACAGCACCCTACTAGTATTTTCTTCAGACATGGTGGAATAATAATATATGTGAATTGCTTAAAATATTATATAGGATGTTGAATTTTCATGTTTATTTTTATCTCTCTCCTTTCAGAAGTTTAATTAATCTGTTTCTGAGTTTTCCAATCTCTTCCTTCCTCTGTAACGGTTGGTTTCTATAAATCCCTTCCAACACATTTCTTTATCATTGTTTCAGTAACTATAGTCCTTATCTCTACAGGTAACAATTATTTTATAGTTCCATGTTTCTGCATGAGTCAGTCTTTCTTTTATGCCTTCCTGAGCACATGAAATATAGTATAAAACTATGTTTACATCTGTATCTTTTGGTATTACATTGCATATAATTTTAAGTCTCTTAGATGATAATTCACAATGAAAAAACTGTGGGTCACTGTTACTGCTTTCTTTGTGCCTTGGGACATTTACTGAACTATCCCTCCTTGTGTCTCAATTTTCATACCTGTATGTATATTCTTAACCTTTTTTCCTGAGAGCACATACATTATAAAACCTATCATCTTTTCTAGCCTTGTTCTCTACTTTTGTTCAGTAAACTAGAGAATCTTTTGGTTTAGGGTGAATTTTGCTTCTTTGTGGAGGTAATGCCTTTTAAAGTACTTTTAAAAGTGTACGATGAACTCCAAAATCATAGTATTATTGATAGTAATATGAACCAGTTCTGTCCCCATGTGAGCTGTAAGAATGGACCCCAACCCAGATCTTCTCAAGTGGCCCTTTCTTCCCTTAAAATTTAACTCTTTAAAATTTTCAAGCAGGGGGCACTAGATGCTCACCTTGGACTCTAGGGAGATGTTAAAGTGAGCAGGGGACATGCATCAGCCTTTTCCATCCATCTATCCAGAAATGCTACTTAAGTTCCAACTGCTGAGTGCCCCTGGAGTTTCACATCAAGTCTCAACTAACACTATGTGAAAACAGATGCATTTGACACATTTTCATCAGTTCCTTGGTGTTTGAGGTGACAGGGTAAATGCATTCATTGCTTCCAACTTGATGAGTAATAAAAGTATTGAAACCATCATTAACCAAGAATCGTTTCTCCCTGTATGATCTAGCCCTAAATGTGCTGATCCATACGAGGTAGAGGTGTGTATAGGTGGGCGTGTGCGACACAATTAGTTTCAGACTGACATCATTACTTACAACAAGCCTTTCAGGTACCTTGTCCAGTAAACCTTCATGGACTGACCCTGTCCTCAACTAGTCCCCAAATACATCCTCATTTCATCACTCTTGCTTTCAGGTTTCAGTTCTTCTTCTTGTTGTTGTCTTTTGTCTCTTCTCTCCCCATCTTAATTTGTGGGACAGCAAAATAGCAGTTCTTATCTAAATCATTATAATAATTTAGACTTTGCCTCCTAGGCTTCCCTCCAATGCCTGATGCCTGGCTTTTCGAAACAAAAGTTATTCTCTACCAAATTGAAATTATTCTTTCAGATGTCAAATTGATAAATGAAGTGGTAAATTCCAAAATAAAGAATTAGATTGGTTGGTGGACCTACTATATCATCTGTCCCCTAAACTGCTTTAAATATGTTCCACATTCACAATCAATTCTGTCATTTGGAAATCCTCATATACCATGTGAAAATAAAGATAATCATGATCTACACTCTGAAGAGTTGTTTTGAGATCTTTAAATATTCTCCATGCTATGTGACATGCAAACTATCCAATGGGTATAAGAAATAATGTACCATGAAACACAGTGATCTTCTACCTGGGCATTTGCTGAAAACAAATGGAAACTTATGTCTACAAAATAAATTCCATGAAAATATTTATAGAAAAATAATTCATGATATGAAAAAAATCTCAAAAGATGACCCTAGTGAAAGCAACCAAACATGCCAAATCCCCAAAAATGAATCTTTAGTGAAAGGAATTAATGCATAGGTTGCATAGTTAGCCTGTAGTGTTACCATAACAAAATTGCAACTGGGTGCTTTAAACAACAACAAAAAAATGTTTTTACCTAATTATACAACCTGGAAGACCCAGGTCAAGGTATGAGCTGGTTTAGTTTCTACTCAAGTCTAAAGCCTCAGAATGAAAACTGTTCCCTTCCCTCCCTGTAGTTTCATGTCTTTTCCTGTGAACATGCGTCTTTTCGCTGTTATTTTTCACAAGTACACCATTCATACTGCGTTAGGGCCCCAAATTTATGACCTCACTTAACCTTGGTTTCCTCCTTAAAAGCCTGTTGAGTTACTTTTCCTGGGAAGTTATGAACAAATGCCTCCTCACCCTGGATATGTACCAAGGCAGGACAAAGAAATGATTTCTGCTAAGTCTACTTTAGGGAACTAATATGTTTATCAGAGTTACTTTAGGAACATGGATACCTCAAATACAGCTACATCATGAAAAATGTCACCCCCAAATTGGTGATAACTCACAAAAGCTACATTCCCAGAGCTCCCACCCCAATTTACTGGCAACTTCAATAAATCTCTTCTTCCCCGGAAAGTGCTTCCTGCCTATATATTCTCTGGAAAGGCCATAAGGCTCTTGTAATGTTTTGTGAATCCTCAATGTTGTAATTAGTGAACTTCTAAAGTCTTCGGAGCCTCTAGCAAGGAATGCTTCAATTCAGGGGACAGAGCTATAAAAACAAATCCCCTTTTCCACAAAGAGTCACATTGCAGGACAGAGTCTCTATATCTAAATTTAGAGGTAGAGGGGCAGCTTTTCATCCCATAACTCTATTGATAAATTTCTAAGAAACTAAATTTATAATAATGGACCTTATCATTGGTAGCCTATAAGGCATCAAACACTGTGAGTGTAAAGGGGGCACAAGGGAACTTTCTGTAACTTCAGTTTGGTCAAGATTAAATGGGTGTAGTGTTTGTCAAAATTGCCAAGCTATGCACATAACATTCACCTATTTTTCCTTCTATTTTTTTTTTGAGACAGGGTTCCTCTGTGTAGCTCTGGTTGTCCTAGAACTCACTCTGTAGACCAGGCTGGCCTCAGACTCACCGCGATCTATCTGCCTCTGCCTTCCACATGCTGGGATTAAGGCATGCGCCACCACCACCCAATGTATCTATTTTTCTGATATTCATTGTTTCTATATGGTTGATTTTAAAAAAGAATGATGCAACTTGTGAAACTTCTTCAATGGCCATCTAAATTCTGATAGGACATGCCACTTAAATGCCTCTCACTGAGCACCATCTAAAAATGCCTGTGTCTTCAAGGTCTACAAATCTGGTAGTTTACTTTACCAGAAAGTATATTTCAATTTGATTCAAGTAGCACTTTGAATCTACTGTGGACTGTCATCTTGTGACAGGCACATTCCATGCCAACCCATCTAACATAGCCTACCTTTCCCTGCACCCTGCTGCTCATCCATCTTGGATAGCTTTATTTTTCTTCCAAGCACATATCACCAGCTGACATACTCTATGTGTATTTGTTCATTAGTGTATTATCTGTCTTCACCCAGCAGTCAATCAGGCAGGATCTTCGCTTCTTCCACGTTGTTTCCTCAAAGCCCTACACAAACTCTCATAGTTGTTACATAAATGCTAGCCGAGACAATGTCAATAAATAAGAATACTAGCCAGGTCGTGGTGGCACACACCTTTAATCCCAGCACTTGGGTGGCAGAGCCAGACGGATCTCTGTGAGTTTGAGGCCAGCCTGGTCTACAGAACGAGATCCAGGACAGGCACCAAAACTACACAAAGAAAATTTGTCTCAAAAAAACAAACCAACAAAAAAGAACAATGGTAAAATTGGCTAAACAAGGGTCAACAAGCAAAGCCTCGTGTGGATGCTGCTGCTGTAGGGGTTAAATTTGTAGATACTAGAAGCAAAGTGATACAACAGTAAAGCAGAACTCTTCAGCCCTGGCTACAAATTAGAAGTGTCTGGAGAGCTTTTAAGTAAAACACTGCTAATACTCTAGCACTATCGCCAGAGAACCTAAAATAATTGGTCTGAAATTGGGTCCAGACATTAATTTTTAAAGGCTCCCCGGGTGACCTTCACATGTAGCCAGTGATGAAAACCACTGGTATAGAACAATTTCCCTCCCTCCCGTCCTTCTGCTGAGCCATCTCTTCAACGTCCCCATGGACCCAAACATATAGATATGATCATTGCTTCAAAAACCAACTCTCCCAAGCAAAGAGGAGGGCAGACTTATGATGGATTCTAGCACTTAAATCGGCAACACATAGGTGAGTGTGCATGTATGTAATGTGTGTTTTACATACACATAGAGAGTACATGTCCAAAACATGTTTTTGAGCTTGTTCATAAAGACCCACAATTCCATAACAATAATTTATTCGAGGGGCATGAGTTTCATTAGAGTTTTATTGTTTGAGATTCTTGGTAATTTTTAACACACTGCAAGAAGTAGAATTCCTTCCAACAGCACTTTCTCTGTCAGTTGCCCTGGAAGATAAAGGGCCAGAGGAGGCAGCAAAGGGGTTGCAAAATGAACAAGAATGTTGATGAGGCAACCCCCAGTCCAAAAAAGCAAGCAAATAGAAAAGATAAACTTCAATCTGTGATTGGGTTAAGAAGTGAAAATCAGGCTCAATGCACTAAAACAAGATGATAAAATGATCATTGATAAGATCAGTCTCATGAGTTTGAAAAAATCTGATGAAAACGTGGGGCTTAATGTGGTTTCCTTGGCAATGAGCAAGGAGGAGACCTAGTGTTTTCACGTCTACATTGCACTCATCTAGAAGACCTGGCTGTGCTGAAGCAGAGCATGAGAGGGAGGATAACTGATGTCATAAAAAGCCAGAAAGCGATTACGACAGACAGATATGTTATACATATTTGGGACATTTTTTTAAGTTTGCTAGGCAGACAATTTCTCATTGTCATTTTGGGTGATACATTTTAAAACCAACCTAGAACCTTTGGATATTGCAAACAAAGATTTGCATTGCTTAAAAGAAAATTCTAATCACCTGATTGTACCTACAGCATTTTAAAGTTATACAATTGGTTGTAATCACAGATTATCAATTTGAAACTGCATAGAAAAACAGCTTTTACCTCATTCATCTATATATCCTATATATGCACATATGTAATAAATATATATATATATATATATATATATATATTATATATGGATTATGTTTTCCTCATATCAAGAATTATTTTGGAAACAGAAATAAAAGAAAAAGGAAACAAGAACATTCACCGTAGAAGATTGTCATATATTAAAGGCAAATGATGTAAATATTCATAATAATAAAAAAAGCACAAAAATTTGCTACTAGAAACAAAGCACAAGAAATGTAATAGATAATATGAAATCATGAAGCTAAGATTAAAAAATGGAACGTGTCCACCGTAACTGGAGAACCAAATTTACTACATCAAATATATCTCGCTTTCTGTAACCTTCAAAGACATTTAGAATGTTGTTACATTTGAAACTAATGTACTTTCACTGAAACCTTGCAAGGAATCTTTGAAAACAGTGATCACACTATGTCCACAGTGAAGTTTTCTGTGAAGTTCTCTGACAGATCTTACATCCTACTCATTCTTCCTCCACTTGGCAGTCAGGGTCTAGCTAGCAATTGGATAGGTTGCATAAGAAAGGGCTAATATAAACAAATGAAAACTGCCTATAGGGACTTAGCAACTCAGAAAAGCAGGCAGACTTAGGAAGCTCCTCTTGTGTGGTTTGTAAGCAACCACCTGACTAGTTTCTATGATGGAAGCAGTGCCAAACGCATTAGGACACTCCTGTGACAGCCAGCCTCAGAATGGGACTTCAGGCAAAACAGCCAAACACAAGGAATGCTTTTGGATTTTAGTACTTGTGGTGATATTTTATTTGGACACGCTTGGCTGTGTCCTTGAACGCACAGAGACTCTGCCTGCCATGTGATCGGATTAAGGGTCTGTGCTACCACCGCCTGACATCTATTTATGGCTGACTGTGACCTCTGATCTCCAGGCAAACTTTATTTATTAACATACAAATATCACCACATTCCAGCACAAATAAAATATCATCACAGGTACTGTGCATTGGAAGTCTGATTTCAAAGGATCTAAATCCTGAGACTTGTAATTCTGGCCCAATTATCCATTCAAACCAGAGTGGGGGATGGGGGTGGAGTGGAATCTCCAAAGAGGTGGCTTCCTGGAACTTTGAACTGGGATAAAACCTTTCATCACTGATAATAAAAATAGTGGAAAAGGATTCTATGTTTCATGCTCCATTTCTGGAAAATTGACTGTTGTGTTAAATGGTCCTTTGTGGCTGACTGGCTAACAGTAAACATGTATGTCACCAAGTGATCTATAACTACAACTTTCTTCTTAAAGTCAGCTTCTCATAAGTTAAAACCCTAAAACACCTATAGCCATGATCTGATCATAGTCACTTTTTAAATATTTTGAAAATCATCTTGGAACATATTGAGTGCTTCCATTATTATGTAAGCCCCAATGCATTATTAAAGCATGAATCCAAAAGGACTACCAAATGATTTCTCATCTTCCAACTTCCGTAAAACTGAATTGCATCAAATTAACTTACTTTCCTTTTAACAAATCCCATGTGAACTTAAAAAGTGTACTATTTTAAAAAATACTTCCCACTGAAATCCTTTGGAGAAGTAGTCTCAAAACAGTAGAATTTAAAATGCAATTGAATGATGTTTAAATAAAATGATGTTTAAATGAAAAACATTGCTTGCTTTTCTAATTTTATTTCCTTATTGATTTTAGATGTAAATAAAGTTTATTTGAAGTAGTGAATGCCTCTAGATAAGAAATGTTTTCTGGAAGTCCCTGACACTACTTATTTAGAGATGCAAACTTTTACCTCAACTTCCGATAAAATAAAATGATGGTAGAAATTGAACTCCAGGTTGCAAAGAAGTATCAATCCTACTGGAAATCAGCATGCATTGAAAACTTGCTTGTTATACATCAAACACCTCCAAAGACATGAAACTATTGACACTATTGGTTTCACAATTGGCTCTTTTGATAACTGAGAGCTAGTTTCTTGTTCAGTATTTGAGAGGATAATTTAGGCTATAATGGGTCAACTGCAGTCCTCTCTCTTATTTATAGAGACATGGTAACATAAACATGTATATAAATGTACTATGAAGCAACGATCATTTGTTTTTAGTTACTGTAACTACTCTCCATTTTGTTGCTTTGGTTCTACGTAGTATGTGAGCAACACGGAGAAAAATAGTGAGTGCTAATCCTTGCATATAACAAGTAACCTTGGACACTACACAAGACATCCTCTTATAAAATGCAAGGACATGCAAATAGACTTAATTCTTAACATAAATTAAGTCACCACAGGATCCAGATCCCAGTAAGGATGCAAACTCCAAGAGACCAGAACAGCAGGAGCAGGGAGAAGCCCTTTGTTTAGAAACCCTTGAAGAAATATGTTTCTAGATAATACTGAATATAAAAAAGAAAGTGTTGTTGCCTGCAAACTGGCTCTGTACAGTTTGAAGCTAGACCCTCTGGTGAAAGTCGCTTCATGGAGGCCAGGGTCTGTTCTCTTCCAATGGTGTTTCAAAATTCTGTGAGCTGCTTGAAGAACGAGGAACTAGCAGAAAGTCACTTGAATCTGTCCAGCTGTCTTTAGGAATAACTTTCTCATGTTTTCTTGCTTCCAAAATATGTGCTCCCATTTTCCCTGGGAATAGTTTTCTATCACCTGTGCTGTATAAAAATTCCTGGCAGTACTTGCACTGGAAAGTGCTTTCAATAGACATAAATATAGAATCCATATGCATAAAATCAGGGTTGGAATTGTAGTCTCTCTGAGGTATTTCTTCTTCCTTTACAAAGCCCAAAGTGCCCATTTGTCAATACCGATACCATTTTCTAAATGCCAGAAATAAAATGCAAATTCTAGTGAATGCTCAAATCCCAACCAATCACAATTAATTAACTGAATTTCTGTGAAGCAGCATGACCTAAATGAATTGGGAATTATGACATCCCAAGGCAGAACTAAATGATGGAAAGGCTCTCTCCAAACCCAGTGCAAACTGTCACTTCACTTCCATGATCCTATTTACAATGTGGAGACTCTGGAAGTCATTGTCAGGACCAATCATTGCAGACCTTCTGAAAACCGTGACAGTCTCACGATCGTTTTAGGACTATTTGAATAGGGAGAAATGGAAACCACTCTTGGCTACACAAGGGTTAGTTTGTTAATTAACTGGTTTCTGCCTGGAAGCTTCTCTCATCCCCCTTTCAGTGGTTACATTGGAAAAATTCCTCCCTGAATTAAAAACAAACTTGAATTTAAATTAGAACTCTTCCCAAAACTTTCATATCCATTTTGGTATCAAATTCCCATGACAGCCTTGCCCATACAAATAATGTATAGTGCGTGGGAGAAAAAAAAAAAAAAAAAAAAAAAAAAAAAAAAAAAAAAAAAACAAAGCAAGAGGGAAAACGATGGTTTAGAGACAAATAAAATTGTTAAAAATGTACTAGCATCTATGGAAGTGATTGCTCTTTCCTCCACAGCATGTGCTCTTCCTGTCCATTCTGATTTCCTTCCTTTCCTGTTTTTTCTGTACTACATCAGAAGGAGCTGTATTGCCATTTCAGAGGCGCGTTCTGAAATGAGGGACCACTTCTCTTCAGGATGTGAAACGTGGTGTCAAATAAGATGTGGTATAAGGTGGTGTTCCCCGGACAGAAAACACAAGAGCAGAACAACGAAAGGGGAAAAGCAGGAGTAGTCGGCGTTCTTGAGAGTTGACGCAGGCCTGCGTAGATTGGATTGATCAAGGCAATGTGGAAATGAGGGCGACTGAAATCTACCTCAACAGGAAAGACATCTCTTCTGTTGCTTTGAGGAGCAAGCAACTTTCCCAGGAATGATGGTTGTGTCCAGTGGCGATCAGTGAGACGGGGTTTTAGAGGAGACCAGAGCAGGGCTTGGGGTACGGGCTTTATGTGGTTTTTCTGAGAATGGCGGTTGGATAGACACCTGGGTTACGCAGGGAATGGAAAGTTTAGCTTGGGTTGGTCCCTTTCATCAGGAGATATAAATGTTCTCGGGAGATGGAAGATTCCTTAGTCTGGAGAGGCACATTGTCTGTTAAGGTTTATTATGCCTACAATTCTGGGATGTGGAAGGCTGAAAACACTGGTATCCAAATGAGCATATTTTTTTTCCTTAATGTAATAATTTTCTTTTTTATTTTTTGAAAATAGATTCTTCCCTCACATAGTATTTCCCCTCCATGTCTCTTCACAAAAGAGCAGAACTCCAAAAGATAAGCAAACACAATGAAACTGTGGGGGGGGAGTGGGGGCGTGCTACCCACCATCCCCACATTTCCCCAGAGTGTTATTGGGTGATAGTAGCAGGAAATATTAGATAGAAGGATTTAGAGTGTGGAGATAAACAGATAGAAAATACAAGATAGCCTCCAGAGGGCCTGGAACCTATTCCAATGGGCCCTCATTGTCTCTGCCCTAGGGTATTTATAGGAACACCAAGGAGTGGAGCAAAAGACCTCCCCACAGCACAGCCAAGTACAGAATATCTCAGACACCTGCATTCAGGGCCATGGTCCAATCATCCTCTCTATGCAGACCTGCTGGGTAAGGAAAGCCACTAGGATCCTGAAAATAGGCTCCCACAAAACAGGATACTATAAGACAAGGAAAAAGCCCTCATGTGGAGGCTGGACAAAACAAACAATAGGGGGAAATGAATCCCAAGAGCAGGCAAAAGAGTCAGAGACACACCTGCTCCCACTGTTAGGAGTCCCACAAAAACACCAAGCTAACAGCCATTACATAGACATAGAGGAACTGGTACAGACCCATGCAGGCCTGTGATTGCTGTTTCCGTCTCTATGAGCCCATGGTCAGCCCTGCTTAGTTGGTTCAGTGGGCCAAATTCTCCTGGTGTCCTCTATCCCCTCTGACAAGTAACACAATAAGACCAACATTTGTATTTCTACATTTAGGAATGAACATATGGGAAGGGGTGCCATCCTCCAGCAACTAATTTACTCTAGTGTCCAGACAATAAATTGCTGCTTTCAGACAGAAGTAGAAGAAAGAATAGGAAATATGAATGGGCCTTGTGGGTTCTCCTTGGCATTCTCATGGTCTATCATAATTGTAAACACAGCAACTCTGACATGAAAATAATATGAAACTAGTTTTAGGAAGTCTGTGAAACTAATCACCCTGCAATTCCAAAGAAATGACATATTCCAGGAGGCAACTGTAGCCACATTTTGAGGAGAAAACTGGTTAGAAGGTTCAGTCTCTGTGGCTGCTGCTGTGCTCTCTGGGAAATCAACCCCTAGATTAGATGGAGGCAGCCATGGTAGTTAAGGATTCTGTGGGATCTCTGACAAGAAGGGGAACTCCTTATAACAATAGCTCAGGGATTTGGGGAGAAAGTCAGGCCTTCTCTCTTACAAAACTACACTTAAATTAAAAAATAAAAGTTTCTGGTATGACACAAATCTCCAGACCAGGTGATAGTAATAAGACAAGGGACTGCATGATAAGTAGGAAATAAAGAAAACCTGGGTGTAAAAATGCTGTGTCATACTAAATGATAGTGTAGAGATGCCACAACAATGGACTGAATACTGGGCAATGCTGAGCACTCAGAACTGAACCCAAGAAGCACTGAAATTACAAACAAATCACATTGACAAGCATTCAACTACCCCTGCCTCACTAATAACCTCCTTCTCAACACAGTCATTTGGCTTTATGGGAAATTTTCTATACCCACCTGATGGAGTGGGGGAAATCATATAAAAAATCTGAATGGGCTGAATCATCACAATGTGCAATCACCACACAGGACAGCAGCCACACTAGAACACCATCAAAAAAGGACCTAAAAGACAGTAAAGGGAAATACTCCAGTGGGGAGAAGCAGAGTTAGTACATAGAGCTATTCAATTCCTTTGGGGGAGCTGTCTAAAATAAGATAGATCTCTCAGTCAAGCAAAAGAATTGGCTGTTAGCTAAAAGATAAAATGGATTCTTTAAGCAGAAGACATCTGAGGAAGAAGCATGTAGTCAAAAATGTGAGAGGAGGCCCAGAGTGTGATGGGCCCTCTGCTGTGTTTCATGTCAATATCCCGAAAGAACAAGTGGTAAAGGGAATCCCTGTAAGAAGGGGCAGGAAGACACAGCCATCTATGATAGCATTGGGACCCATAACAACTAAGGTGTTAGAGGAGAGGCCATGCATGAGGTCACCATCATGAGCTTCCTCCATCAAGATGCTCATGCTAACATCCCTGATGAAACCCCAGACTTCCCACCATACTTCTATCATTGATCACTGAACAAGCTACCATTGCTCAAGGAAACTCCTTGACCTCCTAGGAGCAAGTCTGTTGCATGGAGTCCTTCGACTTGAAGGGACATTGACATGCCCTTATTAACACTGGCACCTGCTGTGGATACATATTGACATTTCTTGCCCACAGTTCTTCTGCTAGAATGACCTGAACGTATAGGATGAATGATTGATTTGGTACAGTATCCCACATAACATTTTCTTGGCATTCTCCCACTAAGCAGGACAATATGCCAGTCAATCTGCCAGTCAGTGTTGATGGAGACAGAAATGAATGTTATTATTTATAGCCACTAGGTCAACTGCAATGGAGACTGTTCTTACGATAAACGTCCTACGGTGATCTTTACAGAGTTTATGTTGGCCAACAAATCAAACGAGACGTCATGACATTGAGTACTTAATAAAGGACACATACATCATGTCAAATCCTGTAAGTCTAATGTCTTGCTAAATATGAAGAGAGCAGTTTTGTGCAGGCCAACCCCTGGCTTACTTAGCACCACATTCAGAGCGTCAGACTTATATTCTGTAATTGGTAGTCCACATCAACAACTGTAAAAGAGTTACTATTTGCAGGGCCACTCCCGATTGTTGGAGTTAGAATGCATGGATGAGCCCTCTTCTTATATCCCTCTGGAAGACAGTTCTTGATACTTGCTGTGGCTCTTCACCAAGTGATTTAGAGTTGAAGAGCCATGACTCATCATGGCAGACAACTCATAAACACCTCTAGGCTGAACCTACTCTGTCCAGAATAACTGACCCTTGTCCTTCACCTACTAGGATCAGTGTACAAATAAATTATATGCAAATGACCTTTATTTAAAGTTTTTGTTTTAGAGGATGGACTCTAAGACATATTGAGATGTGTGTTATATAGAACCCTTCATTCATTTAACATAGCTTTACAGCTATGTTACTGAGTTTTTGCTTTGCTACTAGTTAAGTAATTTTAAGTCATTTTACTGTTTATGTCTTTGTCACAGAACTGATTAACATGATGCTTACAAGTGAGTCTGAGGTTTTAATATATATATATATATATATAAATGTATATATAATTTAAATGTATGTATGTATGTATGTATGCATGTATCTTTGGTCTGAAATTCCATTTAGCCCTATATTCTAAGGAAATTAATAGAAAAATCATATGAAATTTTATCTATGAGACCTACTGGAGCACAGAAATTGGATACAAGCTAATTATCAGTAGGTAACCGGAACTAAATTATACATTGCCCTATGGGATATACCACCACATCAAATAAAAAATGAGACGTTTTTAATAAAGACCTTGGTTCCAAACATATCCTTTGTAATTCTGTCTGTTGCTTTTTAAGACTCACATTCTGTAAGGTAGCTTTGGTTTGGCCCATTTTCTTTTAGATATCACTTACACACTTACGTTTTGTGAGTTTATGTGTGTTTACTATAAAGGGGAAATCCTGAAACAATGGGAACTGTAATTAAATTGATAATGCTGTTATAGATAAACTCTATTTTATCTTTTATTGTGTATTTTCAACTGCAAGAATGTGAAAATGTTTTATATGATCATTTGTTCCCAGAAACAGACAATGTGCATTGCTACTAACATGTTGCCCTAAGTTCACCCATATTACATAACAAGAAAAGTAATTTGTACAGCAGGCCCCCACTGTTGTGTGAACAAAAGCAAACTCTCTGCTCATCCCAGATAGAGCGCCATGAGCAGAATCCACAAAAACACTCCACCCACGTGTATCATGCTGAGTCAGTGAGTTTGACTAGGGTTCCTTATGTGCAGCTACTCCATGGAAGAAGAAAATGCTTTCTCCAGTAACATTAATTACGCAGATCTACCTGTGATGGAAAGTTCATGATCTCTACCCTCTTAACCACTCACAACTGCCTTTAACTCTTTGGAGGTGGGGTTGGGGTTTTGTGTGCTCCTTCCTTCTCAATGAATGAATGCTAATGGACCTAATTATGCCCAGAATTCATGGATTGATTATAGCCTCTAAGAATTCAGGAAGGCCACAATCATATCATACACACAGAGCATTCTATAGCACTGTCTTAAGAAACTATTATAGCTACCTATATTTCTCTACTCTTCCTTTTTTTTTTTTTTTTTTTTTTTGCCCACAACTGACCCTTTTCCCCTCTTTTTGTTTCCTGTTACCTTAACTCACTCAGAATGAAATTGGGCCATTAGTCTGATTTCCTAGTGTGTGGTGTCCTAAAAGACTTTGAAGAATACAACTCTTCATGAGATAGGATCAAAGGTAAAACTGAGCTGGTAATTCTACATTAAAAGATGAGGAAGTATGAGTTTTTCAGGGAGACTAGGAGCTGGAAGAGAGAAGAGAAATGTGGGAGGAAAAGGCAAAGGGAAAAAAAGAAAAAAGAAAAGAAAGAAAACCAACCAAACAAACAAAAAACAAACCTTCATGGGCAGAAAATTAAAAAAACAAAAACAAAAAAAACATGTAAAATCAAAACAAAACAAACAAAAGACAAAGAAACAAACAAAAGCAGGAGAGAGAGAGAGACAGAGAGAGAGAGAGAGACAGAGAGACAGAGAGAGAGAGAGAACAAACAATTACCCAAAAGAAAATAAGACTATAAATAAGACTATTCTAACAAGGAAAGAGGGTGCTAGTAAGCAAAATCTGGATCAAATAGTGTTGTGGTTTGAATGAGAATGGCTCCCATAGGCTCATTTGTTTGAATTGTTTGGATACTTGATCCCCAGTTGATGGACCCGCTTGAAAAGGATTAGGAGATGTATCCTTAGAGGAGGTTTAACTCTGGGGCTGGGCTTTGGGTTTCAAAAAGCCTACACCATTCTGTCCATTCATTCATTCATTCATTCATTCTCTCTCTCTCTCTCTCTGTCTCTCTCTGTCTCCTTCCCTCCCTCCCTCCCTCCTTCCCTCCATGCCCCCCTCCTACTTGCAGATCAAGATGTAAGCACTCTGTTGTTCCCCCACCAAGCCTTTGCTCTGCCTTCATGGCTCTAATCCTTTAAAACCTTAAGCACCAAATGAATTCTTTCTTCCTTAGGTTGCGTTTGTCATTGTGTCTTATTACAGCAGTAGAGAAGTAACTAAGTCCCATAACAGGGATGTTAGACAGAGCAAATAAATAAGAACTTTAAATAAATGAGGTACTAGGATTTATAGTACAGACAAATAGGTAAGTCTAAAGTAATTACCCTTTCAAGTAGTAAAGGAAGAGAAATAATTTTCTTTATGACTTCTGAGTTCTTAGCTAAGATAAAACCCAGTAATAACAGATATACCAAGAGTCAAACAAATATATTCACATACTGATACTACCTATGGGCTAGTATCACTTCTTCAAATAGAGACCAGAAGTAAGATCAGAAATGTATCAGATTTCAAAGATTTTCAGATTTTTTTTATGTTTTTATGAATTTTCCTGGTTGAATATCTCTCAAATAAAGTACTCCACAGTCTAAAACATTATGATCTAAAAGTTGTGGATTTCAGAGAATCCCGAGTTTGGGGATTTCGAATTAGATATCTACAACTTGCATCCATGAGAGTCCAAGGCAATAAGTAATTCTCAAAGATGTTACTTTGACTTCTTCCACAAACAACAGTAAATTTTTACAGAACTGAAAATCTGAGGAAAAGAAACTGAGTATTTAGAGGCAGAAAGTTGGGATAAGACAAATGACATCTACAAACAGTTTATTACAATTTATGAAGATCCCCTTGCTATTGTCTTCAGATTGAAAATGGCCTTGAATTTGATTCCTGAAACTTCTATCTTTCCTGTTAGAGAGATGGGAGATCTTTGTTTTTATAAACACATGCCTTGCAATCAAGCACATAAGGGTGGTCTCAGAGTTTTTCCTGTAAAGACCCCTCTCCACCTCTCTGTCTGAAAACAGCCATTATGCCATGTTCCAAATCTGGAACCTTCTGCCATTTTTGCTACATTCCTAATATTTCATAAAAAAATCTGGCATTTGAAATAATGAAAATGGTCAGCTCTGGACAAGTGAATGATAATGTTGAAGGCAAAAGATTAAATCCCAGCTCTAGTGTCACCTTCTGAGTTATGGTGAGACTGTGTAATAGCTTAAATTTCTCTAAGCTTAAAAGTTTTCACTAGGAGATTTATAACCTAACAAAATCAAACATCTTGGGTTACTGTGCTAGTTAAGGAAATGATAATTGTACTGAAAATGAGTTTGGACAACCCTTAACACATAGTATATAATCAGTAATTTTTTTTCTGAATCCAAACATACATACTGTATCCAAAGAAATACAATGAAGTGCAATAACATTTTTACATTAGTGAAAACTAGGTCATAAAGAGTCCAATAATTTTACAATTGTGTAAAATAAGAATTACGCAAACTGTCTTTAGTTTTATTTCCTATATATAAAAAATGTTACATTATAAAATAATAAATATATTCAAATTTATTATAAAGCAATTTCAAAAGAAATATAACTTTAATGATAATATTTTCTTCTCAAATGTTTAAAACAGGGATATTTTAAAGAAAAACTTTTACTAACACTCAAATATACTTAAATATTAAAAAATTATTTATAACATTTTTCTACTTTGTTTTATCCACTGTGTGCTTGTCATTTCTATGACTGATGGGTTCTGAGAGATTGGACTACTTAGTTTTCATCATGATATTCTTTTGAGAATTATAAAAATATACTGAATTCCTAGAAAGAACCTTTACTAAATCAATTTCTTCAAAATATATTGACAAAGAAAGCTCTATTAATCTAATGTAAAAATATGTTCAGAGTATTTTTAAAAATGAGCTATTGATCCAACTAACAGCTCCAAAAGAGCTATTAATGTCCATCATTAAAACCATTTAATGCCTTTGTAACAGAATAATTATTCACTTAATTGACCGTAGCAATGGCTTTGGTAGAGTTATGGTGTGTCATCCACTATCCAGGTAAAGTCTCTTAAAAACTGAGACTAGTTCATCATTCTGTCACAGAAAGTCAGTCTAGAGGGCAGATGTAACAGATCCTTCAACATTGGAGCAGCAGGGTCACGGCAGAAATGAATACCTGCGATGGTGAGTGGGATGCTCAAGTAGGAGGCATATTGTCATCTCTATGAATTAAGCCCATTCTTCTAACTTCCTTCCCACTTCAGTCTTTCTTTCTCGTCTCCTTTCCTCCCTTCTTTTTACTTACCTCCTTGCTTTATCTCTGTAGTGAGGGGGATGTGGAGGTATCTTCTTTGGCTGTGCACCTACAGGTGAACCCACTTGGTTACCCTGGACAATTCCATTCCAACAGTCACAGGGATTCCCTGGGTTAAACTGGGTTACAAAGCAACACTGAAAGCGAAGCATGACTTTGAGACATGGGCGGCTAGGGCTGTGTTGGGAGGTAATAGGAATGGGAGAGACGTAAGGGATGATGAGGGAGAGAATGATCAGAATACACACATAGATGTAGAAAGTCATCATCAAAGAACAAAATTCATCAATTGAAAATATCAGGAGGGAGATTATTTATTTTCAAAGAAAATAGAACTATCCACAAAGATGTCTCTTCTATAAAACAAAAAAAAATCAAAACAAACAAAAACCACTAACAATTCCGTATGGCACTCCATGGATAAAACTTGATATTGCAGAACTGAGTTTAATTCATCCTTTCCTTTATTGTGGTAGACTAGTGAGAAACTGTAATGGAAATCATGATGTGATATTTTAAATAAGATAAGACATACATGTCATATCATGGCAGAAGACATCTTCTAGCCCAGATGAGATGAGACAAGACGAGGTAAGGTTGTATAACCTAAGCTCCTACAGTAAAAAATCTTCCCAAGAAGCTCTACCTATGACTCATGGCAGGGGAATCATATGTAGGCTAACCTCTAACTACCAAATGAGCTAATAATTATTATAAAAAATAAATAATGATTAAATAATTTTTCTACATATATATTAACCTCTGTAGTAACCCGACTGTTTCAAATCTTAAAGCTTCCATATGTGAGTAGAATTACTGTAATTTTCTAGGTTTAGATTCTCTGCTCTTGTCTGCACTGGAAAAGAGAGCATTTTGAGTGCTATAGAAGATACAACAAGTTGAGAACCCAATGATTCAACCTGTGGGTCATGAACCCTTTGGGTTGGTATTGAATGACCCTTTACAGGGGTCACCTCAGGTGACCAGAAAACACAAGTGTTTACATTATGATTCATAACAGTAGCAAAATTACTGTAATGAAGTAGTAACAAAAATAATTTTATGGCTGGGGTCACCACAACATGAGGAACTGTATTTAAGGGTTGCTTAAAAAGGTTGAGAACCACTGACTTAAGGTCTTATTTTGAGTCTTTCTAACTCTGAAAGAAGAAAGAGAAATCAAAGGGTTGTAAGATTTCTGTGAAGTACTCTGAATTGACTGTTGTTTTTCATCCCAGTGCATCCCACTGACCATTCATTTGTTTGAATTAGCATCATAATTTCTACAGAAAGAGAGAATAATTTTGTTGCACTTAATAATATTCTCTCTCGTTACTGAAAAACAAGAATCAGGTGTGGTGAGTTCAGTTGCCAAAAGTTCATGATAACAGAAGTCTAAATTTGAGTTTATAGTACATAATATATAGTTTAGGGTAGAAAAAAACAGCTACCTGTTAAGATTATTGGAAAGCAAAAGGGTTCCCACTAGTTTAGTTTGGTTGTCTCTGAAAGTTTCCCCATCATGATCTTGATTCCCCTTGCTCATAGCATCCCTCTTCTCTCTCTTCCACTGGACTCCTGGAGCTCTGCCAGGTGTTTAGCTGTGGATCTCTGCATCTGCTTCCATCAGTTACTGGATGAAGGCTCTATGATGACAGTTAGGGTATTTGCCCATCTGATCACTGGGGTAAGCCAGTTCAGGCACCCTCTCCACTACTGCTACTAGTCTAAACTGGGGTCATCCTTGGGGATTCCTGGGAACTTCCCTAGCACCTGGTTTCTCCCTATCCCCATGATGTCTCCCTCTATCATGGTCTCTCTTTCATTGTTCTCCCACTCCATTCCTGTTCCAGCTTGACCATCCCATCCCGTTCCCTTATGTTCTAATCCCCCATCCCCTAACCTCCATTGCCCACCCCTCATCCCTAGTTTACTCAGGGAGATCTCATCTATTTCCCCTTCCAAGGGTGATCCATGCATCCCTTTTAGGTCCTGGAACTCTTGAAATTTAGATCAACATCTGTGGAGCCTGCATGGGACTGGACTAGGCCTTCTACATAGCAAGACAGTTGTGAAGCTTGATCTGCTTAAGAGGCCCATGGCAGTTTGATCAGAATCCATCCCTGGTGCATGAGTAGGCTTTTTGGAGTCTGCTACCTATGATGGGACACCTCGCACAGCATTGAGGCAGGGGGAGGGACTTGGACATGCTTCTACTAAATGTACTTACCCATGGGAGGCTTTACCTTCTTGTAGAAGGGAAAGGGGGTGAGTTGGAAGTGGGAGGCTGGAGGGGCAGGAGGAGGGAAGAGGGAGATGTTTGATTAGTTTGTAAAGTGAATAAAAAATTTCTTAATTAAAAAGAAACTTGAAATACCCAGTTACCAACTATGGATGAAATGTTTGCAAATGAAAAAAAATAAAAAATTAAGCAAAAGGGTTACTAAAACAATACAACTTCTGCATGATGTTCTGAGACATACCCCTCTGTAAAGACAGACAGAAATTCATAGTTTGTGTATAGAGTAGAAAAGCATGTCAAAGTACAGTTTTTGATTACACTTCATATGCACCTTTAGCTTTTGAAACAGTCTGAGTAGAAATCTCACGCTCTCCACTCTCATCAGAGTATGCAGAATCTGAGAAACATGGCTACCATATTTCACTTTAGTTTAATTAGCACAGGACATGCATATATATATATATATATATATATATATATATATATATATATATACACACACACACACACACTCACATGAACTCTGCTCTGTAGAAGAAGAGAAGTGATGTGAAGTGATGTAACACAAATCTGGAAAAATAAAAGTAGAAAAAGGATCAACTAAACAGCATTATGTCTCCCAGTTAGGTAGGTTAGTCCTTATTATCAAAATAATAGAGAATAATCAAGAGAAACAATAAAAGAACAGAATAATTTTCTGGAAAAATTAACCCTGGAACATGAATGAAAGATAGATGAATTGGAAAGGAATATGAATGAAATCAAGCAAATAAGAAAAGTGGGATTCAGTATTGCAAAATTCAACCAAAAAGTAACATGTGGCTCCAGAAGCCATTATTGAGCATGAAGAGGAAGTGACAGATCAAAGACACATCTGATGGGCAAAAGTGTTTGGGGAGACAGGGTTAGCTGACTCAGAGTGGGAATGCATGGGAGGACTATGCAAGAGAATGATAAAACCAAACTGTCCGCAGCTGGGAAAATAAAGAATAGGTTTGCGTTGTTGTTGTTAACTGGTGGATGACAGGCGACATGATATGTTGATTTGGGGACATGTCGATTTTCAATGGCTGTTGCCATCTATTTTATGATGTCCAATAGGCAATGAGAACCGTAGATGTGGGCCTGAGGGGAGAGGGCTGAGTGAGAGATATTGGAGACATAAATTTGAGTCATAAAATTGGAAGTCATAAATAGGAGCCATAAAATGTGAACTTAAAACTGTGAGGGCAAAAAAAAAAAAAAAAAAAAAAAAGGAATGTCAGAGAAAGTAGAGAGGAAAGAGAGTCTGCAAGCTAAGCTGGAATTGTGCTACCCATAAATGGAGTAAATGGTGGAAGAAAATCAAAGAGTCAGAAAGATAAACCATCATAGAAGTGGAAAGAAAGATCAGGAGAGACTGAGATCCCAGGATAGAGAAAGGATGGGACCTCAAAGGGGAGAGAGATGGGACCTCAAAGAGCAGCAGATGAAACAGTTTGTCTAAAAGAAAGACATGTGTTTACAATGAAGTGTGTGGCTAGTTCTAGCAGAAAGGTGAAAGAAATGTAAATGAACTGAGAGGCTAGCAAGATGACTTAGTGTACAAAAGGATCTGCTGAGTGTGGTCCACAGGACCCACATGGTGGAAGGATAGAACTGAGTCTCAAAATGTTATCCTCTGACTTCCACATGCAGGCCATGGCACACACAAGCAAGAAGACCCACATATAAATAAATAGATAGATAGATAGATAGATAGATAGATAGATAGATAGATAGATGATAGATAGATAGATAGATAGATAGATAGATAGATAGATAGATGATAGATAGATAGATAGATAGATAGATAGATAGATAGATAGATAAACAGATAGATTGATAGATAAGGAATTAATTGATGAAGACATATCCGTGACAAGTAGAGATTTATAGTCCAGACACAATTTCACACAGAGTTCCTATTTGATATGAATGGAATTGCCTTATAATCATAGGCACAAGCAGAACACATAAATTTGGATGAACAAAAGGTTGTAGTTTACTTTTTGTTTTTTGATGGAGACCGTCAGTCTGTATTTTGATTAAAATGTCACTGTAGAATGAAAGAGTGAAGAGTCTGAAATAATATAAGGCAGGACTGGAAGAGTGGGTTCTATGGCAGGCATTACACTGTCTGTCAGATGACAGAGAAAGCTTTCTTTGGAAGAAAGAAGACAGGAAGACTAGAAAATCTGAGGTGAGAACCTTGGGAGCCCAAGAGACTAATCCTGTAACAAGCTTGGGCTCAGAGGAAGAGTAATGTGAGTTTGAGTCCCAGTCACATTATTTGGAAGAGTTTCCTAAATATTTTTAGTCCACTTGCTTTTTTGGAAAAGTGGTATAGTACACCATTAATTAAGTAATGCATAACAATTAAGAAAAATACTGTGCAGTAAGTTACTTAATCTGTGTCATAAGCTATTATTTTCAGAGAGAGGGAACTGCCAATTGATTTCAAAGAACTTTGCCTGTTTATGAAGGTTTTATCAACTGAAAAGGCCATGTGGCTGATGAGTGACCAAAAGTGTCACACAGCATTTCAGCTTTTGCTAAACAATGTTTGAAGGTCAGGAATATCATTACCTACACCCCAATTATTTCATAGTTCCCATTCCACTATTCTCTCATATCATAACTGATTTTTAGATAGCCTCATTGATTCCCCATCAAAATCCATTTTTCAATATCTGTTGGTGTTTACTGATCTTCTTCATGGAAGTCACTACTCTAGGATATGGAGATACAACATTGAACAAAACATAAAATTTACTCTCTCATTGCATGTTATTAAAGTAGTAGTCATAAAAAATAACCAAGCAGAATTAGCAAAATGATGTAGATAGCATGTTAGATGATGATAGTTCCTAAAGATATGATGAGGCATGGGAATAGGAGGGGCAGGACTACCATGTTAAGTAAGATGAGAGGAGGGGGCTTCTGAGTACACAGTCTGGATGGGGTTGTTCCAGGCACAGATGACAACTCACATCAACAGACCAAGCAGAGTGCTCCTGGTGTGGTCTAAAAAAAGTAAAGTTAAGCTGAATGAATGGAAGCAGATGAGGAAATGGAAGAAGTCCTATAGAATATTGTAAGGGCAGGAGAGGGGAAGTTACCTGTACTGCAAAAGCCTGGCTCTTGCTGTATGCAAGCAGGGAAACAATTTAGCAGAGTAATAATAGTCCAGGCAAGAGACATGGATGGCTTAGACTAGAGTGGGTGCAGAGGAGGTGGTGAGGGGTGGCTAGATTGTGCATACATTGAGAAGGTAGATCAAAGTTTAAAGCACCAGTTGTGAAAGTGGTACTTTGGTGCCAGCTCCCCAACAACTCTGGATGGCTCTCCTTTACCTCTGCTCATGGAAGCCAAAGACCGGTGTTAAGTCCATCCAGTGTCCTAGTTTCCTAGACTATATTGTGTTTATTCCTTAGAACTCATCACATGACAGCAAATCTCAAAAAAGCTTCAGCTTTAAGATGTGCTGTTTCAGCCCTCCTTTACCATGACTGGAGAGCTTGGGGGAGCAGGAGATCCCATCTGGGTCAAGAACAGAGAGGGAGAACAAGGAATAAGAGACCATGGTAAACGAAGACCACATGAGAATAGGAAGAAGCAAAGTGCTAGAGAGGCCCACAGAAATCCACAAAGATACCCCCACAATAGACTACTGTCAGTGGTTGAGAGAAAGCCTGAACTGACCTACTCTGATGATAGGATGGCCAAACACCCTAATTGTCATGCTAGAAACCTCATCCAATGACTGAGGGAACCGGATGCAGAGATCCATGGCCAGGCCCCAGGTGGAGCTCCAGGAGTCCAATTGTCGAGAAAGAGAGAGCTTGTATGAGTGAGAATTGTTGAGACCAAGGTTGGATAAAGCACAGGGACAAATAGCCAAACGAATGGAAACACATGAACTGTGAACCAATAGCTGAGGAGCCCCCAACTGGATCAGGCCCTCTGAATAAGGAAATGTACTTAAATAATTAGTGTTTTGGACTAGTCTAAGGAACAACATCTGACATTTTGACCTTATGCTACTGAGAATATCTCTTAGTCTTTGTGTGTGTGTATGTGTGTATGTGTGTGTGTGTGTGTGTGTGTGTGTGTGTGTGTGTGTGATAGAATTAACTTATTAATTTCTGTACTAGTAAATTAATTCCCACAACACTCTGGGACAAAACAGCGGCATACAATGTAGGAGTATCATTTTTTACTTTCATCACTCCTTACTTGTGGACATCTTCTAAGGGGGAACTTTGACTTTAACAGTTGTTCAGTTGCCCTGGAGTGATAAGACACCAATCCAAAGAAATGATAGAGAGCTGACTCTTCTCTAGACCACTGCTAGGTAGATTGACGGGGTATTTTTATTATTAACAAATAAATATTATTCTGAAATAAAATCACTGGATGATTTATCTTTACAAATGCTTGTGGTTGTTTTTTTCTTAATTTGTCTTACTTTGTCCTGTTGAAGAAATTTAAACCTCCTAGGTCAAAAACCAAGGATCTGTTGTTTGTAATAAGGGATACTACAGTGAAATGCTAACATACTCTTCATGTAGCAGAAGGAAATCAAGTTATGATTTAGCCCAATCACAGATATGTGGTCTATTTGATGTCCTTAAGCAAGCAATATAGATGTTTCACTGTTAGAAATTATCCTGTCAGAATCTGGGGAAAGAAATATGGCTCTATATGAATAAACACATGGTGATTTTTTTTAAGATGAACGCTCGGCCCATTTCATCGTTAACTGTCTGATTATTTCCATAATAATGAGCTTTATATGTTAGTTTTAGAAAACAACTTATATTAAATCACTTGTTATCCTGAATTATTCCAAGAGTTTATTACCAAGCTGTCCATTTGAGTAAATAACTAATACTATTGATTATTTGGCCTTCAAGCAAAATAGATGGAAACTTATCTACTAGAACTTTTTAAATAAATCAGACTATCAAGTGTTTTAGAATTAATATGATTTTTCCTATGTTTGACACTTTAGAAATA
Organism: Peromyscus eremicus; assembly: GCF_949786415.1. NCBI lineage: Eukaryota > Metazoa > Chordata > Mammalia > Rodentia > Cricetidae > Peromyscus > Peromyscus eremicus. The sequence goes on from NC_081434.1 coordinate 6,025,716, forward strand.
ATACATCCAAATTTTTCTTCCACTTATAACTTATTCCTAATGACATAAAATTTGTAACTCCTTGAACCATATAAAATGTATGAATTTTATAATACCTTCAAAAATAGAAAGCTACAGAAGCAGCATATGCTACCAAAAATTTACTTGTGAAATCACAACTTGGCTGTTTTATTGTTATTGGGCTTTTTAAATGTCGTTCAGACGATGACTGTATTTGCTTAAAGGTAAAAGTATATATAACAATCTATCTCTTAGTAATAGGGACCTGAACTCTAAGTAACATGCTCAAAACATCATACCTTTTAGTGATTAATACAAAATGTAGTAATAGCACCTACATTTACAAGGTGGATGAGTGTGGAGAGTACCAGATGTCAAAGCAGAAATCACATTCATTCAGTAATGGCACTGAGAACCCACTTATGAGCTGGGCACTACACCAGCATAGGTGTGTTCCCCAAGCTCCCCAAGAGCCCTACCTCTGTATTTCCTGGATGCATGTTTTTTCTGTTTCTTGAGTGAATTTCTGCCCACACTTTACCAACTCTTGATATTGTAGTGCCCCTTTAAAGCAGGCAGATGGTAATTTAACTTCAGGGAAACATTATTATTCTAAATCCCTTTACTAAAATGTGTTATTTGAGAGGCTGAAACCTATTGCCTGTACTGAGAAGCATGAGGTTAGAGATATGAGACACTGATCCCTTTGGTAAATGTTCTCATAACACTGTGTAAGAGCTCTGATGCTGCTAGTTAAACAGTATGCTTTTTAGTGATGAGTATATGCAAATACTTCAATACCATGCTCTCTATTTCTCACATAACTAAAGAACAGGCACTCACCAGAGCTGAGGACAGAGCTAAGCGGTTAAGAGTACATGCTACTCTTGCAGAGGATCTGAATTTGATGCCCAGAACCCAAGATTGCCAACCAGGACCCAAATCAGGCAGTTTATGACTGCCTGTAACTCTAGCTCTAGAGGATCCCATGCCCTCTTCTGGACTATAGAAGTACCTGCAATAATGTGAACAGAAAACATACACATACATACACACACACACACACACACACACACAATTTCAAAAGTAGAAATTAATATTTTAAATTAAAAATAGCTACTTATAATTTAATGAATAAATACATAAATATTCTTTAAGAACTTAAAACTTAATTTAAAAAAGAAATATTTGCTCCTCTTTTTCTTATTCTATTTTCATTTTTTCCAATGATAACAGGTATTTTACAAGAAACCCTTTTTATTTAAAACTATATATCTGCTTTACATAAATGAGTATATGTGAATATACATATATAATTGTCTTTATATATTATAATAGAGGCCTTCTTTTAAGTATTAAGTATTTACTTTCCCATGAAGACTGTTTGACCTTTAGAATGTAAACATGTTTTAATGTTATACTAAAATTATAATGAATAATTTTAGATATTTGGGCATTTTATTTTTTCAAAATTATGACTAAACCTACAGGTTATTACAAAATAACCTTCCTTTAGGCATAAATAGGCTCCAACTAAACATTACATGCCCAGCTGGTTAGAATTTTTCTCCTGACCTGGGTTTTGAGTTTGCTTTCAGGTTGCCTCTGTTATGTCTGAGTGAGTAGTGAAGGACTCTCTTTTCCTGTTACTAAAAAACAAACAAACAAAAACCAGAATTCCATGGACATGATTGATTTGTATGATTTCTAAAAACAAAAAACAAACAAACAAACCCACCTCTCTTCTGTTTTTAGAGATTTAACTGCAAAATGGTCTTGTAACTCGGGGATACACCTGATCTCAGAATCATGGTTGCTCCTCTGGAGACCTGCCAAGAGGTGGCATCCATCTTTTTCTTTTCATCCCATGCATCTCCCTCCTTGATCAGTCCTCTGAGTCACTGCCTGTCCTTCTCATTTTTAAGTGAATCCCACTCTATTCTAGTTCCAGAACAACCAATTCTTAATTATACAGTTGGTATCGCTTGCAGCTTTGGGGTAGTTTGGGGGAAGAAACGTAGAAATGACAACCTTAGCCTATCATGTTTACATTAGTTAGCATCTAAAAATATTTTCCTATCAAAGAAATAGGTGCATGTTTACTGTGGGTGAATTTACTGTTGTAACTGACTGAGGAGCAATTAGGTACTTATTTCTCCTTTCTCAGAGTTGCCCCTGTGTGGTGATATTGTATTTGTGCTGAAATGTGGTGACATTTTATTTATGCTTTAATAAATAAAGTTTGCCTGGAGATCAGAGGAAATAGCAAGCCATTTTAAGTAAACAAAGAAGTCAGGCAGTGGTAGCACAGGCCCTTAATCCTATCACTTAGCAGGCAGGGTCTCTCTGTGTTCAAGGACACACTAGGGAACAAAGCCAAGCATGGTGACACACGCCTTTAATCCCAGTACCATCCATAGAGGCCTGGAGGTCTATACAGACAGACAGAAAGTGACAGAGCTGTGTAGGAAGAGGAAGTGAGGTAGCTGGGCTAAGAGAGCCAATGAGAAGACAGAACAGCAAGGCAAAAAAAGTGTGGGTAGACAGGAAGTCACTCACATTTGGAAGCTGCAGAGTTGGTGAGATAAGGTTGGCTGGTGGCTTTCCCTGTTTCCCTGATCTAAAGGCTTCACCCCTATATTTGGTGCTGTGTTTTTTATTTAATAAGATCATTTTAGAAATTCGTCTATACCCCTGCTTCCTTATATCTGAATCAGGCAAGTCTCCTTTATGAACTGGATGCTGCTCAGCAGAAATAATGCAAAATCCTCTTTTTTGTCTCCTAAGCTGAGACAAAAAGTTAGCCTCCCACTAAGACAGGTCACGGGCTCTTTATACACTCCTCTTAGCATAGCCTGATAGAGTGTACATTCACCTTTGCACAGAAATTGCTTATAATATTTGACTTTTACTTTGATCAGAGGTCGCGTTTGAAATCACCACCATGAGAATCACCATATTTCTCGGGATGATATTGTTTATTTGTCTTTCCTTGTGTTTAGCATACTCATGGGGCTATGATTTCTACTCTGAGTTTAGGTCATTACAGTTTCTTTCAAGCTTGCCCAGGCTTTTGAGGATTTACAATCTAATTTACGATCTAACCTAACGCTCAGATGGATGTTCTAATGCTGGCTGACCTGTGTCCTGACTCTAACCTTCCTGAGGAGAAGAACTGGAAATGCTCTCCTTTCCACTTGGTTCTGAACTGCTAAGATGCGATTCATCTCCAAGACTGAAACTTTATTCTCTGCTTCAGAAAACCAAATGGGAGCAGATTAACATAAACAGAGCCGACTCCACCCATCCTCTGCTCTGCCATCAACCTTTCAGTGAGCCCTGAACACCCTCAGACACACTAATGTTTTAAATATGCAGAAAATAATGTTCTCCACACTCTTAAGTTGAGTAGAAGCGATTGGTTAAGTGCCTCGTGATTAACACTATGTCAGTTTAAAGCAGACACTGTGTAAGGAACCAGAAGAAAGAAAGCATGAAAAATAAGAGTGTCAAACTGTAGCACAGTGAACAGCTGTGGCCTAGATTGGATGATCTGTAACAGTGAGTGGTGCTCTCAATTTTAAATGAATCCTGTGAAAGGCCTGAATGGCAAATCTTCAGAGAAGCTATTTTTAAATATCCATGTATAAAATTAAAGAAATTTCTTTTATATACAGAACAGTGGGTGTACTCATTAAACACTTGATCTTCTAAGCAAATGTTTCCAAAGCCCTTCAGCCTATAAATTAACTGTAGATGTTATGTTTTGTTTTTGTTTTTGTTTTTTGTTTTTTTTAAGTGAGTGTGGGAGGCAACAGAGGCTGTCTAGTGAGACCTTACTCAGGGTCAGAGAATCTGGACTTGCTTTATGCAGCAGGGCTGTATAGTGAGATGATTTGGCCAGGGGCATGGTTACCAGGTGTTTGGAAGGGTCTACACTTGTTGGTACTTCGTGCTTTGATCTTGGAAGGGGGAGGTCTTTTGCCTCTTCCTTTGGCATTTATATAAAAAGCCCTTTGGAATAAATGCCTAGGGCAATTGGGTATTGACCCAGGGCCCTCCCGTAGCTTTCCTGTGTGTCTGTGTTTCTCTCTGTCTCGTCTACCTTTCTATCTATTATTTCCTCATTCCTCTCTCCTCCCTCCCAAAAACCCTTCAAAAGGTGGGGGCAGGTCAGAGCTGGACTCTGGCAGATTCCCACAAGTGAGCACATGATGGAGTCAAAGGTACAGAAAATTATTTATTTCAGTAGGGGCTTCTATATGAGACGAAGTTCAAGTTTGGTCCACAATAATTTAGAAACTACCAAACACATTTCAGTGGCAGAAAGGGATCAGATGATCCTAGGAAGGGGAAAGAGAATGGTTACGGCTGGATCAGAGTGGGAAGGTTGTTGGAACAGGAGCATCAAAAGCGGGGGAGGAAAAAAAGGATGATGGAGGGAATAAGATAAGGGAGGGACAGCTAAAGTTAAGGGCCATTTAAGGGGTCGTATGGAGACCTAATACAGTGAAGTTTACCAAAATATATACATATGTAAAGATGAGCTAAATGAAATCACCAAATAAATAATGGTAGGGGAGCCCCAAATGGATATTTCTTGTCACTAAATGAGGCTTCCAGTACTGGGTTTAGGTTATATCTAATCAAGTTGTTGGCCAAAGGGATCTCGTGGAAATCCATAAACAACCCAGATGGTTCCCAAGACTATAGCTTGCTCTCCACAAACATGACAGCAAGGTTCTGTTGCTGAAGACAACACCTATACCACTCATTGAATGTGGAAAAGGCAAGCTGGTGCCTACATAGAGCCTTCACCCCACTGCCTAGTGTTCATGGTACTGACTGTACTCTGCATGCTACCAAAAGAGATATGTAAATGTTGTGTGATATTTTGATTGTGTTCTGACAAACAAAACTTTCTTGGAGTCAGAGGGAGCTAGCCACTAGCTGATCATAGAGGTTTGGTGGACTGTAGACAGAGAGGACACAGCAAGTGGTAAGGTGGGGTTGAGAGAAGGTCTTGGCCCCTTTTGGATGGAAGAATGGAAAAGAGAGGAAGCAACTGGCAGCTGTTCCCTGTTCTCTGATCTTTCAGGTTCTTATCCCAATATTTGACTCCCGATTTTTTATTTTTTATTGATTAAGATTAATTAGATTAACGCTTCATGTAAACACAAACCCAGCCACAAACCATTTAAAGTAAAATTCTGTCCTACTTAGAAGATATACAAAAGCAATAGCAGCACAAGTCCAAGGGAGTAACAAACCAATATCCAATTAGACTTAAGGCCCACTCAAGAAGATGGAACTCATACGCAACATTGATTGGATGATAAAGAACATGAGACAAGCTAGCCCAGGAACCTAGGGTAAAACCTTCTTAAAATATATATATATATATTACTCGTAATATCATTCTGCTATACTTCTAGATCAATGCCTTACTCCTGCAGCAGATAGGAACAAACACAGACCCACAACCAGAAAATATGCAGAAAGTTAGAGACCACAGAGCAGTCATCAGCCCTGTGGTGTCTCCATCAAAATACTTCCGTCAGGGCTCAGGGAACTCTGCAGAAGAGGAGGCAGAAAGTGTAAGAGCCAGAGGTGATCAGGAACACCAAGAACACAAGGCTTTCTAACCACAGCACACTTGCTACACATATGAACTTAGAGAGACCGTGATGGAATGCAGAGGGCCTGCACAGGTCCTGGAGCTGAGAGAAATAGCCACATACCCACACCCCTAATCCAGAAACTATCTTCAATCAATAACCACTTGCAAATAAAAACTTAAGTTTTCTCTAAGTGGGTCTCACTAGGCAGACAAACCATTCCTAAGTGTACACCCAATGCTAGGCAGTAGATGGCCTGCACAAAACAAACACAATACCATCTTTGGAGGTTCTTTGTCTCGTAACGTTGAGTCAGGACATTCTTTCCTTGCAGGTCCTCTGTGTATATGTTATAGTCCAGTGTCCTGTGTTCATGAGATTCCTCTGTGTGCAAACGGGAGTGTCTCTGAGTCTATAAATATTTCTTTTTGCTCTTTTGTGTTGTTTGTTTTGTCATATTCAGATTTGTTTGTTTTTGTTTTATCTTAGTGTGATTTTATTATTATCCCTTAGATGCCCAGATGTTTTCTAAAGAGAGACAAGAAAGAGTATGGATCCAGGTGGGAGGGGAGGGGCGAGGAATGGAAGGAATGGGAGGAATGGGGGGAGGGGAAACTGTAACCAGAATACATTGTATGAAAAAAGTCTATTTTCAACAGAAGAAAAACAATGTTGCATATCCTCACAATTGATAAATAAAAGATGTTCTAAGCTGCCTTCTTTGTTAGAAATTCTTTGTAAGAATCAATGACTCTATCAATGGCTTTCCTAAGACATTTATGGTTAGGCAATGCAAATAAAAGAAAAATAATGTATCATTTTTAAATGATTAAATTGGCAAACTTTTGAACAATGTTTATAAATATGTGTGTGAATGTATGCATATGTGTGAGCGTGTGTAAGTGTCTGTGCATGCAAACCTGGGGGCTAGGTGTCCTCATCCATCACTCTCAACCTTTTTAGGCAGTCTTTCTCTGATACTAGAGTTTTCAAGTTTTCAATTAGGCAGGATGCCAGCAAGCCCTAGCTGCCTTCCTGTTTCTTCCCCCTCACCCTAACTTTGGAGCAGGATGTCATTTGTGTGCACAGGATGCCTGGCTTCTTCCACGTGTACTGAGACCCACCCTCTCGTCCTCATGATTATGTGTCAAACACTGTTAACCACAAAGTCATTTCTCCAGCCCTAAAAAACTTTTAAGTCAATATCCAGTAATATACATGGATAAGTATGTGTCATAAATTATTAATAGTCAAAAAGTAAGTTGCAGCAAACTTACAAGCAATTATCTATTAAATTTAAATTGTCATGGTATCTTTGAATCTACTCCCCTTGAAAAACAATTTCTGAAAATTAAAGATCAGTATGAAAGGATACACACACACATGCATACAGTCACATGTGCACAAGTGTGAACTAAAACTGTCAACAGGAAAACAGCCTTCATAGACAACAGCAAATACGTACTGAATGGATGATGGTGATTTCATTCAGTGGGTTATTGGCAGCCATTGACAAGCACAAATTTAATTTGCAAATACTCAGATCGAGTAATATACAAGATATGTTGCTAAAATAATAAACTGTGTGCTGAATGGTCTAATTTCAATAAAAACATTTATACAAAATTTAAAGTTCCTTTTATATGGGTTTATATGTTTGTGTGAGCCCACATAAACATGAGGGAAATCATATGTATGTCAGGCTTCAAGCCAAGACTCTACAGACAAAAATAAAATTGATTGGAACTTACACTTGCAATTTGGAAAATCACTTTAATAAAGAAAAGCCTAAATATAGATGTCTAAAAAAAACATAACTTTTCTCTATGTATTGTTTATTTTAATTATTTTAGTATAAGGAATAAATAGGAATAAAATCTTGATTTTTCTAATGATAACTTAGTTTTCTGAACATCACGTTTTGAAGGTTCAACCTATTCATTCTCTAAGACATCTATTCTCTGTGATATCCCCATATACATGAACATCTATGTTGGGTTCTCTGTTGTGTTACTTTGATCCATGTTATTCTGAAATGTTACCACACTGCTTTCAAATTCTGAAGCTTTGTAAAACAGCCAATTATACAAAGTTTTTAATTTCATCATCCTTCATAGCTGTAATTTTCATAGATATTAATATCGTATGAAAATTCTATTTTTAACATTTATTTATTTTTATTTCACTTTATGTGAATGGCTGTTTATATTTGCACCATATGTGTTCAGTACACACAGAGTTCTGAGAGGGCATTAGATCCTCTGGAATTGAAGTTCTTGGTGGTTTTGAGCCACCATGTGGGTGCTAGGAGCCAAACCCAGGTCCCCTGCAAGAGCAGCAACTACTCTTAACAGCTGAGCCAGCTCTCCAGCCCCTCAATGGTACATTTTGCCATATAAACATGAGCAAAATCATTTTCAGAAGTGGAAAAGCCATTAATTAGGAATATACTTAATTTATGATTTGTAAAAAGAAAAAAGTCCCACTTTTTATAATAATTATATCACCTCAAATCAAATGTTTTTTGCCCTTGAGAAACAATTTGTTCATTTTCCCTTCCTATATTTTTTGATAGTGATTTATGAAACAATTAAGCAATCTGAATCAACCTTAGCTGAATGACATGACTAAGGTCATTATTTTATAACTGATCTCAAATAATAACAGAAAACTACAAAAGGTCAAATAGTTTCAGGGGTAAGGTACAGTCTGTCTTCACAATTAATAAATTAATGCCCTTTATTTAACTTCTTTGTTTTTGTTCTACTTTTTGTTTGCCCTATGCCAATAATGTTTGGATCTCTATGAGATAAATTAACATGAAACAGGCTAATTGCAGTTTATATCAACTCCCTTAAGAATGCCTAGATGGAATATAGTACATCTTCCACCATATAGTTTGCTGACTCATAATATTAGCTACAGTAATCGTTTTAAAATATGTTTGTGTTTTGGGTTACTTCGAAGACAAATGTCCACAAGATAGTACCTTAAAATATTAAAAGAAATGTAACAGGGCAGAAAGCAGCTTAGCATGCGATCACCAACTATATTAACTTCTTTGTTTTTTCTCTTTTTGCCTTATGTTAGTATCCAATCTTTCACCCAACAACAGTTTCAAATGCATAACATACCTTAGGAAACATAATGACTGGCAAGAATATCCAAGTGAACACTAGTAGAGTATACATGGAAGCAAACCACCAAGGAAACAGAGGTGAAACCTCCCGGTGGTGTGCAACAGGTCTCCTATGCCTCCAAAGTCCGATGAGATGAACACCGATATTTCAGTGAAGGCTTTGGAAGGGGATGCCCATCCTTAGAAGTAAGGAAGGATAAGAGTTAGTCAACGGATGAAGGAGAAAGAAAAAAGTTATAGCAGGTGTTTCCATGTGGCATTTGAAATTGTTGTGCTTTATTACTTTTAATCCAGGAAATGATACATATAAATGAATAAACAGCCATTCTACCCACTGTACTCATAACTGCAAATGTTAAAAAATAACAGCCTTCAGTATCCATTAATGAAACACCTACTGCCGGAACAGATGTAGCTCTCATCTGCAGATTCTAACCAGAAGGCCTAAAAGTTATTATACGAACCCAAATTACCTTTAAATTATAATTTCCTCTAGTTAGTCTTTCTGTAATCCTTAAAGTACTTAAAGATGCCAAAACAGTATTATATTTTACCCTTTTTATTTAAGAATTCACCTAATAACAACGAAATGGATATTGCCAATTGAAGACCAAGTTAAATTTCTATGGGAAGTGTTTTCTTCGAGATGAAACAGGCTAAAAATTTATATGATCTGAGGATGTACTAAAATATTTAATATGCAGAGCTTGCAGAAAAGTAAAAAGCTAAGACTTCAAAGGGGTCACAGGGGCCAAACAAAATGGTCTTCCTGGCAGAACTAATACTAAGCAGTCTAGCTTTGCTCTCTGTACTCATCCTCCTCAACAAGAACTGTGTGTGCATTCTCCTTAACCTTCTGTCCTCCTTCCCACACACAGTCATGCTCATTCTGTCCACTTTTCTCATAAGTACCATCTCTGTGGCTGGTTCCAATTTTTCAACCACTCTTCACTTTCGCTTTTTTTGAGCATCCTATCCACGTCAAATGTCCCATTGTTTGAAGTAATACTACCAATGACATGCTTCTCACCACCATCCATCAGTATCAGTAACGGTTTGTATGTGGTACCAGGCACGGTGTTCCATGACAGGGAAATGTCCAACAGATGGAACCTCCTTTCACACTCAGTCTATGCTAGGGAGATCGTGGGAGCACACCGAGGTTTCCTAGTGGCTTTACCCAGCAGGACTGCATAAGAGGAATGATTGGGCCATGGGCCTGAGTACCAGGTGCTTGGAAGGGCCTACACTTGGCTGTATCTAGCAAAGGGGTGGTCTTTTCCTCGCCCCCATGGCATTGTTATAAAAGTCCTTTTGAATAAAGTTCTGGGCTGGTGGGTTTTCACCCACCCCCTCCCAAGGCTATCCTGTGTTTCTGTCTTTCCTCTCATTATCTAGGTATCTCTTTCTATGTAACTATTTCTCACTTCTCCCTGCTCAAGAGTACTCTGGTCATAAAAGTGGAGACTGGTCCTCCACAGGAGATATCTCAGTGAGGAAAGCATCTCCCTGACCAGCATGAGACTCTGAGTGTGGATCCCAGAATCCACCAAAAGCTGGAGCCAGTAATACACATCTGTGTTCCCAGTACTCCTACAGTGAGATGGAAGGTGGAGATTCCTGGAAGCTTGTGGACCAGCTAGTCTGGACTGCACATGGTGTCCAAGAACCTGCTCCAAATAATGGGGAAGACAAGGACCAAAAACACAGGTTGTCCTCTGAGCGCTATTTGTATCCCATGTTATGACAAGTCAGCACTCACAATATGCAGGAGGTATGGACATATACATACAAAGACAGACAGACACACATACACACACACAAACACACACAGGAGAAAGAGAAAGAACAAAATGACCAGCTCTAAAAATATATACATGTAGCACAAATTGTTAGAAGTTTTATCAATAAAACAAACCCAGGGCCAGGTACTGGGGTGAATGCTGAATGATCAGAGCAAGCCAGAGCTTCCTCACCTCGACAGTTCCTCAGCTGATCCTGTTTCCTCAGACTGGATGCCTCTCTGTGTCCTCATCCAAATAGATCTCAGCTGAACTGTGTTGCTCAAAAGCCTAAAAGCTTAACCAGCTAAAAGCTTCTAGTTTCTGGTCTTCACGCCTTATATATCTTTCTGCTTTCTGCCATCACTCCTTGGGATTAAAGGCTCACTTCTTGAGATTAAAGGCGTGAGTTACCATGCCTGGCTATTTCCAGTGTGGCCTTGAACTCACAGAGATCCATGCCTCCAGAAGGCTAGGATTAAAGGTGTGAATGCCACCATTTTCTAGCCTCTGTATCTAGTGGCTGTTCTGTTCTCTGACCCCAGATAAGTTTATTAGGGTGCATAATATTTTGGGGAACATAATACCACCACATATACATACAAGTAACATTTTATAGACTGAGCAGATTGTATGCACATATTTAGGAATGTGTGTGTGTATATATGTACATGTTTATGAATATGAAAGAGCAAGGAAGGACCATATGGTAGGGTTTGGAGGAAGAAAGGAGGAGGAGGATGTGTGTAATTATATTAATCTCAAAAAATAAACAATTACAGTTTAAAAAAACAAAACGGTGGTGGCGCATGCCATTAATCCCAGCACTTGGGAGGCAGAGCCAGGCGGATCTTTGTGAGTTTGAGGCCAGCCTAGTCTACAGAGTGAGATCCAGGAAAGATCCAAAGCTACACAGAGAAACCCTGTCTCAAAAAACAAAACAAAACGAAACAAACAAAAAAAGAGGGAGAAAAGCTTGGTGTAGCTGGAAGTTTTCCTGTTTCCCACCCAGACCTGCAGCTGCTTGGTCCCAAGTAAACACACAAAGGCTTATATTAATTGCAAACTGTATGGCCTATAGCTCAGGCTCATTACTAGCTAGCTCTTTTTTTGTTTGTTTGTTTTTGTTTTTTTGTTTTTTGAGACAGGGTTTCTCTGTGTAGCTTTGCGCCTTTCCTGGAACTCACTTGGTAGCCCAGGCTGGCCTCGAACTCACAGAGATCCACCTGGCTCTGCCTCCCGAGTGCTGGGATTAAAGGTGTGCGCCACCAACGCCCGGCTACTAGCTAGCTCTTACAGCTTTGCTCAACTTATTCCTGTTACTCTATGTTTTGCCACGTGGCTTCCTGGCATTACCTGTTCTCTCACATCTTGCTTCACCTGGCAGCGGCTCATAGCGGCTGCCACACTCCACCCTTCTTCCTCTTGGTCTTCAGTGTGATTGTGATTATACTGCCTAACTTTATTCTGCCTTGCCATTGGCCAAACAGTTTTATTATCAATCAATGAGAACAACACATATTCACAGCAGACAGAAAGACCTCCCTCAGCAGCTTGGTTCACTGATAGATAGAGACTGAAATTTACAAATTCAGAAAGGCATCATAAGGAGAGTAGAGGTGAAAATGGCTCATGTAGACCTTCTTTTTACTCCCCTTTAACTATTCCATGTGATGAACATCTGTTCCTTTCTACATTCACAGTAAAAAGGCCAAGTAGGCCAAGTGCAGTGGCCTATTGTGAATAGACGGTTGAAGTATCTTTTCCATGGGAAAAAAATTATTTCCAATTTTCTATAAAACATGAGATACATCTAAGTTTTAAAGATGTCCTTTTAAATAGTAACACTAAAGGCAGTGTCTATCTAAAAAGATGCAATCTTCCTAAACTATCCAAATGCCTTTGCTGACAATGAGATAGAGCCTCATTGATACCAGGCTAAGAGATTCATCTAGTTATTCACCCAACGTGAAATGAACAAATTATGCTTTTGGCAAAGCAGCAGGCTTGCAAGTCAGGGTACAGCGGAAATAGAGGATGACATGGTTTTGTCTGAAACAGTATTTTACTCAGATATGAGATGCGAAACTACTAATTACATAATCAATTACTTAAGGTCAATTTGGCCAGTGCCATGAAGGAGAACAGAATTCTATACACCCAGCTTCTCATCAGCTGTCCAGTTATCACCAAGTACATTAGAACAGAGAGGAACTCACGAAGAGAAAAAAGTGAAACGTTCTTACCCATTTGGTTTACCATTAGGTATGTATCACTTTGCACAGCTCATGGCATTTACTAGATATGAATTAAATATTTACTAAATGAAATAAGATGCTAGAATTAAAAAAAAAGAGTGTTTATACTAGGAACTGTATCATTAAAAATGCATACTCTGGGAACAGCAGAACAAACTTCCATAAGCTATGTTTCCAAAGACTCATAGAATGAGAGATCTTTTTTGGACATACATATGTGTCATGCTACTTTATATAAAAATTTTGATTCAGCTTGTCAACAGTTTTCTGAGTCCACACAGAAGTAATACAGGAAGAAAAAAAAACAGACAATAAAGCATGGTCTGATGCATCCTTGCTATCAGAGTGAATGAACCAGACCAGGAAGTCATGAAGTTGAAGATCTAGAGTGAAATCTAAGGCCTGGTTTCATAGACATCTGTATTCAACTCAGCATCACATCTAAAACTGGACTAACATGAAACCCACAGAGGAACAAAAAAAAAAAAAAAACAAGGTCACGATCACCAGAAGGAAGGCAAGCACAGAAATTAGGAATATTTTTTCTGAACAATGGTCTAGTTGCATGTGTACAAATTATCCTCTCTGTCTTTGGGGTGTCTTATTAAAGCCATAGACCCTAAATCTTATGTGGAGCTTCCCATTGATTTTAGCACCCTGCAAATCTGATAATGATTGGGAACACTTACCTTCAGAAAGGGCCATGTGGAGTAAACAAAGGAAATGTCCTTTTCTTAAAAAATAGAAGGATGATAAAGTTGCTTTACTGTCCTTGTTTTTGAGATGTGTGTAGTTTCCTACACAGTCCAAATATTAACCATCTAGTCTAACTTTATGTATCATGTTGTCTCCAGAGAAGAAACCAAAAGGAGCCTCTTCCTATTCCCTTGTTTTTCTTTCCCCTTTCTGATTGTCCTAGAACTATTTCTTTTTAAAGGTAAAGTAGTTTTACAGTTTTTTTCAGTCAAAGGGAAAATAACCTTGAAGTCAAACAAAGACTGTCTACCGTCTAAAGTAGCGATGAAGGAGATCTGATTAAAATCAGAATTCCCACCACTGCATCTTTGCCTGCCACGCCAAAATCAGGAGCTATTGACTCCTTTAATTAAAAAGATATGATATGGAAATACTACATTGAGATGAATCCCATCTGAACAACTCTGTGAAGATTTCTATTTTTTTTGCCTCGTACCTCAGAGAAAGACTTGTTTGAACCCCCCAATTAAATGTTTCAGGGCCATGATGCACACTTTTCCACCAAATACCCCGAGGAGGCAAAGAACACAAACAAGAGGAAAGAAATACAAGGAAATGAGTGGAACTTTGTGTGGAAGAAGACCCTAGCAATAGCCCCCACCAAACCAAGGAGATAAAGAACCAAATATGAAAAGAACTAAGTGAATAAATGATGAAAAGAGAAATTATTAAAATATAGCCAATGGACATAGTAATCACTCAATTCTCACAAGGGGTCGTGTCAAAATTCTACTACACAGAGTGACCAGGTACCACCCTCTAGAGATTATCCATTCAAGAGGCCTAAAGCTCTGCATACCAATTAATTCTATGCCTCCTAATAACTCTCATTCTAAAGAGTTAATGTTAAAGGTAATCTTCAACCAGGAAATAAGAGAGTGTATAGTTTATAGTTTATGTATCCTCTCTCTCTCTCTCTCTCTCTCTCTCTCTCTCTCTCTCTCTCTCTCTCTCTCTCTCTCTCTGCCAGTAAGCAGTCGTGAATTATGAAGGAAATATCAGTCTTCGGAAATAAAGCAAGCTAACACCAACTGATGGCTTTAATCAATCGGCTAATAGGCTACAATGTACAGCTCTCTCCTGCACAGTTTATGCTCTTTATACTAATAAGCAGTAATGACTAATTACAAAGGAAACACCAGCACTATGGAAATGGCATGCCGGCACCAAAGCTTTTTATAATTGTTTTCCCTTTTTCATCCATTAGCATTCACAACATATATGGAATCAAAATAAGAGGAAATGGAATAGGACCCAAAGGATCAAGAGGACGAGGAAATTGAACCTGATTATTACTTCTCATTGCAAGTTTATTTCAATTTTATGTTGTGTAAGCATATCAGAGACAGCTCAAAACACATCTAAACATCTTTAAAATAAATGTTGGTAAAACTAAATAAAAACAACAGAAAGAAAAAAAGAAAGAAAGAGAGAGAGAGAGAGAGAGAGAAAGAAAGAAAGAAAGAAAGAAAGAAAGAAAGAAAGAAAGAAAGAAAGAAAGAAGGAAGGAAAGAAGGAAGGAAGGAAAAAAGAAAGGAAGGAAGAGAAAAAAACCTGGAAATATGTGTCCATGTACAATAAAGTTATAGCAAGGCTTCTTACAATATGTGGGCAAGAAGCATACATAGGTCATTAGCAAGCATAAAAACACAAATAATACCAGTGTTAAAATAGTTCCTACTTGCCACTAACCTTTGAAATGTATATTAAATCAATACAAATATTGCTTTAAACTGTGTTGTGGGAAGAGGATAGCAAACACTCAAAGCTATTTATGTCCTGAAAATATGGGCTTTGACTGTGCTTACTGAATTTGAGTCAGTAAACCCTTCAAGCAAAAGTGGTAACTACGTGAGCAGTGTGGTTGTGGGCACAAATAATAATAGTATTTGTATGTCAACATGACATAATGATAGATACCGTACCCATTGAAGGGTACTTACTTTGAATGTAACTTCAGGACAGAATGTGGCCTAGTTAAGTCAGTTAGTGTTTAGTGAGTGTGAAGGGGAAGAGAATTGCTTTATACTAGTATAGACTTAAACCACTGTAGATTTGCATTTTATTAAATTTATAAAATATTTTCTTGAAGAATGGAAAAAACAGTCTGTACATGTGTCTCAAAATAAAAGAAAAAAATCCACATATAGAAAGCTCAGAGCCACACTGTCAAACACAATTTACAATACATATTTAGAATAATGAACAGCATAGATTATGAAATAACTGTTATGTAAGTAAATTATAATTTTAATGCTAGCTAAAAAACAGAAAACTCTACAGTGTACCATTAATGGAAAAATAACAAAAAAAAAATGAGAGAATGGCTAAATTTTGACAATGCAATTATATAGTATTTACGGTTCAAAAGATCGGCAGTGATTTTATAAACCCACAAATAGCAGTACAAGGCGAGAATTATCAACAGGGATTTCTAAAATTTTAATAACATTAGGCTGCCCTTAATATCTAGAGAAAGCTGAGGACACTTTGTTGTTTGAGACATTTGTTCCTGTATGGTAACCCTGTCAACTTTATTATTGTCATGGGTAAACTTGAATTTTTAAGAACACAAATTCAAATTGTAGTTCACACTAAAATAATTTCTTCTCCATAGGAAAGTAAAAAGTTTAGGAACAGAAAACACTGCCTTGTCTTTATGAGATTTGCTCTAACCAAGGGGCAATCTCAGGTTGCCATCCATGCTCCCAAATACAGTGTGTCTCTCCTTTAGTAACTACACCAAAGACCAAACACAGCCGTGAAAAAGAGGGAGCTGACCCACATGTAACACCATTGGAGTACCTGGATGTCTTCAGTAATACAGGTTATCCTGTGATGCGGAGTATCTCAGGGCTAGCTACAAGAGACTGTAAAAGTTTCTGAGGTTTCAGTGACCTAAGTCAAAGAGATATATGTAGCTAGAGTTTTCCTGCCTGGCCCACGGTCAGGACAAATCTCTCTCACCTGCCAGCCCCACAGTCCCTCAAACCCAACCAAGTAAACACAGAGACTTATATTGGTTACAAACTGTATGGCCGTGGCAGGCTTCTTGCTAACTGTTCTTATAGCTTAAATTAATCCATTTCCATTAATCTATACTTTGCCACATGGCTCGTGGCTTACTGGCATCTTCACAAGCTGTTTCTCATGGTGGCGGCTGGCAGTGTCTCTCTGACTCAGCCTTCCACTTCCCAGCTTTATTCTCCTCCTTGTCCCGCCTATACTTCCTGCCTAGCCAATGGCCAATCAGTGTTTTATTTATTGACTAATTAGCAACACATTTGCCATACAGAACATCCCACAGCAGATATATTTTAAAGAATAAATTAAAAGATAGCTGCATCAATTCCAAGAAAAATAACCAAGTAAGTGAGTTGTGGAAAGAGATTTCTTACTGTGAATTAATAACAAAAAATACTCAAAATGTTTCATTTAGGCATATAATACATGCATAATTTTTAATTAATTTAAATAGTCTATGGGTATACCTATGTGTGGTTTAAGCAGTCAAATATTTACACAGATGAGGTTTTAAAAGCAATACTGTTACTTTCTTATTTTTCTCTCAGGAGGATTAATTTTCAGCTAAAGTTTTGTTGTTGTCTTTTTTTTTATCTTGTTACACCCAAGTCAAGGATCATATAGCTAGTTTCCATTTTTATTTCCTGTTTTAGGCACTATGAAGTAAGTAATGTCTTTTCCACTGTACACACACACACACACACACACACACACACACACACACACACACGTATACACATTTCCCAAATCCAAATTTCAAGATTCGATTAAGATGGATGCTCTATCATTTTTCCTTAATACATATATGACAATCAAAGCTAAACTGTGTTCTCTGCAGGGTTACTTTTCTTTCCAGAAGAGCACTTTTAATTTTCTGTAATCAGGCAGGCCTCAAACTCACAGAGATTCACCTGCCTCTGCCTTCTGAGTGCTGGGATTAAAGGCGTGCACCACCACCACCCACTTAACTCTCTTTTGTATTTTCTTCATTCACTTAACATTATATGTACTTAACATCTACTTATACCTACACATCTTCTCAGGACAGTAACTTCTCAAAATATAGAAAAAGATAATCATTACAATAATTTTTAGTTTTTCTTTTTCCTTTTAAAGCGTGGTCTCTCTGTGTAGTCCTGGCTGCACTAGAACTCCCTTTGTAGACCAGCCTGGCATTGAACTCAGAGATCCACCTGCCTTTGACTTCAGAGCGCTAGGATTAAAGGCGTGAGCCACCATGCCTGGCAGAATAATTTTATTTTTAAAGGCTGTATCTTCCAGAACTCTGCCCTACATTGACTAGTTTCAGCCTGACTTTCCTGGGAAGCTCTCGTTCTCATACCATTGGCATTTTCTTTGCTGTCTTTGGTGCTGAACTCCATATATTTTCAGAAATGGAAACAGAAACTCTAAACTAGATACTCCCCCACGGGAATGTGTAAAGCAAGCTCTATTACTTTCCAGTTCCAGTTGGCTGTTGTGACATCCGATGCTGTTCCAAGCACTGCAATTCTGGACCTTCTTGATTATACTGTTCAGAAGTCATACCATTGAAGAGCACTCCTCATAATGGATTTGTTTTAATTCTATATAGCATACATTTGGTGGGAGACCTTAAATATTAGAGCTAATGTTAGTCTCCAGGTATTTGTCTTAAGGTATTTCACTGAATGTTGTCTATCCTTCGTTTACTGTGGGAGACCATCTCCCACTTTTACCCCAGGGTACTCTTGAGGTGGGAGAAGTGAGAAATGTTTACATAGAAATATAGAGGGAAGAGAGACAAACAGAAACACAGGGTAGTTCAGGAGGGCCTAGATCCTCATCCACCATCCTCTTCTGTCTCTTCTAAATAGCTTTTTAAAGGAATGCCAAAGGGCAGGGCAACAGACCTCCTGTGGTGATATTGTGTTCCCCAATATATTGTGCATCCTAATAAACTTATCTGGGGTCAGAGGACAGAACAGCGACATAGAAGCCAGAAATGGTGGCACACACACCTTTAATCCTAGCCTTCTGGAGGCAGAGATCCATCTGGATCTCTGTGAGTTCAAAGCCACACTGGAAACAGCCAGGCATGGTGACACGTGCCCTTAATCCCAGGAAGTGATGGTAGGAGGAAGAAAGGTATATAAGGCATGAGGACTAGGAACTAGAGCCTGGTTAAGCTTTTAGGCTTTTAACAGCAGTTCAGCTGAGATCCATTTGGATGAGGACACAGAGGCTTCCAGTTTGAGGAAACAGGATCAGCTGAGGAACTGGCATGATGAGGTTAGCTATGGCTGGTTCTATTTCTCTGATCATTCAGCATTCACCCCAGTACCTGGCTCTGGGTTTGTTTTTATTAATAAGACCTTTTAAGATTCATGCTACAACCTCCCCTTGCTAGGCCAAAGCACACCGCACAGCCAAATGCAGACCCTTCCAAACACCTGGTAACCACACACATGGTCAAGCAATCCTCTAATGCAGCTCTGCTGGGTAAAGCAAGCTCAGATTTCACTAGGAGACCTTTGTGGCCTCCACAATCTACCGTTTTCTTTGCTTTTGTACTTACTCTGATATTGGGTATCTTGCAGTAATGCTGTAGTCTGTACTTTGTTTCTCGCTTTATAATTGTTCCTTACTTAAGTTTTTTGAAAAATTCATATCTTAGCACTATGTCTACATAACTCCCACCCTCTTCCTTTCTCTCGTTTCTGATCATCTTGTCACACTCCTACCTCTTTTTGAGATTTTTTTTTGTCTAAAGAGCGTTTCTCACTTTTTCACATACATGTTCCTTATTATTATATTTGAATATAAAATCTTTTTATCTCTCTGAAAAGTACCCATAATATTTTAAGCATTGTCTTTTCTCTTAAGAGTCCCCATTCACACTTGATTATAAGGTACTACAACATATAATCATGTATCCCATAAGTCCTACTTTGGTCAATGAATCACATATAAGATGGCAGTTCCCTGAAATTATACATGAACTGGAAAACTATCACCTCATGACATTGTAGCAACCGTGACATCACAGTGAATGTATCACTCACATGTTCATGATCAAGGGGTGTGTACAAGTAAAAGTATAATACATACAATTACATACCTCTGTACTATATCTAGTACTTGACAACACAGAAAACAACCATGTGACATGCTGGTTTACATATTTTCTATTCCATACTTTCTACCAATATTTTTCCTGATTCTCCTTGCAATTATAAGAATTTATCAGGAAATGCTGATACCAGCATCAGTCTCAGGCAGCTTGTGTTTTCACATCTTTTAATTGCATCAAATGGCACATGTGGGGGGGGGCTATAAATATCCCACTTGTAACTAATTTTTCCATTGACACTTTTTCTCTGTACTTTGCTCAGTTGTGAATTCCTGCGTTGAGGCCACAGTGTTCAGGGGCTATTGAAGAAGAAGAGTCAGAAAGTCTAATAGCCAGAGGTTGTGGATGACTGGAGTGAAACAGTGTCTTCTGGAACCGACAGAACCACAGCACTGACGAACACATAGCAGCCTGCACACGATTTGGACAAGAAAAAGCCACTCAAAACTTCAGCACGAAAGGGAGAGATTCAGAAGCCCTCATCTCCAACTGCAGAGTTATTGACAATTGATAACATTGAGGCAGAGAGAATCAGGTTAGATGTTTGTTTGTTTGTTTTAAGGGTGTGGCCCCTGGTAGGGTCAACCACAGTCCAGGGCACTGTTGGACACTCATGTGTATATGGCCAGCACAAATTAGACTATGTGGATTATTTTTCATTATTTTTAAAGGACATGACATCAGGAAAGAGTGAGGAAATCAGAAGTGGATATGGAAAGATTTAGGGAAAGGAGTGGGTATAATATAAATATGATCAAAATAATTGTATGAAATTCTCAAAGAATTAATTAAAATATTATTTCAAAAGGGTCACATGGGGCAATTAATCTTTACTACCTAGGTTTGTGTAAGTATGTTGTATACTTACACCATGACACAATGATTCATTTCTCAGAACATATTTCCAGGGTTCAATAATGCCTGACTACAATAGGCAGCCACACATACTGTAGAGCAGACATTTCTACAGTAATGTCCTAAACTAACTCCTTACTAGTCATGTGACTTTAAGGAGGCTGTCCTTTCATCGTTTCGGGTCCCTTATGTATAATGATGACCAACAATAGTTGTTCCTCACACAAAGTGACTAATATCATAAAGTACCTGAGACAATGCTTCCTATAAAGGAAATCCAACAATATGTTATGATAAAATGGAACCTTATCATTGGTTCTTCTATTTGCAGGTATTAGAGTCTTCCAAGAGGTCGTTTTTAAATATCTAGAGGTGTTAGACTGCCTGTTAAGGTCTGATCACATTTTACCTACGACTGAAAGGACCCCAGGATGCCTTGGGCATGACAAGTGTCACAGTCACAGGCTTTGCTGTAGACCATTTCTCTGAGACATTTGAAGTTAAAATCTCCATATTTGGGGTTCACCACATTACCTACATGACGTAGGTAATGTTGGTGTCATCTTCGGTTTGAAGTTGTATTTTAGTTTTTTTCTGTATGAAATCTCCACCTACCTCCCTGCATCATTGTAAAATAAGGTCTCATATTCCATGTGGAAGGTATGAGCTAAGTTAAAGTGAATCCAGATGTCTAACTTCCTCTTACATGGGATTATTTCTCAGCTTTCCCTCTCAATGGCTTGAGATTCTTATCTCCGACTGTGCTTTACTCTTGACTACTTGACCACACTTTTCAGATTCCCATATTCGGAGCGGATTGGCTTTCACAAATTGCTATAAATCCCTTTGCAATTTTAAGTGAAATTTTACAGGGACTTAAGATAAATTTCATATTCAACACAGCATTTCTATCCAAAAGTTGAAATAACTATTTAAAACAATGAAAAGCAGTTATTAGGTGAACACAGTTTGCCTAATTATAACAAGGCATTTGTCTCTGTAAATTCACCTATTTTAATAAGTGCTGATATTTTGGGAATAGTGCTTCTGAATAATTGTACCAATTTAAATTTTTCTCCTTAACAAACTGAAATAAAACCTAAGGTTTGGATCTATTTCCCAATTTTTACTTCCCCACTTAGCCTGTAATTGGCCATATGTAGAGATATTCCCATCAGGACCAGTTCCAGGATCAGTCACTGAACGTTTCCAGCTTCACTTTGGCCATAAATGTGTGAACATCCACAAGGCTGTACAGTTTTGAAATGTTCAAATCAAATTTTATTTTTGCCATAGTCTATGAAAATCACCCCCTAAAGGTGATTGTTTTGTGAAGACATTTTCAGTTTTTCAGACAAAGCCCAGGGAGAGAAACCTTTTGAAAACATCAAAAACAGTAAGTCAAAGATGGTGGAGATGTTGGAAACAGCAGTGGGTAGAGTATTCAACCTCAGTGTCTGGTGACAGGAAGCTTATATCTGGGTTTGAATTTTCCATAAACAGCATCAAACTGTTACACAAAAAGGACCTCATGACTACACCTGTTGTAGCGAATATTTTCTCTTTTTACTCTAAATGAAAGGTTTTAAGTTCAAAGTAGATACATTTCCTAAGGTTTGTTTTTATTTATGTGTGTGTTGGGGGATGTGTAAGTGTATGTCACATGTGAGTGAGGGCCTGTAGAGTCCAGGAAAAGGTGTTGGATCCTCTGGAACTGGAGTTATAAGCATATGTGAGCCACCCAACTTGAACACTGGGAACCAAACTCAGGTTTTCTGAAAGATTATTGAATATTAATGTCCAATGAGCCATCTCTTCAGCTACCAAGAGTAGATACATCTATTTTATAAAATGTGATTTAATCAACTTTACTTAAAATATTGCTAAGTTTAGCTATTCATCTACTTAATTATTAATTTAATAAAATTGTAAATATATAGAGAGACATATTTCTTCTAAAACCAAGGAACTCAAAGCCACATTGATAAATCATTACTTCTTTGGTGTCGTGGAGGCAGCATGATATCTACTGCAAAGGACTATCTCATGGAAATGTACTGCTCCCCCAATCATGTGAAATCAAATATACTAAATGTTTTAGAAGATAATACTGCTGAAGCAAAATAGCTCAAAAAAGTCAATCAAGCTAAACATATTCTCTGTCTCTGGTGACAATGTGGAGCCCATCTATCTTCCAAGGAATGTTACAATAAAGTAGAAGATTTTGTGAGCTAAGCCCATAGAAATGCAAGTAAGTAAAGCGTGTTTCATCAGCATATGACCCTTCATCTCCTCTAAGTTCCTGGCTTTATCAGTAGCTGTTTTTTTATTTAAAAGTTTTTTTTTTTCATTTTACATACCAACCACAGTTTCCCCTTCCTCCCATTTTTCCGCTCCCCACAACCTATCCCCCACCCCACCCCCATCTACTCCTCTGAGAGGGTAAGGCCTCCTATAGGGAATCAACAAAGTCTGGCATATCAAGTTGAGGCAGGACCAAGCCCTCCCCCCCCCCCCCCGCATCAAGGTTGAGTAAGGTATCCCTCCATAGGGAATGGGTTCCAAAAAGCCAGTTCATGCACTAGGGATAAATCCTGGCCCCATTGCCTGGGGTCCCATAAATTGCTCAAGCCACACAACTGCCACCTACATTCAGAGGTCCTAGTTTGGTACCCTGCAGGTTCCCCAGCTGGCAGTCCAGAGTCCGGGAGCTCCCACTTCCTCAGGTCAGCTGTCTCTGTGGGTTTCCCCATCATGATCTTGACTCCCACCACCTTGCTCCCTCTCTTTGACTGGACTCCAGGAGCTCAGCCTTGTGCTTAGCTGTGGATCTCTGCATCAGCTTCCATCAGTTACTAGACGAAGGTTTTATGATGACAGTTAGGGTAGTCATCAATCTGATTACAGGGGAAGGCCAGTTCAGCCACCCTCTCCACTATTGCTTTGTGTCTTAGCTGGGGCCATTCATGTGGATTCCTGGGATTTTCCCTAGGACCAAGTTTCTCCCTAACCCCATAATGGCTCCCTCTATCAAGAGATATCAGTAGCTTTCATAGTATAGTTCCTCTACAACCCTGTCTCTTAACCTAGAAGTCAAGACCCCTTTGTGGGCCACATATCAGATATCCTGCACAGCAGATATTTACATTACAATCCATAATAGTATCAAAATTACAATTATGAAGTAGAAACAAAATAATTTTATGGTTGGGAGTCACTACAACATGAGGAACTGTATTAAAGGTCACAACATTAGGAAGGTTGAGAACCACTGTTCTACAACTTTCTTATAATTAAACAGAATATTAAAATTTACTTACTTAAAGATTAGTTGTGTCTTATACATATGTGTGTATCTGCTTGTTTGTGTGACCCATGCATGCAGTACCCAAAGAGCTCAGAAGAGGGCTAAAGATCCCTTGGACTGACATTGTGGGCAGGTGTGAGCCTCCATAATAAGTTCTAGGAAGGAACCTAACCTGGGTCCTCTGAAAGAACAATAGTGCTCTTAACTACTATCCAATCTATCCTGCTCATATTATATTAATTTTAAAACCTATATTCAGTTCTTAACTGGAAGTAATCTCAAGATTTTATTATGAATTCAAATTTGAGAGATGTATGCTAAAAATTGCTATGTGAAAAGACATTTGTTTACTAAAATTCATTTTATTGGAACACATTAATACTAGGTTCTGATTGGTCTTATACAAATGAAAGTATATTTATACATATTAGCATGTATGCTATATCTGCATTTCATACTTGTTGAACAAAAATCACCAAGTGTCTCAAAATTTACTGTTTCCAACAAAAGATATTTCCCCACCATCCAAGAAAATTTACAATTTTGATTATACATTAAGTCTTGACTTGGAGAACAGCAGAGAACTTTAACTATGTCATCATTAGGTGAAAGCAAATTCCAATTAACTTAGATCGTCAACAATATCTGCTTAAAAGTAAATATAAGAAACTGGAGTCACTAATTCCTCATCATTTTCATCTTTCAAGTCACACACAAGCTGTGGGACAGTAGCATGCTCCTGTCATCTAGCTGAGTGATGAGGATACATCACCTACTGCTTATTCAAGCAGGCATTCCTGATGAAGATAGAAATTGCGGCAGATGTAAATGTAAGGCAGACTGTAAAGTTCCAGAATGGATATCACCCCACAGCAGTAAAAAACGCAGAGCACGGTGCTTTCAGCTCTTTGGCCCATTCTGCCCAATTGAAAAGGAAAATTGAAAAGCCTCAATTATTTAATTTATACCTTTGATGAGTTTTTATAACATGAAATGAATTTTGTGATTAATGAGGATTTTATGTATACTGTACATTAAAAAACTCATCTACAAAAAGGCAAATAGTTTTATTTTCTGGGTAGTGAAGGTGAAAATGAAATGCAAAATAACGTTGATTGACTTAAATTTAATATATAAAGGTAGCAGTAGTTAATAGAGTATTGATTAAAGATGTAAAAGGGCATGGTGACAAATTCATCAAATCTCCTTGTTCCATGCCTCAAGGCATTTGGTTAATAAACATCTTCTCTTATAATTGGTTTGTATCTTCCTATTACTCAGTTTATGCCTTGTTTCTCTCCCTATGAACATATCAAAACTACACAATTCCAATACCAGTACCAGATACTCATACAAAAAGTTTGGTAAAAGGTCTTAGTGTGTTTTAACACTTTAAAGGTGTCTAATCTTACAATAGAAGCCAGAGCTCATAGACTGGGGATAAATGTTATTAAAACACATCAACCCAAATTACTTGACTAACCCCCAGAAAGAAGCTATAATAGAAAAATGCAGAGATATATCTACAATTCATATTTATTAATATATAACATTAAATTGCTAACAATTATAAAACAATTTAAACAATCGATATGCAAAACATATAATTAGTTTCTAAAAAGCATATGTATATTGGACTTCTTTTATGATCTATCAAATTCTGGAGACAATTTTTAAACCTTGGGAAAATGCTTAGTTTGCTAATTGAGCTTATTTTTCTTCATTTTTACTAGGGGTTATAATTTTTACATACAGATAATTTATGTACATAAATATTAACATCAATCAAGTCAGTGTGAAAAAGAAAAACATTTTACATAGTCTCTCCCATGGGTATGTAAAACAATTATGAACCCTAATATATGTTAACCACTGCTCAATTTGTATGAATCCTAATATATGTAACAACATTTTGTGTAACAACTACCCAATTTGTATGAATCCCAATATGTGTAACAATGTCTTATGTAACAACAGCCTAATTAGTTCTCCTTTAGGACATGAGGAATAAGCGATGGCCATGTCTACAGTGATTCCGTTTGTCATCTTGAGCATGCCTCATAGACTGCATGAGGTTCTGTACTTCTGTGGGATGGTCTGTATGTAAAATCTGTTGCTCTGATTGGTCAATAAATAAAACACTGATTAGCCAGTGGCCAGGCAGGAAGTATAGGCGGGACTAACAGAGAGGAGAATTCTGGGAAGTGGAAGGCAGAGGAAGGAGACACTGCCAGCCGCCACCATGACAAGCAGCATGTGAAGATACCGGTAAGCCAAGAGCCATGTGGCAAGGTATAGATTTATAGAAATGGATTAATTTAAGCTATAAGAACAGTTAGCAAGAAGCCTGTCATGGCCATACAGTTTGTAAGCAATATAAGTCTCTGTGTTTACTTAGTTGGGTCTGAGCAGCTGTGGGACTGGCGGGTGAGAGAGATTTGTCCAGACTGTGGGCAAGGCAGGAAAACTCTAGTTGCACTGTACTTAAAAATTTGGGGGAGTGGAGGGAACACTGAGAAATTCATCCCACATATAGCAAATATGTTAAGTACTTCCTTGTAAATCTTAACCTATAGAATGTTTTTCCTTGTGCTTAGCAATTTTAGCCTTATCAAAACAAAAGCAAACAAACAAACCAAAAAAAAAAAACCCAAAACTCTGTGAAAGAAGTTGCATTCTACCTCACTCCAAGGCTTACATGACCAAAACTATGGACTTTGATCAGCATGTAGTGGATGGTCCACATAATCATCCAGCTTGCCATTGGGTCAGTGTGCCAAGACACAGCTAGTTAAAGAACTCAACAGTGTATTAAAACCATTCCACAGTTCAACAAAATAGCCACCCAATAATTCTTTGTCCTATCTAAGTTTCATTATCCAATAGATAGGAGCATAAGAGTATGAGTCTGTCCTATTTGTTGATGAACAACCAGCAAAGATCGGAAATTACATTTTTCTTGTTCACAAAAGTCCTTAACAGTTAAGAATGCCTCTTCCTCTTTGAAAGGGTAGAACAAGAGAAAAACATACTTGCTCGCTTAATAGCTTAAAAAGAGATATAAAATTCTACAGTATTTTGTTCCAAAATTTTCCCTCACGGTAAGAAAAAATTTACAGCATGTAGTGCATTAATAGACAAATGCAGTCATTTCATAGTCAAATGCAGTGATTCTTGCCGACACACCCCAACATACTGGAAACTGATAGCATTGGAAGGGTAATTTTGAAGCTTCCTGGAAAAGCTACTGAATATGTTTCAGAGCTCAGTTCAAGATCAATACAGATGCACATGAAACTTAACTTAGTCTGAAATATGCCTGAAGATATATTTAAACAATTATGTGATAGTGCTACATCAGGCCACTCAAGCCAATTTTTTTTTTTCTGGATCTCATTGTTAAATTACGGTTCTTTGTCAGTTTGTGCACCCATGCATTTAGTTTGCAAATTTTAGTCATCGTGTGTGTGGGTGGGGTAATGGGTGTGTATGGGTGTGTGTGTATGAGAGAGAGAGGGAGAGGGAGAGGGAGGAAGAGAGAGAGAGAGAGAGAGAGGGAGAGAGAGAGAAGTGGGGAAGGGAAGAAAAGGAAGAGAGGAGAAGAAGAAAGAAGAAAGTGCTATAATTTACAATGTTTGTCTGCTGTGTTCTCATTATAATTCTGTCTCTCTGCTTTACTAAGTACAAGTTCTTCTCTATTATTTCTAAACTCATGAGCATGTTTCTGTTCCTTTGGCTATTTAATCTAAAAGTTGCTGTATACAATGGACATTAACACAATTTTTACCAACCTTCTTTCCTCTCGATAGTCACCAAATTACTACATCAGTATTAGTCATGATAGGACAAAGTCAGTCAGCACTAGCTCTAAAATCAATAGACAAAGTGTTTTCTCCTGCCCGGCACATCTTTACATAGGGAACATCAAGAGTAAAATATGATACAAATACCACCATCATTTATAGCTACAATTTACATGGTAACTTCAAGTTTACTCTTTACATTTTAATAGGGCAAATTCTATGAAGTCTCCATTTAAATGAGGCAAAGTTGACAGAGTAAGGACCTAATAAATAAGGTCTTGCCAATTCAGACATATCTGCCTAGGTCCTCGGCAGAGAGAGCCTCCTGAACTGTTTACATAGGAAGACAGGCAGATATCATCCAGAAAAATACCTTCCCTGGCTCCTAGGCATATTTATCTTTACCATTTCGAGAGTATAAAAGAACACACAGGCAAAAAAAAAAAAAAACTTGAAGTTTTCCCAAAGAAAATGAAATGGAAGTTGGGGGATTATTCTGAAGATAGCTACTGGGAACAATTCCCGTTATATTCCTGTCTTATCTAGTGGCTAGAAAGGGTTTCCTTGCTCTAAACAACAAAATGTAAAGCCATTAGAAATGAAATGACAGCATAACAACAATGAAAAAAATCTCAGGGAAACCTCACCGGCTAGTTTAGGCATACATAGAACAGGGTTTTATTCTTCACTGATGTCTAGGGGTGAGGCTTTTGTGAAACAAATAAAAGAATAGACATAGTTTGCTTTACAACAAATTAAAACACAGTTATGAAACAAAACAAGAGAGAGCATGTTGGTGTTCTAGTATTTCTATGCTTAAAGATGTCTAAAGGATCTAAGCTGTAACGAGTCTTTCTCTGTCCCACCAGCCAGCTCCCAAATAATGACACCGAGACTTATTATTAATTATGAAGGTTCAACCTTGGCTTAGGCTGGTCCCACTAGCTCTTATAACTTAAATTAACCCATTTATTTTAATCTACTTTCTGTCATGTGGCTCATTACCTCATCTCTCCATATTGCTCATGCTGCTTTCTCCTGGTCTGGCTGCTGACTCTGCCTTCTTCTTAGAGTTCTCTCTCTACCCAGGAGTCCCACCTACACCTCCTGCCTACCTATTGACCATTCAGCTTTTAATTACACCAGTCACAGCAATACATTTTCACACAGTGTCCAACACACAACACAAAGTTTTCACATCACATTCAAGAGTACCCAATCTTCCCCAGCTGCAAAAGAATGTGCTGTCCCCTCTGTCTGTAGAGGAAAGGAGGTAGGCAATAAAAAGAGGAGGAGGAAGAGGGGGAGGAGGGGGAGGAGGAGAGAGATGATGAGGCTAGAGAGACAGCTGAGTGAGTGCTCCTGCACACTCCTGACCAGAACCTGAGTCCTCTTAAAAGCCTAGCACAAAGGGAAGTGCCTGTAACCCCAGTGATGGTAAGTGGAGGCAGATGGATCCTGGGTACTCTCTGGCCATCCAATCTAGTCAAAACAAGAAGCTTTGATTCTGTAAAAGAATTTAAAAAAAGTTCTCGCATCAGCCTTCAGCCTCTATTTTTTTGGAGGCCTACACAGATAATACCATCTGTATACACAAACCACATGCACACAGATAAACAAATATTTTGCAAAGACAGTAGAGAAAGAGACTGCCAGAGGGTCTTCGGCTAATTCTACCTGTACAAGTAGACAAGTTTAGGGAAGGTTTATATGAATCTCTGGACTAGACTCACCTACTTATGATTTCTCCTGGTAATAGTCATGTGTGTCATATTTTGCAGGTTACTCCAGGTACATTGCAGAAGAACAGATGATGTTTGGAAATAATTCCATTAAGCCATGATATTCAAAACTGTTAGTAAAGGTGTGCTGTGGGCCAAGGGATATATCATAAGAACTCAGCTGGTTATGGCAAAGTCACTACCTGGAGGGATCAAGGAATTCCTCCAGAGGAAGCCAAATTCCAAGGAGCTTTTAGTGTTACTTGGCTTGTTATATGTCAGCTGTCTTCTGTTATGAAAATCATGTGTGCCTTCATAGTTTTCCCAGTTGACTTTTCCCTAAGAAGGGCTAACAGTGTGGACTGATCACTCTCTGGACATACACATTCCAGGTATTTGGAGAACAGCCTCAGGAAAGGCTTTCTCTGGAATCAGATATCTCTCTTGGCCACTTTCAAGGACTAGCAGTAATAACAGTCCACATGAAAGTCTCCTGATTTAAGATAAATTCCACAAGGAGACACTGCCTAGGTCAGGTGGACATTAAGTAATACCTTTACACAATTTAGCTCAGACCCTCCTTTTTTGCATCCTTACTAACTTTATAGACCTTTAACTCCTTACCTAACCACTTCTAGGAATATTTAGATAACTTTCTGTGCTGACAGCTATGCTCAGCCAGAACCCCAGTTCAAGCCTCCCTGTAATTATCATCATTGGCAGCATCCGGCCAGGTCCATCCCCAGATGGAGGAAAGTACCTTATCAGAGATACCTCTGTACTCTCTAAGAACAGACTTAAGCATCTAGGCTACCTGTTTGAGAAGGCCTGGCAGATGTGCCAATTAAGCTTAACTTCCTCCTTTCCCAAACCTTACCTCTAGTTCCAGATCTCCCTTTAACTATCACCAGAGGCATCTAGCTGTACACAGGTTGCCTAGCATCTGAGCACACTTTCTCCTACCCTGCAGAAAAACAGCAGATAACTTGGACAGATAGGAGCCACAGGAAAAAAGAAGACAGATTTATTTTCTCCCATTGACCTAGCAACTTATAGATTCTTAACATTTTCTACCAATCACGTTTAATATTATAGTTGAGCACATAAGAAGCCTCTTCTTAGATATTACCTGAATTTAGCCTTTAGTTAATTCATTCCCCATTAGTCACTTCCCTTTGGGGTTGCAAATGATAATTAACAATTACTGCCTCTGTGTGATTCTTATCACCCCTCCATTTGACCCTAGAAGCCTGACTTTGCACTGCCAAGGGATTACTGCTTGTAGGTGTATATATGCCAGGACTCCCAGAGCATGAGGGGACAGAGAAGAGAAAAGAGAATGGAAGAACTAGATGGATAAGAACTTGAGAGGAACAAACTGAGATGGGGAAGAACTAGATTGAAGGACTAGAAGAGAGTACTAGAGGAACGAGATGGAAGATGAGGAAGAGCCAGATGGGGAAGTACTAGCTGGGCAAGAACAAGCTGAAAAGGACCTAGATGAGGCAGAATTAAGATGAGAGAATTAAGATAGAACTTAGAGGGAGCAATAGATAAGTATAGAGAGAAATCAGGCAAAAAAAGGAGCTAGGCACAAGAACAGAACTGAAGCAGCGTATATAGGATGTTGTGCCAGAGGAATTAAAGCAAGTGGGCTATAGAGATCAGTGTGCTGAGATTCTATTTCCTGAAAATAGTCCTCTCCGTTAGTAGTTTTCTCTCCTGAGCTCCTGGGATGTATAATATTAAGACTGGTCCCGCTAATATTATACAAGAAAGGTGCTTACATGTAACAGGTTAGTAAGGTGAGAATGCTAATATAAGGATGGGGAAGAGGTCTCCAAGAGAAAAAAATCAGAGTCCCAGCTGGCACAGAAGTGGCTTCCCAGCATCAACTTCGGACTCAGAGAACAGCCAGAGTGACTTAGGAGGGGCTAGACTCAGGGAAGTTACACACCTCAATCACAGTTTTCCAAAACCAACGTTCAGTCCTACAAACCATCCAGAAATAAGAACAAAACACCTACTGAGAACTGAACTATGTCATCTAAATAGAAACAGAAAATCCAGAGTTTAGAAAAAAATTTACTGCTAGAGTGAAAATTAAAGTTAGTTGCTTACATTTAGGTTGTTACACAATCAAAGAGGACTTCAGATCTCCCCCAAATTTTAGGAAATCGAAAGGTAGCAATACACCAGGTAAAAGCCTAGTTCAGCTAAGTGCCAGGTTCTTGTGATTCCACAAATCTGCATTTGTTCCCCTTCACCGGTTTATATTTCCTCTGGAAATTCTTCTTACTTCCTGTTTTTAAAACTACCCATCCATAACGTTATCTAATCAGTTTCTTTCTACAAATGACAAAAGGAAGACAATATTCTTCCGAATTGTTAATAAATTTGCGCACATTTGTACACAAAAACATTCAAGTCTCAACAATGGCAAGACCTTGAGTATTTTAAAAAGTTCTTCTATAACTAGGTTGGGATATATAGGGAGAAGACAAGGAGTGGGTGGGCGGGGGAGAACAATGGGCACTGTTTATTTGCATTTTAATAGAATAAGCATCCCATTTTGTAAACTGCTGGAGTTTCATTTTAAATCAAGTTATGTCTGAATACACACATTTCAGCATTTTTAACCACCCTTATTTCTCATTCAACCACTACACGCATTTAATTTCCTCAAATGAAACTCTATTCAGGTAACACTATGAAAAAAAAAGCATGATATGTTGGGAAACCCACAGACAAATATAATGGTACTCATGCAGCTTGTTCCACATCAGGTCCCAGAAGAGCAGCAGATCCAACAACATGGATTCTAGCTTTCCTAAAGAGAGCCCAACACAGCCATTCATGTCAACATTTTGCAAATGGGAAATTTTGTTTGCATGTGGTTCCTTTCAGATGAACTCAATTTAAGTATTATTATTTGTCCAATGACCTTGCCAAGCAGATTAGACTTTCAGAAGAAGGTTTGGACCTAAGGAAGATAGCTAGATGGGAAAAACACTTGCTGTGCCAGAATGGGGACCTGAGTTTGAATGCATGGCATCTATGTAAACAGCCAACTTTCTATATATCCCAGTATTAAGGGGTAGAGACAGGTATAGCCCAAGAGCTTGCTGGACAATCAGCTTAGCCCAAATGGCAAGCTTCCAGTTCAGTGAGAGACCTTATGGTAGCAATTTATCTCAAGGCAATGAGGCAGGGAGCTATTGATGAAGACACACCCAAATGCCAGCTCTCTAGTCTTGCACGTGTTGGCATAGGCACTCATATCCACAAACTCATATGCATGCAACACACCCATATCTATCATGATGAGGGGTTGGGACTAATGTGTGCCTTTTATTATAAATGTTTACAATAGATAATATGAAAGAATCATCACATCAGATATTTACACTGATATATATATATATATATATATATATATATATATATATCCATCTAGAACTGTTGAACTGCTGTTTGTGTAATAAAGTTTATATCTTCTAATTTTAAGTTACTGTCACTTATTTCTCTGTTGGGGAAACTAGCTTTCACTAAAGTTAATTAGAAATAAATGTATCTCACAGAGAGATTATTTTACCTGTCAATAGAGAAGATCCTACAATGTTTTGACTCCTGCCACTCTAAAACTCATAAATCTTGAAAATAACATTGTCAATTCTTAATTATCTACAAATTAATTTCTCTTCTCCTCCTTACCTCCTGTTTCAGAGGAAAAATTGTCTGTAACTTTTCCCATGGTTAATGTCTCTATGTCATCCCGGTCTGCCTTGTCAAAGAGTTCTTCTCTGTTGGAAATCTGCCAGCCCAGAAGGATGATGACTTTTTGTACCACACAGATCTGAATTTAGGTCTTGACAGCTCCTGGCTTTCCAATTTCCAGTGCTGTGACCTTAGGGGAATTACTCAATCAGTTTGCATCAATAGATAAATAGTTTGTAAAATTCCTTTCTCTACAGTATAAAATTTTAGCCTCTTATTAACTCTGCCAGATGACTCTAGCTTAGCAAATCGCATCTGGATAAGAAGGAACTATAAATAACTAATGATGAAGACACAGGTCCAGACTTCCTTGAGTGAAGATTCTTGCATCTATTATCTTTCATGCTAGGCTCCTGGAAACTTTGGTGTTGTTCCAAGAGCCACCAACTCCTATGGAGCAGGGCCCTTCTTTATCAGGTTCTTTGGCATCCTCCTAATGGGACTATCATCTCTTAATCCCTGGGCTATCTCATGATCTACAGGATGGGCTTCTAACAGAAAAACAACACATTGTGCTTCCCAGATTGCCCTTGTCCTTTGGAATGTTTTCAGTTTCTAATGTTGAACTTGGTCTTTGATGCTCCTATATGTCTGAATGTCTGATTAAGCCTTAGAAGGAAGCCAACTGAGAAGGGTGGTTATGTAACGGCACAACAACAACTTAATCTAATTATAAATTGGTACCCATAGATGATTCATATACATCTATATGTTTTCTGCACAGTTAGGGAAATAGGAAGTATGCTGCATTAACATTTTAGTGTACTTGATAGCTAAAAATATATATTCATGATTCTGTCCTTTGTCAGCTAAATTTTATCTGAGGGAGCTGGTCTCAGACAGCTTCCTGTTACCTGCAAGATGTATCACTCTCAGCTCTAGGATGACAGGGCCATGGACATGATTCCACTTGCTTTTCATATATGTAACTATCTCAATGTTGGCAAGCCATAAGACAAGATGAGATCTGGTATACTACAATATAAAATTTGCATTATATATGCCACCCAGATCTTCACTAGACCTCATTCAGTTCAGTGGTTAATAAACTGATAATTCCTTATATTTCTAACATTCTATCATATTATTTTAGTTACTGATCTCTTGCTTTGAAGAGACACCATGGCCAAGTAAACTCTATAAAGGGAAGCATTTACTCGGGAGCTCATTTAATTTTTAAAGGATTAGTCTATTATCATTAAGGTTGGAGGCAGACAGGCATGGTGCTGGAGCAGTATCTGAGAGCTTTACATCAGAGAAAGAGAGAGCATTGAGCCTGGCATAAACTATTGAAACCTCAAAATTCACCTCCAACAACACATTTAATCCAACAAGGCCATGCCTACTCCATCTAGGAGATGCTTCCTAATCCTCTTCTTACAGTTCTTCAAAAAAGAGATTAAACATGCAAATATATGCACCCGTAAGGGCTGTTCTCATTCAATTCATGACACATATTTCACATCCTGGATGGGACTTGTATCTACATCCTTCTGTTACTCATTCATTGTTTGTATGTTCAGCTTAACCAATTCCCACAAGAAGAAGAAGAAGAAGAAGAAGAAGAAGAAGAAGAAGAAGAAGAAGAAGAAGAAGAAGAAGAAGAAGAAGAAGAAGAAGAAGAAGAAATCATTCATTACTACACCGGCACCCTCCAACCCATAGTATGCCAAAAGCAGGCACTTCTTTTAATGAATACTTGAGTTAACATAATGAGTTGAATTTTAAAACACACAAAGTTGATCTGATCTAGAAATGCTAAAAGATCAGGACCCAGTATCTTTAAAAACCAGAAATGTAAGGCATAATAGATATAGAAGTATCCAGACAAATAATGACTGGGATTTTTCAGAACACAAAACAGCTGTACTGGGGAAAGGAGAAAACATTTAGTGGAGCTTGTTCTTAACTAGTAGCTTCATAATGGTTTTTACCAGAAATGTACATTTAGATAAGGAAACACAGATACTTCACCAGACTTCATAAAAGACCATGGGGGGACTCTGAGTATCTAGACTATTTTTAGTTTAAGATACATAATTAAATATGTAACTTTTTTAATACTTCTGAAATATGATCTCTTTGCAATCAATAAAATCCAATTGAACTCTTTCTCACTGTAAAGAAAGTATTAATCTCTGAGCCTCAGAAATAATTTAAAAGAAATAATTAAAAAAGGGAATCCATAATACAAAGATTCAGAAAGAAAAGAGATGGGGAAATTCAGTTAGATTACAAAATACAGGAAGCTTGTTGATAGATTAGATGGCATATTATAAAATCAAATTTTACTTACTAAAAGAAAGTAAAAATGACCTTCTGTGAAGCAATTAAGAATATCCCACCCTATGTTTGCATTGTGATAGAAGAAAGGGTCGAAGGAATATAAATTTGTACTTCAAGGACAGATTTTCTTTTTTTTCTACTATTAGTACAAGTTGTAACAGAAATTAAGGATTATGTTTTAGACATTCAACACTGACTTCTAACTAAAAGTCATTCTTTTCATGCCACACGTAATGATTATTTGTTGTTTTCTTAAGTGATTATCTGTTTTGAGACAAGATCTTGACATGTAGCTCTCGCTACAATCCTCCTGCCTCAGTTTCCTGTCTGTTAAGATTTTGAGCACTAAACACCACATCTGACTCCTACAGTGATTCCTAAGTACTCTCTGTTGACTTTTCACCAACCTGTGCAGATCTATTCTGCTGGACCTGGGAAGTGAGGACCAGAAAGAAAGGGGCAGACTACAGTCTGTAGACAACCTTACTGCAGTTTCTGTGTACTTTTATGTGCGAATGTAACAAAGAAAGCAAAGATCCAAGGAAGGTTGTCTGAGTTCAGTAAAACATGATCAGAAAATCATAGTCAGAAAAACATGTAAATAAAGGTCAATAAGTACATATTAACAAACCAGCTCTCTTCCAGAACGTTCTCAGGACAGAGCAATTTAGACATAATTTCTTGGCATGTACTACAGATTATATTAAGAAAGCACAAAAGCAAGATGGAAGGAGATATGCAGATTCAGGGCACACTGACCAAATTGGTTTCTGTAACGATGTTCTGACATCTAACAAGAATAAACATATCATAAATTAGATGTAAATGTTTAACACAGGAGGTATGAAACCACATCCAAGAATAAGCCAGAGAACAAAATGCACTTGAGGCAAGGGGACCTCTGTCTTTTTTTCCTGGAGCCTCTCTCACAGTTACCCAAGGCATTATTCACCATGCGTCATTCTTTTGACCTTGTTCCAATACTCTCTCATCAACATATTCCATCATTGTAACCAGTCTTACTTATTTCAGCTCTTTTACTGATGAGCAATGTTGCTTATCAAGGAGAATACCTGAAAAAAGGGTTGTATTTTTAGGTAATTTTATAAAAGGTCATTTTAAAATATTATATATCATTATGCCATCCTTCTATTTTATTCATTGAAAATTTCATACATATATGTAGTGCATTGTGGTTATTCTTACTCCACTCTTTCTTATATCCCTCCCATCCCTACTCTTCCCTATCAGTCCATTTCCCAGAATCTTGAGTTTTGTTTTGTGTTTGACTAATATTTTTAAACCAGGGCTGTCTAAGTGACCACTAAATAGGAACTATCCTTTGCATCCTGGTGATCTGAGAAGTAGGTATGTAAATAAAGACAATGACTGCCCCTCTCCATGAATATATCAGTAGTAGACAATTATGGCTGAAATATGAGATTTGATTGTATAGAATCTCCTGGTGTTTTTGGTGAATGTTTTCCATTGAAGAGAAGAAAGGAAGAAAACAGATTAGACTTCCAAAATCTGAGAAACAAGAGTCCCCGAGCCTGCAAGACTATCTATGCCTTATCCATGCTTCCTTCTCTATATCCTTTTTGTTTATTATTTGGTTGTTTGTTTTCCTCTCTCTCAAACTGTGTACATAACAAAACTCAAGGCTTCAAATAATCCACAACGTTTACCTTCAAAAAGTCTTTACAATAGTTGAAATTTCTAAGTTCCAATGAATTCACAGCCTCAATTCATAGGATACCCAAGGCTTGCCAATTAATTATAATCAGGAAAATAATGTTCATTGACAATGTGACTAATCCCTTTGTATTCTTATAAATGGATCAAAGAGATGATCTCTTTATAGAAGAAGAAGAAGAAGAAGAAGAAGAAGAAGAAGAAGAAGAAGAAGAAGAAGAAGAAGAAGAAGAAGAGGCATTCCCAGTGAGCTTTACCATAAAACAAATTAGATTGTGGTAGGAGAATCCTCCAAGTTGTCCACATCCTAGTTTCTAGAACTTGTGACTGTGTTATATTGCATGGTAAAATGAAAGATACTTGCAGAGATGATTAAATGTCCTGACGTAGGGTGATGATGGTGCATGACATAGACATAACCAAAATAATCACAAGGTTTTTAAAGAAATTAAAAAGGAGGCAGGAGAGTTACAGTCGAGGTGAGATTTGAAGAAGCTATGCTTCTCACTGTGAAAACTATAGTAGGGACCATGAGCTGAGAAATACAAGCTGTCTCTAGAAGCTAACATACACACACACACACACACACACACACACACACACACACACACACAATGGATTTTTATTGAATCTGGACAAGAAACACTGTCACACCAAGAACTTTAGCCCAGCAAAGCCTTATTTTAAACTCCTGAACCACAAAACTTCAATACAATAGATTGTTGGTATTTTAAGCCACTGATGGTCATAATTTGTTACAGCACCAATAGGAAACTAATACACAGGCTGTCTTCTGTGGTTCTTCTTGTTCCTAAAGGGGGAGACTTATGCTTGCCCCATTCCAACATATGCATTCTTGTTAACTTCAAAGAGTCATCTAAATTTAGATTTTCAATAACCCCATTTATATTTCAGTTCACAACATTCCTGTTCAGAACTAATATCAGTTCCGAAGCTAAACTCTAAGATAATTTCTTCTTCTTCTTCTTCTTCTTCTTCTTCTTCTTCTTCTTCTTCTTCTTCTTCTTCTTCTTCTTCTTCTTCTTCTTCTGTTGTTTGTTTGTTTACAGAGTTAAAGCCAAAGAGATCAGAGCAAGAGCCAACTAGATTAAGCTTACCACCAGCAGTAGCTTCCTCCAAGAGAGACCTTCTAATGTCTGACTTGTGTTTTTATTGCTTTCCTGTTCTGCTTTTTCATTGGCTCTAAGCTCAGCCACATGACTTTCTCATCACTGCCTGTCTATACAGACCTCCTCGTCTCTATGGTTGGTACTGAGATTAAAGGTTCATGTCACCATGTCTAAGCTAATTTTTAAAAGGCCACTGAACGATCCCAGAATGAGGAACTCATTCTGTCCCTTATTCCTTGAATGTGCCAACACAACAACATCAGTAGTAGTTAAGTTTTCTCCACCATACATTTGAATTAGCAACTTCTCTTAATCCTCGTTACTTCTTTCATTACTGCCCATTTTCCTGATTCCTTAAATACCATCATCCTTTTCTTTATTGTGTGATCCATTCTGCCTCTGTGTTCAGACAGTGAGGTTTCAGTTCTGTCTCTGACAACGAACAGTTTCATTATGTTGCTTATAATGGTATAATATCTGTCATGATTGTATTCCCCAAGTGGCCACAACACCTTCCTTTCCCAGTTGCTGAAGGCTTAGAGGAAGCTCAGTGTGACAATAAAGAGGTCAATTCAACAAAAAGAAATACCAACTTTAAATATGTTGCAGCCAATATTGGAACACCCATATATATATATATATATATATATATATATATATATATATATATATATATATATAATCAATAGAGTTAAATAGAGAAATAGATTCCAACCCAATAATAGTTAACACCATACCTTCAGCAATTAACCATATACAGAAAAAATAAACAAAGAAACAACTGATTGAAATTGTAACTCCAAAACACATGGTCTAACATGTTTTCAAAATATCCCAGGTAACAGCTGGAGAGAATTCTCCAGGCATAGTGACGGGAAGGCTATGAAATAAGTTTCAAAGAATGTTTAAAATCTGAAACCATTGCAAGTGTCTTTCTTAACCACAATGCAATAATACAAAAAATCAATAAGAAGGTAAAGGTTGGGAATTACACAAACACATTAAAATGAAACAACCAATGTATCAAGGCAGAAATGAAGAAAAAATGAAGTATTTTTGAAACACATGAAAACAGAGAAATACACCAAAAGTCATTGGATGCCACAAAAGCAATACCAATAAGGAAGTATACAGCAGCCAGAGCCTAGGTTAAGTAGGTGCAAGAGCTCAAATACAATATGTATTACTAGATCTTAGGCAGTGGTTCTCAACCTTCCTAATGCTGAGACCCTTTAATACAGTTTCCCATGTTGTGGTAACCCCCAGCCATAACATTTTTGCTGTTACTTCATAACTAATTTTGCTACTGTTATGAATCATAATCTAAATATCTGTGTTTTACAATGGTCTTAGGCAACCCTGTGAAAGGGTCATTGAACCTCAAAGAGTTTGCAACCTATGAGTTGAGAACCACGGATCTTATAGACTGAGAAAAGCAAGAATAAAGCTCTACTGACCGAAAGTTAGTAGAAGGAAAGAAATCTCAGAGCAGCAACAAATAAAACCACAGCAGGAAAACAAATACAAAAGATAAAAAAAAAAATCAAATGAAGAGCTGCATCTTCAAAAATACAAGCAAAGGAGACAAACAGCAAGACTTAAGAAAGATTGAGGACTGAACTATATGAATATAAGTGATTCAGTTTACACTGACAACATTGACTGAACTACACATAAAATTTAGATTAGAAAGTGAGGAGGTACTGAGAGATCTGGATGTCATGTGATGGCAGAAATTCACATTCTCCAGCATTTATTTTTCTATCATCCCACTTGGCTGTCTGAGGCTGCCTGCTATGAGCCGCTGCCATCCCAGTGTATGCAATGTGTTCTGACTGCAGGGTACCACCACTTCTGCCAGAGTAACAATATAGTTTTGTTTTAAAAATATAAATCTACTCTAATGAACAGAAGAATGAAAAGGAGAACAAGGAAATGAAGGAAAGGCTAAGAGAAAGAAGAAGGGAGAGAAAATGAATTAGATTAAAAAATATACTGTACATTAACGTTCTGAGCTTTGCCGTATAATAAAAGTAAATTTGTGGTAGATAGTAAGACATTAGCTGACTTTTACTTCTGCTGTCCAATTTATGCAACTAACAACTTCCATTCAATGTTGTTTGGCCCTCTTTTGCCCGTCAATAACACTTGAGACTATGAACAACAGACATTTTTACTAGAATCAGTGAAACCAACCACTTAAAATAACATATTTGTACCCAGCCATAACCAGGACAATTTGGCACTGAGAAGTTGTTTTCTTATTTCACAACAAAGCAGTGTGAATCTGATGCCATTTTCTAGGTCTCCATATACCAGATATTGACAGTGAACAAGGATCAACCTCTATGGTAGAAAAGGATAGCATATTGGTAAAATACTTTAAAACACACCAAAGTAGTTCTACCATGCCTGATTAACACCTCCAGCATAATATTTTTTAAAATGTCCCACCCTAACCAGGAAATTATTTGCAACTGATGGAGTTTCACTAAGTATATCAACTACACTTTAAGGCAGACCCCTTGCATAGTAGTCGGCCAACGCAAAACAGTTACCATGGGGGATTTTTATGTTTTTTCTTTTTCTTTGTTTTGTTTGAGTGTTTTTTTAATCTTATTTTAGTGTTTGTTTATTTATTTTGTTTTCTCTTTGAGACAGACGGAAGAGAAACAGAAAGAACATGAAGAATGAGCAGAGAGATAGGAAGGAGCTGGAAGGAGTGAGGGAGGGAAAATATGATTTAAAATGTTGTTCAAATTTTTTAATTAAGAAAGAAGTGGTGAAATAAAATGAATAAAATGGGTAAAAAATAATTTTTAGAAAGTAGGGGGCTAGAGAGATGGCTTGGTAGTTAAGAACATCTCTGCTCTTCCAGAGGACTTAGGTTTGATTCTGAGCACTCACATGGAAGTTCCCAGGCTCTGTAACTCCGATCTCAGGTGATCTGATGCCCTCTACTGGCCTCTGAGGGCACCAGGCACACACATGGTACATAGACACACATGAAGGCTTGTACAACATAAAACAACACCTGTACCCATAAAACAAGTAAAAACAAAAATTTAAAAGTACACCTTTGCTAAAGAAATGAAGCATGGAAAACAAATTCATTTTAGCTGAAGAGGTGAGTAGGATGCCAGCTGGTGAGATGATTCAGCAGGTAAAGGTGCTTGCTGCCAAACCTGGAAACCTGAATTTGGTTCCTGGTACCAACACATAGAAAGGAAAACCTGACTCCTGCAAGTCGTCCTCTGGACTCCACCAATGTGCTGTGACATTGTGTGTGTGTGTGTGTGTGTACATGTGCATTTTTGCACACGGGTGTGCAAAATAAACAAACAAAAATCTAATAAAAACACTAAGCATCCTTAGAGTAACAACTGAAATGTACATCTCATTTTAGACAAATATCCAGTCGCCTGAAGAATTTAAACCCTTCTATTAAGACTCGCTGACTTTCAAGTTACTGATCCATAATGAGGTTCATGAGAAGCAGCGCTTAGTAACTCTGTCTTTGAAAATTAAGGAACGTAAGGGGTTGGAGAAACAATATTCTCCAGGGACAAGCACACCAATTGATTATCCAATATCAGCACTGAAAACATACATACGAGTAACAATAGACAGACCGCCCTGGGTGTGTCTGTGAATGAATATATATATATATATATATATATATATATATATATATATATATATACACAAGAATGTAACAACAAGTTTTAAAAGGGAGCTAGAATTTGAAGGAGAGCATATGGGGGATTTAGCAGAAGGAAATCAGTCAGGGAAACGATGTAATTATATTATAATCTCAAAAAATAA
Source organism: Peromyscus eremicus (assembly GCF_949786415.1). NCBI lineage: Eukaryota > Metazoa > Chordata > Mammalia > Rodentia > Cricetidae > Peromyscus > Peromyscus eremicus. The sequence continues at coordinate 6,067,803 of NC_081434.1, forward strand.
AGGAAATGTTTTACCCTTGAATTGCTTTTGTTTTTTGTATTAAAAGTTGATAAAAACATATTCTGTTCAAGATTTCCCTTTCCTCCATCTCCTTCTCCTCCCAACCTCCCCACCCACCCAACTCCACACATCCTTTATCTCTCTAAAGAAAAAAGCAAACAAACCAGATAAAAAGCACAATAAACATACACGTACACACAAGGATCAATACTTTGACACAAAACAGTTATCGCTATGATTATATCACCTATGTTCAAGTCCCTCCAAATAGAGGCTGATTTGAACCTGGAGAGAAACAATTAATTGTTACAATAAAAAGAGTATTTTTTTAATTAATGCCGTGACTTTAACTTACTTAAAAATATTTAATGTTGCAGTCTGTACAGTCTTGATCGACAGTCAGTGGCACTTAAATATCTTGCCTCCTATTCTTTTTTTCCCTTTGAGCCAGGTTCTCTCAGTGCAGCCCTGTCATTAAGTAGGATGGCCTTGAACTCAGAGAGATGCCCCTACCTCTGCCTTCTGAGGTATCAGATTAAAGGCATTGGCCACTGTTGTTGGTTGTTTTTGCTCTTTCTAGGGGTCCATCACCCAGCTCCCAAATAAATCACACACAGAGAGGCTTATAATTACTTATAAATGTTCAGCCTGAGCGTGGTTTGCTTCTTGTCAGCTTTCCTTAACTTAAAATTGTCCTGTCTACCTTTTGCCTCTGGGCTTTTCCTGTTCTTTTACTTCTGTAAATCTCACTCCTTACTCTGTGGCTTGATGTGTAGCTGGGTGGCTGGTCCCTCCTTCTCTGGCTACTTCTTTCTCCCAGATTTCTCCTTCTATAAATTCTCTCTGCCAGCCAGCCCCGCCTATTCTTTCTCCTGCCTTGTTACTGGCCATTCAGTTCTTTATTAGACCATCAAGTGTCATAGACAGGCATGGTACCGCAGCTTCACAGAGTTAAATAAATGCAACATAAACAAAAGTAACACACCTTAAAATAATACTCTACAACAGGCACAAAACCCACAGTCTGCCTTACATTCTTTCACTGCATCTTGAAGTCATCCTTGGTACAAGGTCACTCACTCATTCAATGGCATCAGGAAAACTAAAGCCCTTAAAGAAAAGGGCAACATTTTCACTAAGCTACCTTAAAAACAGCTTCCAACTGACTGCTTCAATCAGTTCTGATTGGCTAGCAGCAGGATTTCCTCAAAACTTTTCAGTGCTCACAGTGGTCCCCACACTTGGGTCCCTTTAATCTTCTGAGACTTTGTGGTCAGGTTGAAAAAGGGAAAGGAGGAGGAAGCAAATATACTTAATTTTCCCTCAATCTTAATTCCAGGTGCAGCCCTCAGGGAACCTGTAACAACCAATTTGTGGTTGCAACTCAGTCACGAGGACTATGCAGAGGACATTTTTGAGATCTGGGCTCACCATAGGTGGGACAGAATCTGTTGGAGACCCATTGGGGTAAGGAGTAGCTGGGCAGCATCAGTGAGGACCAGCTGATTCCCAGCCTTGCATGTTCTCAGTTAATAGTATCCCAGAGAGCTATAGTCAGCAGATTCAGATATTTTAACTGTGGCCCTAAATATAACTTACAAAGACCATCAAATTACCCAGAAGACTTCAGGTGATGAGCAAAATAATGATTAGCTAATGAGATACATTAATAATCATTTATTATATACAAGTAGTAATAATCAATGATTGTGACCCTAATGATTGATGAATCCTGTTAAGGATTACAATTTTTCTCGCTACAGGTACAAGTTATTTGTCCATTTAAGTTCCTGTACTATGAACTTAGAAGCAATAGTAAACTTCACATATGAATGTCTATTCTAAATGTAGCTATTCCACACCTAAACAGACAAATTAAATTCACACCAACCTAAAAAGGCAGTGGCATCAAAATTTCCATCATTCATGTAATTGTTGGCATTACCTTTACTAAGCAATGATTTATATGTGCCATATATATATATATTTGATGAATCCTTTGCATTTGGAAAACAGGTCATCAACTTTTTGTTGTGGGAGAATAAATGGAATATAAAGCTTATTACTTGAGTACGTTTAAGGTCATGCAGTTCTTTAGCAATGAGCACATTTACACCACTGGGCAGTCATCACTACTGCCCCTCTCCAGAACCTTCCCTACCCAAACAGAAACTTCATAACCATTTAAACACGAGGTCCCATCTTTCCACTCCCACAACCGCTGACATTCACCATTCTACTTTTCCAGCTTTGACTTTCCAGAATTTGACTGCCCTGGGTAATTTGTCATTTGTATCACAGAATCCTAGTATCTGTTGGTTGGTTTTCTTGAACTCTTTTTGTGAATTCAAGAAGGACTCTAGTTTATCCATTCTGCACTATGTATGGAATTTATTGGAAGTAAGCAGTAATCCACTGTGTACACATGTCACGATGTGTTGACTAATTCACCTGTTGGTTGAACATGGGGCACTCCATCTTCCGCCTATTAGGAGTAATGCTACCAGAAACATTGGTACTCAAATGTCTGAAAGTGTTCCTTCTGTTACTTTTACATATGTACACAAGTATGGGATCACTGAACCATACAACAATCATGTTCATATTCTTAAGGAATCACCAAAATTTTCTACAATGCCTGCATCCTTTAATATTGTCAGAAACAAGTTTACAATATTTCATTCAAGTCTCTTTCAGCAGGGCTCTGAGCTTGAACCCCAATTGCTTAATTCTAGCTGATTACCTTTGTTGCTGATAAAAATAATCTTTTAAAAAGTGTAATAGGGACCCACTTAAATCTTGTCACTTTAATTTATGAAATTTTCTGCTTAAAAAAAACTATTAGCGTGCCCTGGTGTTTCTTCTCATTTCCACACATGCAGAGCTGCCTATATTATCAGGTGCAAGTGTCAGTGTAGCAAAGAGAAGGACTCTACTTTGTGTCTATGCAACAAAACAATCCACTTTTTCACCTTCCTTCGTTTAGTTGATAAATGTTTGCTTTCTCCCTCCTGTGTTCAGCAATCCTGTGCTTCCTATCCTGCCTCCCAAGGTCCTGCTTTCTTCAAATACATGCCTTGATGCTCCAGCTTCCCAAGGCTTGTCAGCCTCACTCTGGTCCCTTTTCTGAAGGTGCAGGACTCCTGAGCTGACCCTGAGATCTGTCAGCACCCCTTAGTTTCTTCAAGTAACCTCAGCATTACCATCAGTCATACTTCATCCCCATTAGTACATCTTATCAATCACCCTGGATTCCTGGACTCTGGTAAAGTACTACATTTGGTCCGACTCTCGTTGCCCATTGTTTGAGACAGAAACAAATAACAGTGTGTCATCAGACTCACCATGATCTTTTCTAAGTCCCCTCTCCATTTAGAAAACATGCTCTTTGTAAAAGAGCATTTCTGGTATGAAACAGAATGAGTAAATTAAGAGAAAAAAATATCTTTAAAGTGCATGTCCTGTGTGTGTGTGTGTGTGTGTGTGTGTGTGTGTGTGTGTGAGAGAGAGAGAGAGAGAGAGAGAGAGAGAGAGAGAGATTATATTTAAAGCAGACAAAAATGTCTACAACAAATGTTGTAAATAATTGTCTTGATAATATCAAAAATAAAAATATAAAATGGAAAATAGCTAAAGAATATTTGACATGATTTTAACATCAATAAAACTGCAAGTTAAAATGGATTACCACTTATTTAACTGATAAATAAACATTTTATAATGTTTATATCCAATGTAGAAGGATTATGAAGAGACAACACTCTTACATATAGTAAATGGAAACAGATATATAAAAGGCATAAGAGTTTTAAATGAAACTACATACCCTGCAGTAACTTTGCATGTCTACTCTTTACTCCATCTGAAACACTACAAACAAACAACTCTGTCAGTGCTGACCATGCCAGGTGCTCTACCTCCCTTGATTAGACACTCTATCCATCATAGCTTTGCAAAAACATTTAAAGCAAGATAATAAGCAAGTACTATGATGATTTTACAAATGAGAATTCTGTAGAAAGAAATTAGGAGGATCTTGACCCTTGGGTGCCTTGGTTTGGATAAATGTCCTCCAAAGACCGATGTGCTAAAGGGTCATTACCCAGTTCTGTTAGTGATGGTTATCTAGAGGAACAAAACTTATGTATGTATGTATGTATGTATGTATGTATGTATGTATGTATGTATGTGTCTATCTATCTATCATCTCTCTATCATCTATCTATCATCTTTCTATCTATCATCTATCTATCTATCTATCTATCTATCTATCTATCTATCTATCTATCTATCTATCTATCTTGTTCTTTAGTCCATGATGGAAACCATTCTTCTGTCAGTGAAGGAACCAGTTGGGCAGCAAGGTGGGCCACATAGGCAAGAAGAAATGCCAAGCAAGCAAAAGGCAAATGATCTCCCTCTGCCGCACACTTTTATCTATCTAGGCTGCCACCAGAGGGTTCTGCACACATTTGGGAATGACTTTTTTCACATAAATTACAGCAATTAAGACAATTCTTCCAGCAAACCTCCCTACTCAGGTGATCTGTGACAAGTTGACACTAAACCCATCACAGGTACTCTGTGATGATTCCAGAGCCCTTAAGAAGTCTTCCAGTCATTGGTGTATATCCCTGAATGAAACATTGGAACCCAGATTCTTCTTCTTCCTTTCTTTGGCAAGTCTCACACACAAGGCAAGCAGATTTTTCTTTGCTACACACTCTCTGACATATTATAATCTCACCATAGGTCTAAAAGTAACCAGGGAATTAAACTTCTGAAACCATGCCAAGAATAAACCTTCTCTCTTTATAAGTTTATTACTACAAGCATTTTGTTACAGTAACAGAAAGTTGACTCATTCACAGTATATCTAGGCTATAGTATAGTGGAACTCAGAGGCAACAGCAGGTCTGTTTGTCTAAGCATATCACCACACTAATGGCAATTTAATATATAAACTGTCTGTATTATCCATAATAAGAGAAAACTGGAAATCAAGGCAATCTTAGAAGACATTATTTATTTGCATAACTACTAATTTTTTCAAAGCCCCAACTTGTCCTAAGATGGATGATTACAAATCTACACGAACAACTACATACCCCTCAAAAATGAGGTTCAAGAAACATTCCTTGAACATGGAAAATTATTATATATTGTAGTCCACTGAAAAGAACAAATTTGTAAGTGATGATTTCAGCTTTGTAAGACAATAGATCTTTAGTAGAGGTCCCAGATCATGTCTGAGTTGTTCCCACATCTGTCCGCTCTGCCCTCAACAGTCTCATCCCTCCCACACATATACAGAACTGCAATTCAAACTCCAAATTTCAGTCATGGTGAGCATCTTTGGTGTTCCTCGGTAGATGAATTGCGGCAATGTGTTTGCACTGCGAGCCTCTGAGCTAGCCTGCACATTGTGGCCACTGTGATTATGAAGCAATAAATAAAACAGCTGCATTGTGTTTATTTTTTTACTCAATTCTCACCTCACTACCGATGTTCTCCCCCATACACAGCGCTCTTTTACAAGTAAGTAGGTGGGAAGTGAATGTTGGAAAGAGGATGTGACCTAGAAGGAAAGGGCTCCAACAATCACCAGTAGTTAAATCACCGTGAAATACAGAAATGTATTTTCTTCAGAAATGTTTGTATCCCCCCCCCAAATAATCCTAAAGCTCTGTCTTTATCAGAAAAAGGAATGAAGTAAAGGAATTAACAATTTAAGCAAAAGTATGCCGTTGTGGGAAAACTGCGTGAAAGGCAGACCGTCCTACCTGCAAACCCTGTTATGCCACAGTCCAAATGAGCCTGGCAAACTGTATACATCCTCTGAACTTTAGTTTGTTCCTGTGAAAATTAGGAATGACAATTGGCAGTACTGATATGAGGACTGAGAATAAACAAAACCAAGGATGCAGTAAAATAGAGCTCAGAGTAGCTGCTCCCCAGTGAGAACTGATAGCCCCACGGCCAGGGCTTTATAATTTAATAATATTTTTGCAACCTCTGAAAAGCAAGCAGCCATACCTGGAATTGTTCCCAGCTCAGTGGGAAACCCACTTAAGGGCCCTTAACTCTTAGAGGTTCCCTGGCTTGCGCATCTGCCTGAAATGATGATGAGACCAGTAAAAAGGAGACAGGCTTTTGATTTGTCTTGTGAAACTCTGGACCAGCTCAGTGAATGATTGTGCCTCTCACACTCTGTCCTTCTCCCGCACACCGCTTTATTTAAAATACCTCAACAGCGGCACAGAAAGCAAACTTACGTTAGCCCAGGTAAACTTTGTTACCCTGTAGCACATTCTCACTAAGTCATTAAATGCTCTAGAGTAAATCTCCTTGCTCTGTGGTTTAATAAGGAATTACTCAGAGTGGTAGAGTCAATTACATTCCTGCTCCTTGCTTCCCACTACAGAAAAGGATTGACAAATGACACACAGAGGCCTGGTTAGTGAGAGAAGTCACTTTTCTCTTAACTGCAACTTAATCAGCATGGTAGTCCCAGCGCTAATGAATATTAGTCCAAAGAAATTTCAGCCTGACTTATGCCAAGGACCTTCACTAAGGCAGTCATTTTGCAGATAAGAAAACTGAAGCTGGAAGAGTGAATAAACCCCACTGGGCTGTGGCAGACGGCGCTGGAAACAAGCTTGGTTAATGAATGAATCTAGTTAGAGGGCTGGACTATAACACAGAAACTTATAGCTAAGGTATGCTAATGGCCTGCTATGATTAGATGCTAGTCTAAGTGCTGTATGCTTGTCAGCTTAGAACACTTGCCACAAAGCATTCACAGACAAGGAAATGGACACACAAGCTAGCTTAATGACCTACAATAACACACAGGTAGTCATGATGAAGATGGGCTTTTGTCTAAAAAGAATCTGTGCTCCAGAACACACACACTTAACAATCAGATTTTACTGTTTCTCCTTAGGAGTCCAATCCTGTATTTCCACTTTAAAAAATGACTTATCTCTCCATTTCTCTCTAACATTAATAGTAATTGATTTCAACCACCAACCTCTCTCATCTTGATCCCTGAAACAGCTTCCTAATCAGTCTTACCTCCAATCTTCTCCCTACAACCTTCTCCCCAGTATCGCCAGACTGATCTTCAGGAAGACTCAGTGAATTATCCCATTCCCTATGGTAAGACCTTGCAATGTTTCTCCATTACCCCAAGTCTATAACACAGCCTACCAGTGGGTTGTAGGACTCTTCTTTATCATTTTCACCTAGAAACACACTAGCCATACTGAGCTTCATTCATTTCCTGAAGGCCATATGGCATTTTACCACCACCCTGACCTGCCCTTGCCTCATAAGGGCTGACCTCTATTCAGCACCAGGAGAAGTTAGATGTGGCTTACTTGGGAAAGAGACCATCTCTTCCAAAGAACAGGTGATGCTAGGATGAAAACTCCTCTTGAACTGTTTTCTTACTTTATTGGGCTGGAATCTAATGAAATTTGCCTGTACATCACTGGGTAGGTTCAGAGGACATGGTTGCTCATAGAATATCCCAACTTACCTAAAAAACCCTTGTCTGATTTCTAGAAGAAACTATATCTACCTGATCAATCTCACTATTTCTCTAAAAGAAATGAAATTTTTTATTCCACATCAAAAATAAAATCCCGAAAGGCTGACATTATATTCATCTACCAAGTCACCAGGCAATGCCTGGAGTGTGTTGCCAACTTGTTCTTGGATACCCAAGCATCAAGTTGCCTCCCAAGGTACATGCTGCTGGCTAGTATATGTTCATGTGTTAAGCAACTGTCTATCCATGCCTCTGTCCTGGTTCTCTCATACTGGCTGCTGCTTCTTGCCACCATCTGCTGCCTCTGCACGTAAAACAGGAGAAGTCTTTATTGAACCTCATATAACACAGGGAGAGATGACAAAGGAGAGAATCTCCAAACTAATGTGCTGGGCAATCCAAAGAAACCCACTCTCTAACCTAAGAATTATTTGGACCAATCACAGACACATGTCTTACACCAATCATAGGCATTAAAGCTTGAGTTTGGACCAATTACAATCATTAAAGCTTGTATTTTGGACCAATCACAATCATTAAAGCTTGTATGTTGGACCAATCACAATCATTAAAGCTTGTATTTTGGACCAATCACAATCATTAAAGCTTGTGTTTTGACCAATCATGGCTTTGCCACCAGTCATAGTAACCTTTCCACTTAGGGAATATGATCCCCCCCTGGCCCATGTATAAATAGTTCATTAGGCTTGTGACTGCACAAGTTCCAGTGTAGGCAGTCCTGGGTTGGGACTGTGCTTTCAGAAGCCAGAATAATCAGCTGCTGCCTCTGCGTGACTGCCTTAAGCCATTCACGGAATTTTCAGGATGGTTGGTGATGACATAAGGCTCCTTCACCTGGCTGTTAGGTGTCCTAGTTCTGGACAACTAAGGCAGTAAGAAGGAGACTAATGGCTCCTAATTAGAGAGTCAGATTTCTTCCCAGTGTCCTTGCGTATTTACAGGAAAATGGGCGTTAAAGGATGTGCTAATAATGCAAACCTAAAGAAGTTATCACTAGGTTAACAGTGATTTTTAACACATTTTAACAATTCTCAGTAGCTTCCTAGTTCCCAAGGAAGGGTGGATCCTGGTTCTATCTCTACAAGTACTTAGAAGGGGAATCACTGAAGAACTGATATTATTTTATAGCTGATAATCAAACCCAGGACTCGTGCTTACCAAACAAGAAATTTACTAATAAGTTGTGTGTCCAAAAGTCCTAATATATTTTATTTTAATGTGCTCATTTGTCAATGTGTGAATATTCTTCAGCCTTACAGAGGTATCATAATATGAATATACATGTTGTCTATATGGATGTTCACAGTTTCACAACTATTTCAAGATACATGAATATTTCTTCACTATAATATAGTGATATAACTACACAACATTAGTAAAAACTTACATGTTTTTATATGGTATGGAGACCTGGTCTTTATTAAAAAGACTGAGAACAAATGAGGTAAGAATGAACACACTCAAGATTTAAGGAGACAGTTATAAATGGCACACTCATTGCAGGTTTCTTGGCTAAGACCCAATGCTTAGGGCTGATTCAAAACTCAGAAGGTTCAGGGGACTCTTGATTTATAAGAACTGCTGGCAGAGAACTAATTCCACTACTGCTGAGACAGCTGTAAAGATTCAAAAGCTACTCAGAAGCTTTGGACAGAGGCTGATCTCTCAGCCAGGAGAAATTTTGTCTATCCAGTAGTGATAGCAGTCATTCAGGAAGAGAAAGAGTTAACTTGACTAGTAAGAAGAGAAAATTCCCTTGAACAAAAGCAACAGTGTGTACGAAGCTCATGCAAAGAGGCAATGCACAGTGTATAACAGACATTGGAAGAATGCTAGTATTGATGGATAGAAAAAAGAAAACAGCTGCTAGCATGAGTTATAGTAGATACTGGTGAAGATATCAGACCAATGCACCCCAAAGCCATGACAAAGAGGTTTGCTTTGAAGCCAAGGACGCTCATATGGCTTAAACAGTCATTGACATGACTAGATTTCAAAGCATCCTCTATTTTTGCTACTGTAAAGTGCCTAGAATATGAAGTGCTGATATTGATTAGTTAAGGGACTATTGAGGTATGGCTGAGGAGGTATCCCAGTTGGTACAGTACCTCAGAAGCGTGCAGGAATCACTGCCATTAATCCCCAGCACTGCAGCTTTAATTCCCAAGCACAACTTGAGAAGTGGAGGAAAGAGTAGGGAAGTGAATTAGAAGTTCTAGATCATCCTTGACTATAACATGAGTTCAAGAGTAGATTGGAATATGCAAGCCCTGTCTCAAAATTAAATAAATAAGTAAATAAGAGATGATTAAGATACCTGCACACAACACTGGTAGAGTAAAGAAGAGAACCGTGTCAGTTGAAATTATCAAAGGATTTTAAACCAGGAAACAGGAAGTGTTGTAGAATATTATTTTAAGGTGTGTTACGTTTGTTTATGTTGCATTTGCTTAACTCTGTGAAGCTGTGTTACTGTGCCTGTCTAAGACACCTGATGGTCTAATAAAGAGCTGAATAGCTAATAGTGAGGCAGGAGAGAGAAATAGATGAGGCTGCCAAGAGGAATGACTAGATAGAAAAACAAGAGGGGTCATGAAGGAGGACTCCAGCGACCAGCCACCTAGCCACCCAGCTTCCCAGCCACCCAGCCACTCAGCATACAGCCAGCCACAGAGTAAGAAGTTAAAAAAAGGTATACGGAAATAGCAAAAGATAAAAGCCCAGAGGCAAAGGTAGATGGGTTAATTTAAGAAAAGCTGAGTAGAAACAAGCCAAGCTAGGGCAGGACATTTATAATTAAGAATAAGCCTCTGTGTGTGATTTATTTGGGAGCTGGGTGGCAGGCCCCCCAAAGGGTAAAAGAGAAAAAAAAACAAGGAAGCAACGTTTTTAATGTAGCAACATGAAAAATGAATTGAATATATAGGACCAAAATAAAACAAAGTATGTGACTAAATGCATAAAAGGAAACTAGAAAGTTCTATAATAAGCCTGATGGCCTGGAGAAGAAAAGATGCAAGTAAGCAATGCAGGAAAAATGAGGAACCTTTTTAAAATTAAGTTTTTGTGGCCACCAGGTTTCAGTGGCATCAGTAAAGAAAGGCTACACACAAACTAAAGAAAATGAAACAAAGGAGAGGCAAGAAGCCCTTGACTTGCAATCTGACATAGCTACACTCAGTATGTTTTATAGGTTACCAGCCTGGTGTGTGTACTCCTCAATGCTTGCACTTTTTTTGCCAGTAACATTCCACAGTAGTGCAGCTCTTTTGAATTCATATATGTAACTGCCCTGCTGTGCCTAGAAAACATTGTTTTATTGTCATGCACGGTCCCTGGCTCTTATATTCTCTATGTTTCTCTTCTGCAATGATTCTTAAACCTTAGTAAAGGGGCTGCAATGATGTTCCATTTATAGCTGAACGTTCCACAGACTCTTATTCTCTGCTTCTTGACCAGTTGTGAGTCTCTGTATTCATCACTATCTACTGCAAAAAGAAGCTTCTCTGATGAGGGTTGAGGGATGCACTGACCTGTGGGCATAACGATAAGTCATTAGGAGTCATTTTAATAATAAAAACACAAAGTTGGGTTGGTAAGGACTGAGGGTGGGTAGATCTAGAAGGAGCTGAAGGGTGAATAAAATTAAAACATATCATATGAAATTCTCAAAGAACTAATAAAAAGTGACATAAAAAATAACAGAACTCTTCCATGACAATAGTTCTTCATACAATATATGTCAAAATAAGATCACTGAAGTCTAATTTCCTAAATATTTTCATAACAGGGCATCATGTTCTAATCAAGAGGTTGACAGCCAGTGTTTAAAAACCAGTACTCAAATGTCACATTTGGCCAACTACAAGTGAGCTGTAAGTGCACACTGTATGAATGAAATTTATCTTGTCATACAGTGCCTGAGTCTATAAGCCAGGATGAACCAAGAGAGCAATTCTGGTCATCACAAGGTTTAGCCATCTGAGCCCTGATCTAGGGAATCAAATCTTATGAATTGAAACACACCCGGGGTCAAGAGGCCAATGTAGTATCATGCTATTTGCTGTAACGACACTAAGCAATCCTACGGATGGTTTGGCAGAACAATGAACGTGTGAAGCCTGAGTGTAGAGTCGTCCTCAGTTGGTTTTCACTTTGAACTGTGTATGAAAGAGCTGGAGGACACTGAGCCGTAGACCTAAAGAAGATGCTGAAGTTTCCAAGCAGACAAGGCCAAGAAGAGTATCAATTTATCTTCATCAGAGAGAGCTATGTGGCAGTGCATCCTAGGAAGGTTCCAGGCACTGAGCCCAACCCTGAGATGCCAGGGGAGAAAAAATACAGGCTTTGAAGTTAAAAGAGATAAACCTGGTTTTATGCTTAATGGATTTCCTGGCCTTTATGATCATTGAAGAGGGAGATAAACCACATCTCCACTTCTAAAATAATAATGAGTGATTTATAACTTCAAGTAAGAATCAACCAAGCTATTATGAAAACACACATAGAGAAGGGGGGGGGAGATCAATGGTAAGGATACAGGTGATAAGGGAGTGTGTATTTCTTATCATCCTTTTTATGAGTATGTTGATAAATCAGTGGCATGAAACTCCAGGGGTGTTGATAAAAAGATAGTTCCCAGTCATTTGAAGAACTTATGATTCTAGAATACTACTCAGAAATACATGATGCCCTCTAAGCCCAGTGACAGGCACAGCTGATAAATGTACTAGTGGTGCTTTGATAAAGTGATATAAGAAATCTGAAACAATAATTCTAGACTATAGAAGATCACTTCTAGAAAAACTGTATACACACACTAAGAAACTGTGGTGATATTGTGTCTCCCAATATATTGTTCACTCTAATAAACTTACCGGGGTCAGAGAACAGAACAGCCACATAGAGGCCAGAAAATGGTGGCACACATACCTTTAATCCTAGCCTTCTGGGGGCAGAGATCCATCTGGATCTCTGTGAGTTCAAAGACATACTGGAAACAGCCAGGCATAGTGACACACGCCTTTAATCACAGGAAGTGATGGCAAAAAGCAGAAAGGTATATAAGGGCTGAGGACTAGGAACTAGAGGTCTGTTAAGCTTTTAGGCTTTTGAGCAGCAGTTCAGCTGAGATCCATTTGGATGAGGACACAGAGGCTTCCAGTTTGAGGAAACTAGATCAGCTGAGGAATTGGCAAGGCAAGGTTAGCTGTGGCTGGTTCTGTTTCTCTGATCTTTCAGCGTTCACCCCAATACCTGGCTCCGGGTTTGTTTTTATTAATAAGACCTTCTAACAATTCGTGCTACAAGAAATGCTTGAGGATCTGACTCAAAACTTGAGCCTAAAGAATGTCCAAGGTCCCAGGAGTTCCCACAATGCTATGGAATTGGGGGGTGAGTTATTCCTTTTCAAGGGCAAGATGCAGGATTTTTTTAGACATTCAAATGACAGTGACATTGGAGACCAAGTAATATAAAGTCAATCACCTCAGGTTTAAATGAAACCATAAATGACTTTTGGTACTATATGCTTTGCTTTCTCATAATTTCTAAAGTGGGATGTCCATTTCACCTAATTTCTCCATCACTCATGTCTTTCCCCATGAAGGAAATGAAGCTCTGTCCATGAAGCTCGTGGACAGCGGCATTTCATAGTTTTCAAACACAGCAGCAAGGACAATGGCTTCTTACCGGAAACTCTAAACTGTCCATCTCTCTAAGTGCCTTCCCACATTCCCCTGAGCAGCCCAGTTTCCATTTAGTCACAGCATGTGAGTGAACCAACCATTCTCAGGCTCAGACATTTTTTTTTTCTATTCGTCTTGCTCTTCAAGATTCGAGAATGTATTAAATCACTCAGTGCTGAGTGGCGGCAAATCACAGCTCTGCACACCTGACTTCCACCAAAGCCACTGGCAAGAAAACCTCATCAAAAGGAGCTTGCTGGATGACATAATCTTGTTCCAGATAGGACGTGGGGGGAGCTGGTGGCCATCAAGCAGACAAGAGGAAGCGAGGAAAGAGATCTGACCCTGCCACGTGAATGAAAAGACAAAACAAGGGAGGGTGGGGGGAAAGCATGTTCACTTTTTATATAGTTTTCACGTAGGAAGGAATGAAAGATACATTCCCTCCGATTTACAACCCATTAGAAACAAAATTAAAGTTGAGATTGCCAATAAGAATTTAACAGTTAGTAGAGAAATAGTTTTAAAATCACCAATCATCACTCCCAAATTTAAGTGCACTTTCAAAGGCTCCAAAACATTAAAAAAAAAAATGTAGCTCTAAACCGGTCTCTATATTTAGGAGATTTTAGGGTCCCAGCAAGAAATCAAGGAATGGGCAATCAGCACTTAGGTTCTAAGTGCCCCCAGACAATCAGCAAATGGAACTCTCTTCTCTTTAAAGGTTCATGTGGAATAAGAACTGGGTTCACTCAGGTAAAGAACGTTGAAGAAAAGGCCTGATTCAGAGTCAAGACCAAATGTCAGAAGTATGGGGAAATGGGAAGTTCGCAGAAAATGGAGAAAGGCTTCACTGTGTAACTCTCAGAGCTTTTGAGGCACAAAGTGACATAACCACTTCTATGGCTATGGAGACAACAAGCTCTTGCCTCAGACTGAAAGGTGAGGGAAGGAGGCACCATTTGCTACCTTCCTTTCCTTTTCCTAAATGGCTGGAAGTCTCTGTGTGTGTTTTTAAGTCGAAGTGTGACATAGCCCGTGATCTCGTGCACATGTGGAATGGTTTAGAGAAAGGGTGAAGGGATTCAAGGATGTGCCAAGTTCTCCTTTAGAGGGCTCTTACACAGAGCATTCTGCTTCAGTTCGTGTCTGTGCGTCCTTCACCACCCACTATGTCATATCAGAACTGGTAGATCACATTTATAATTCCAGCACTTAGCTGCCCAAGGCTTAAAGATCACAAATCTGAAATCATCCTAGAGGCTATCTTGCAAACAAAAGTGAAAAAAAATGAAGTCACATTGTCGAAAAAAAAAATATTTCATTGATGACCTGTACCTCTTGCACCTTAAGCTATTAATGCCACAGATTGACTCTTCATATATTGAGCAGCTATTAACAGAGACTTAGGGCTGTGCAGGCATCTTTTGTTGTTCCTGCTGGTTGGTACATTTGGAAGGATGCAAAAAATAGTATTTCAAACCAGAATTACAGTAAGGGCTTTTTAAAAACACGTGTTCGTATATTTCCTTAGAATGCTGTTAGTCATGATCACACATCCTCTCAGCTCAGTCTAAAGAGACTAGTCTCCCTTTAGCGTGTTTATTTTTTTCTTTGATAAAATATATTTTAGATTGCGATATAATGACATCACTTTCTCCCTTCCTTTTCTTCTCTCCAGCCCCTCCCAGCTCCCCTCTCTTCAACCCTTCCTGTGCCCTCCACTTTCAAATTGATAGCCTCCTTTTCTTTTCTTTGATTGTTGGTACATGTGTGCATGTGTGTGTGTGTGTGTGTGTGTGTGTGTGTGTGTGTGTGTGTGTAGGTGTGTGTATACAAATGTATATAAATAAAACCTGCTGAGTCTGTCAAGAATAAGGGTCACCTATCTTTGGCATCATAGTATTGTTTTTCTATAAGCCTATCTTCCCACCATTTCCAATATTACTGAATTCATTGAACCACTCTGGGTGTTTTTAATCCCTATTCCAAAGAAAATGAATGCCCCATTGTCAGAAGTCTTAAGTTCTCATGGGCCCAATTTCCAGATTCAGAGTGACATTGATAGATCCCTCACCTGGACCTATAGACCAGATATGTAGGACAGCCAAGCTGTTTTACATCCACTTTCCCTTGTCTCACCTTACCCTGCCCATCTCACAGCTAATAATTGCATTGTTTCCATGAACCAACAGCCCTGGTGCAAGCCTACGTTTTCAAAATACATTTCCAAGCAGCTTCATTCACAAGGCACTTCATGATGACAAGCACCCTGGGCTTCCTATCCTATCTTTCTACTAAAAATGATATGCCTAGGATCCATCCATGTACCGCTTGGAGTCTATGAATGAAATGCACAGTGTCATACCTCTCTGCCTCTAAGTGTGCATTCTCTTTGTTTCGGAGGCGGACTCTAGGAGATCCTTCAAAGTTCAACTCGAGCAAATTGCCTGCTGGAAGCACCTCCGGCTTCCCCTTCCCTAAGCCCTGCTCAACTCTGTGCTCCTAAGATCTGCTAAGCATGAACCTAAGGTAGAGAGTCACTGTTCCTTTACTGGCCTGTAACTCTTAAATGATTGACTCATTGATTTATCAGCATATGACCACTTCAGACATCCCTTCTATACCCGCTTCCTTAGTGAGGTCCCTGATGATAATCATTTGCTCAAGGCAATAAAACTAATAGTGGAATAGGGATCACTGGCTCCATGCTTTAGGTTTTCATTAGTTTGCATTATTGGTCTTCTCTCCCTAATGTCTATCAAAATACTAACTCCTTGTTCGAACTGAGTAAATATTTACTTATTAAAAATGAGTGAGCAAGTTACTAATCAGATCCATATTTGGCTAGTTTCCATAGTACTGGCCTGGTTAGGATTACTTGGTGACATATTTGGAAAGATAGGGTCACAGTCTTTTCTTCAAATGCTCATTTTTCCTGGGTTAAATAGGTTATTCCACCCAAAGTCTTAAACACATTTCTACAGACATGTCCTATATGTATCTTAATCCCCTTACTATTAGAATTAACATTACAGTGCAGGAACTTGACTTCTGGAAATTCTATTAGTGCCTTGTAGATCCTACTTTAGAAACAAGTGATTAGATTAGGGAGGATATTGATTAAAGTCATGGCCATAATATTCTTTCTCTAAATATTGAGAATTGAGTTAGTCAATTAAACAAAGTTTTAAACTCTGGATCTATAAACTAACTTCTGGATTATGTGTGTGTGGAGCGATAAAGTCCATTGTGACTGGAGTACTAAACAGATAGCCGGACATAGAAGACAAAAGACACAATTATCACGTGTATTGTAAATGTTTTATGCTTCCTTTGACAGCATGGTTTAATGCCAAGCTGCCTTTGAGTTAATTCCACAGCCGTATGTACATGTTTATCCAATGCATTTTCTTTGTTGTTTCACATGAGTTACTTGGAGAGATTTAACACAGACAATGCTTTATCTCCAGGTCCTCTGCAAATCTTCCTCCATCCTTGGCAGCATCCCAAACAGCTTTACCTCCAAAATCTCTACAGCCAACATCCCTCATCTGGTCACAAACTTGTATTTCTACAACTCAAGTTTTTCAACTCGCTTTCTACACCAACCAATTCTACACTCCACTGCTGCCTCCTTATCCCAAAGTACCCTGTCTATGTTCAGTCATCACCCAATCCATTTGAAACCTGATGATCCTTCATACACACTACTGTATTGTAGAATATTTGTTTAACTAGGCAAAGCTGTGTTACATTTGTTTACGCTGCATTTGTTTAACTACATAAAGATGTCTTGCATTTGCATTAATTGAAAAAAAAATCAACCTGGGCTCAGAGAGGCAGGATTAGCAACTAGTTGACAAGAAGGAGCTTAGCATGGTTTTTTTTAGTTATGCAAGGAGAAAGGGTCCCTGGATGCCAGCTAAGAGAGAAAGTTAACCAGTTGCTATTCTAACTCTCTGAGCTTGCAGGTTTTCATTCTCGCCTTTGAATCTCGAGTTTTATTAGAATGATAGAGATTTAGTCAAATCTACCTTTAATGTCAGCAACAGAGCCATTGTCTGGGGAGTCAGAATTCTCTGCAGGCTATGGCCTTAGTAGCTGGGCCACTAGTAGTTTAAAGTGTAGCCACTGTGACAAAGGTAAAGTAACACTACTGACCAGTCCAAGTAACTTCCACACCACTCTGAGCTTCGCTAGTACCATTTGAAAAATGTAAACATCATCAGCAACAGAGCAGCAACAAGTCAGAAGAATGCAGCTATGTTATCATTTACCACTGAGCAATGGTGGAGAAATTCACTCTAGAAATCCATCATCACTGGCTTTGCACACACACACACACACACACACACACACACACACACTCACTGGCTTTGCACACACACACTGGCTTTGCTTTTCTCCCACCAGGTTGAAGTCCCTGTACCACAGCCAACGTATGTAAAGGTTCTGGAAGCTGCACTACGCTCTACCCACCTCTCTTACCCTGACTGTTGTTTTCGTGTAATAATGGTAGTAGTTAAATAGCTAAATTTGTATGGAGCTAGTGGGTGACCATGGTGAGCCATTGGTTCATAGTTCATGTGTTTCCATTCGTTTGGCTATTTGTCCCTGTGCTTTATCCAACCTTGGCCTCAACAATTCTCGCTCATATAAACCCTCCTCAGGCCCTCTGAATGGGTGAGACAGTTGATTGGCTTGATCTGTTTGGGAGGCATCCAGGCAGTGGGACTGGGTCCTGTGCTCATTTCATGAGTCGGCTGTTTGAAACCTGGGGCCTATGCAGGGTCCCTTGGCTCGGCCTGGGAGGAGGGGACTGGACCTACCTGGACTGAGTCCACCAGGTTGACCTCAGTCTGTGGGGAAGGCTTTGCCCTGGAGGAGGTGGGAATGGGGGGTGGGCTGGGGGGAAGGTGAGGGGGGGTGGGAGGGGGGAGAACAAGGGAATCCGTGGCTGATATGTAGAACTGAGTTGTATTGCAAAATAAAAATTAAAAAAAAAATTTGTATGGAGCTTCTGTGGTGTTTTGGTTGCTTTTCTTACTGTCGAGATCCAACACCTAACAAGAAGTAATTTAAGGGATTATGGACTTACTTAGGCTCACACACAGTTCAGGTTACAGTCTGTCATGATGGGTAAGTCATTGTGGACACATAGCATCTACAGACACATACCACCTCCAGGGAGCAGAGGGAAAGGAAGGATACTTCTCAGCTTGCTTGCTTTTCTACATTCAACCCAGGGTTCCAGTTCATGGTAAGGTCCCATCCACATTTAAGATACATCTTTTCCCACCTCAGTGAACCTAATCTCGGCCATTTCTCACAAGCACATAAGAGGTGCCTCTACTGGGTGATTTTAGATCCCATGAAATTGACAGTACAGGACATCACCGACAGCAAGCCCATTTCAAGTGTTCTGTTTGTAACAACCCACTTGGAACATAAGTGAACTTATATGTTAATTATATTTTTCAGATAAATAAATTGAAGCCAAAAAAAAAAAAAAGAAGAAGCCTCTTCCCAGCACCACACAGCTAGTGAAAGGCATAGCAAGGGTTCAAATCCAAGCAGTCTGACTTATAAGAGGCCAGTCTTGTCCCACCCTACTTCCTGTAAAAAAGTGTACAAATACATTTGTAAGTCATTCTTCCAACATTACGTCAACTAATCTGTGTATTAGCACATGTTCCAGCCTGTCCTTTACTACTCCTCTAAAGCTAAAATAATGCTCACCCTATACTCTCAGAAAGGTAATTCTTGTATATCTCTTATATCTAAACCCTTACATCTATTTTCTGGAGTTCTTGTTTTATAAGCCCAACATTTTATTTATATTTCTTATTATATTTTTAATGACTGTGATATTTCTGTCATAGCTACCAACTATGTCATGCTTAGCATATACTAACACTTAAGTGAGATGTTTCTTTCTCTTGGTGTTTTTATTACTTTCAACTCCTTTCTTGTTTAAACTGTACAAAATTATCCCCTACCTTGAAAACTAAAGATTTCTTGTCCTCTTCATTACCTCCATCATGTTATATAAGATGCTTCCAGCCCTTTATTTTGATCTTTCTCATAATCAAATGTCTAAACTATCTTGTTTTCTCTTTGGCTACAGATTTATTTTTAAAGGACCGAAGAGCCAATAAAAGTCACTCTGTTTGGAGAAAGATCTTTACAAAATGTAGAGTGATTTGAACTTTCTGCATAGAGACTTCAAAATATATCTGGGTGCTTTGAGTTTGACATCTGAATGAATTATAAAGGATATGTTCCCCCAAAAATTGTCTGAATGTTGAATGCCTAATCCTCAGAGTCTCAAAGAGGGAATTTATTTGAAACAGAGCAATCATAGATATCATTAGTCAAGTTCATAGTAGACTATGTGATTCCTTAACCCAATATCCAGTGTCCATATAAAAGAGGGAGCATGGGCACAGACATGCACACATGGAGTACAGCTTATAAAATGAAGACAGAGATCATGGTGATGTTTCTACAGAACAAGAAATGCAAGATTTTCAGGCAAGAATTCATGGAAAAATCTGGAACCACAGTTAACCCTGCTGGCATCTTGAGCTCAGAGTTTTATCTCCATGACAGTCAGAGAATCAATTTCTCCTGCTAAAGTCACATAGTTTGAGTCACTTTGTTTTGGCAGCCCCGATGAAATAGCACACTGCTTCTAAATGCCCTCCATTCCTATGCCACATAATATACACCTCACAACTGTTGTAGCAGGTATTGAGAGTCTTTATGATTTCAGTGTAGTTTCTTCTGAAAAGACATTATCTGAATTGATATGTGTGAAGGAGCTCACCTATCATGCTGACTGGGCAAAGGACCAGCAAACACAGGGGCTCCTCACAAATCCTTAAAATCCCTCTCCTTGGCTTCCTACTCCTGTAGTTCACTTTCCATAATATAGGGCTTCTATAAGACCCAAAGTTCTACCAAGGATCTATAGCCGTTCAAAGATATGGAAAGTTCAACTTTGTTGACATCTCCCTCTGCAGTGACCTAGTTTCTAAATTTGTGTTCTCCATTAATTAAACTGCTTTCTTCCTTCCAAAAGTATATATTTATACTTTATTCAGACTATAACCACACTCTCCTTGTCATCACTGAAGAGGCATACATTACTTAATTTCTTTGTTCTCATTTTAGTTGCTTTTTTTTTCTGTCAAGAGCAGAGTATATGTGAACAATTTCTCTTCTAAACCAAACTACAGCAGCATTTAAACATATTTCTAAACTGCACTTTGTTTAATCCAACATTTTCTCTTGGCCACTATGCTAATAGCCTCATCCCCCCCATCCTCCTAAAACTATAAGAACCTGATCCTCCCCATCAATCCTATCTAGTTCCTACTCTACAGCAGCTCCATGAATAGTGTGTAGATGATGCCTCCAAAGAGCCTGTGTCATTAAACTCCATGACCAACACCCCACACTTATCCTTCCATTCTCTATCTTTGAGCCCTGAGGAACTCTGTTTTCCTAACTATCTCCTACCGCCCAGTGTGGCCTTTTCAGTCTCTTTTGCTGACTGCATCTCCATATGATCTTTGGGCTGGGTTATCCTGGGAATCGTTCTAAGATAATTCTCATCTAAGAACACATTCTATGTGATCTATTCTAATCCCATTCTCTGTAGATTTCCCAATCATCCTCTTTAGATTTGGATGCAGGTTTCTGACTCATTGGAGGTCTAGACACTTCTGGTCCCTAACTTCGACTGTATCTTTCACATCTCCTTATACATGTTTTAAAAGCATTTCTGAGTCAAGTAAGTGGTAAAAGGATAAGATAGCATATCAAGACCATAATATGAGAAGCATGAAAGCTAGAATGGGCAATGGAAATTGCATAGGAATAGTTAGAGTTGAAGAAGAAATTAAAGATGCTTATTGAGGAAGACCGAGAAGAGGAACACAAGATGGTCTCCCAAAGACAAGCTGATATGAAGATTTGATAAGGGCCAGCACAAGAAGAAAAGATGTCTTCAAGAAGGAAACCTTCTTGAAAGCCAAATGGGAGGAGTCCACAAAATGTTAGTTAAGCTAATCTAGAAACATTTAGTAAGGATCTTGGATAACTGGAAAGTAAATGATGGAATGTCAAAAGACAGTGTGGAGAAAGGTGGTCCATTTTCCTGTCTTTACCATTTTCCTAACATTTGTCCTGATTATAACTTAATACGTATGCCATTTTCTTACAAAAATATTTATAATTTCAAGGTTTTTATTCAGTATGTCAGTCATCTGTTGAGCTATAGACATCTAGGCGTGCAGATAGAATTTAATTTAACTACGCATCCTATGGTCTACAATTTGATCCTGTTAGCCAGATTCCCAGAGGTCATGAAGCCTCTGAGAGAATGAAGAAAGGGAAGCTCAGTGGAGGACATCCAGGAGGTTCCCAGAACAGCTGCTGCTGTCATCAGGGATCCTCACACTTCTTTATCAATGATGTAATACAAACTTTATAGATAAGTAGGGGTACCCAGTGCCTATGTTACTTCCCATCAGAATTGTTCTAGAGCAAACTATGATGCTTTGTTCCAACAACTACCTTGTTGTGGCTTCTACAGAAGAAATGGCATGACAGAAAGGTTTACTGTGCCTTCTGCTGTCCTTCCCAATAGCTCAGATCTCAAAGGGTTACAGAATGTTCTCTCATTACCACTCAGATCACATTCCTCTGCAGTTCTCTCATTCTGACATTTCAATGCCATTTTTTATTTAAATTCATCTTAAACCAATACATGGCTACTAATTACTATTTAATGTATGTATAAGGCATGGTGGTGTTTCTACTATGAAACTTATAAAATAATAATAATAATAATAATAATAATAATAATAATAGTAATGACT
Source organism: Peromyscus eremicus (assembly GCF_949786415.1). NCBI lineage: Eukaryota > Metazoa > Chordata > Mammalia > Rodentia > Cricetidae > Peromyscus > Peromyscus eremicus. Next base: position 6,089,957 of record NC_081434.1, read on the forward strand.
TTTGAAGCTGTTGTCTCCCTCTGCCTTGTTGAGGTAGAATCTCTTTTGTTTCTGCTGCACTGCATGCTCTAGCCTAGCTGACCCACAAGCCCCTGGGTGATTAACACACCTCACCATAACAGTGCTGGAATTACAGATGCACACCAGCATACCTGGCTTTATAAACACATTCTGGGGGTTAAAATTAGGTCAGCACTTTAACTACTGGGCCATCTTGCCAAGCTCTCATACATAATCTTTACATTAGTTTAAATGTAACTATTTTCTCCAACATTTATCATTTTCTTTATAGCAGAAACACACAAATATGTCTCTTTTGGCTTTCCAAAAACACAGTATACTTTCATTATCTATAATAATCTGTTACATACCTTCCCAGACGTTTTAGTTCTGTTTCAGTTTTCATTGATCACCCATTCTGAATCTCACAGTCCCTCTTTCTCTCCAGCTGGCCATAACCACATTCAACTCTCAATTGCTGTACAAAGAGTATTTTTCAATTCCATACATAAGTAAGAGCATGTCTTTGTGTGTCTAGCTTATTTCACTTGACATAATGACCTCCATCATGACAAATAACACGACTTCATTTTTATGATTGAGTAGTGCTCCATCGTATTTTCTTCACCTAGTCATCAATTGATAGACACTTGGATTATTTCATTTTTTCGGCTATTGTGAAAAGTATTTGAGTAACAATGGGTATAAATGTACAATAAAAACACCTCTCTGATGGACTTTTTTTTTTAGCCCTGTCGGGGAGGTGTTGATTCTTTCCCAATCCACATGCTAGCCATTGTCTAAGTAAGCCTTGGCCATTTAAACATGGATTGTTTTGGGGAGTTCTCTTTATTTTTTGGTTTTTGTCTATTTGCTATTGAGCTCTTTTGAGTTCTTCATATCTGCTCAATTGCAACTCCATGTGAGTTTTAATTTAAAAATATTTTATCCCATCTGTACACGGCCTCTTCATGCTGTTGGTTGCTGCTTTTCTTGTGCAAAATGCTTACAGCTACATCTAATCCCATTGATTTGTTTCTTGTGCTCTTGGGATCTTATAAAGTAGAATCTTTGCCCCGTTGAGTGTTCTGAAATGATTCTCCACCCTTTCAAATCTTGATTTTACATCCGTAAGCCACTTTTAGTTGTAACTGGTGCAATATGGATCTCTGCTTGCATCCTTCTGCATGGGGATATCCAGCTTTCTAAGCAACATTATCCTAAAAGACTGTCCTTTCTCTAATGTTCCCTGTCTTAACTAGGATTTCTATTGCTACAACAAAACACCATGACCAAAAAGCAAGTTGGGGAGGAAAGGGTGTATTCAGCTTACACTTTCACATTGCTATCCATCACCAAAGAAAGTCAGCATGGGAACTTAAACAGGGCAGGAACCCGGAGGCAGGAGCTGATGCAGAGGCCATGCAGTGGTGCTGCTTACTGGCTTGCTGATCATGGCTTGCTCAGCCTGTTTTCTTATATAACCCAGGACCCCCAGCCTAGGGATAGCACCATCCACCATAGGCTAGACCCTTCTCTATTGATCACTAATTTTAAAAAATGTCTTACAGCTGGAACTTATGAAGTCATTTTCTCAGTTAAGACTCCTTCCTCTCTGAAGACTGTAGCTTGTGTCAAGTTGACATGAAACCAGGGTCTATGTTCACCTGGCAGTTCTTTTTGGCTTCCATTGCCTATGCTTCCTCTTAGAAACTGATCTCAGACTGTCTTAGCATGCCATGGACTAACAAGCTCTTGTAGAACTAGCCTGTCAGCTCCGCTTTTTTCTAGGTGCTGCTCATAGGTCCTAAGTCCTCTAGCCTGCCTCATCCTTCAGGGTTCCATCAGCATGTTGAGCTTAATCAAAATATGGAATGCTGTTGCGTTTGAGGCATGTAGCTGTGCACATTTCAAGTGATATTAAGAAATACAATCACTGCATGTCACCAAATAGAAGATGAACACGGTGTCCCTTAGACTGGTGAAATCATTTCAGCAAATTGATCAAATCAGTTAAATGAGATGTTTAAAAAATACTTACTAGGGAGTTACACTTTACAGTACACACACACACACACACACACACACACACACACACACACACTATCCAGGTCATAGTCACCTGGATGGTTCCAGCAGGTTCCTATCACTCCATCCGTGTGCCTTACTACTCATTCTCAAACACCCATTCAAGTGTTTCTTTAAAATCTAGATTCAGTTCTGTCCCTCTATAGCTAAAATCCTCCAGTAGTTTTCATTTTGCTCAGCATAAACACCAAAGTCCCAGCAGGGCCCTGTGGAGCTCTGTCTAACCTTCCCCTCCTCTCTTCCATCTGGTCTTTTGTTAGGAACTAATTTCTGTCCACCAATCTGATCCTGCCATGGTGGCTTCTTTACTGTTCATAGGGTATCTGAAGTGTGAGCCACCTCAAGGCCTTTGCCCTGTGTTTCTCTCTGCCTGGGCATCCCTCCCAAGACTGTGTCTTGCTAAGACATTTCTTCCTTCAGGTCACTACCAGACACCACCTTTGCAGCTTGCCCATACACTCAATATTAAACTGTGTTCTTCTCTTGAACCCAGGAATTCCTCAAGCTCTCCCTATGATATTTTCCTCCAAGATATTTTGCCAATTGTTATGCTTATTTTCTATCTCCTCATCCCCCATATGAGTACACACACACACACACCCCACCAACCATCACACACACAGCCTCCATTGTGAGTCTCAATAGTATCAACTTACATCTGTCTCCTTCACTACTGCATTCTCAGTAAATATAAACTTTCTGGATACTTGTTTTGCATGGAGTGCTCAATAAATATTTGTTTTAGTAGCCATGAAAACATTTTATACATAACAGAGCTTAACAAAAAAAAATTGTATTGGATTGCAAATATTGATTAATCAGTTTTTATTATTAATACCCCTTCTATTTGCAATAGACAGGATGACAAGCCAGGTACTCTGATGTCTCCTCTCAGAGATATTACTTATTCCGAGAAACTGTCAGTGAAGAGATAAAGAGGAAATAAATTATAACATCAAAAGTAAATAATCCAAAATATACTCCAATGTAAAGCCTAATAATTTTTCATCAAATCTACTGAGAGTATGAAAGATACATCACAAGTGCTAAAATATGTCCTATACCCTCCCACATTATCTTCCTAAGTATCACGGAGCCCAGTGATGCATATAATGGGTTGGGTGCTGTTAACAGAGAATAAGCATTACATGCTTCAAGGTGCATGAAGGCACACATGCAAAAGCACATTTTGAAGAGGCAGTTCTTAAACTACCAGGGACTGTCTAGGAGAAAAAAAATTACATTTTTAAAGGAAATGCTGAGACATAGGCCTGAAAGATAGTAACTACACATCCTCCTAATAACCAAAAAGGAAATAAATAGCCCAAATGTTACTCCCTTAATTTTGAATATTTTAAGGATGCCCCTATGAACACGATTATGTTATAGTTTTCCCTAAAGACAACTATTGCCTTATTGGATGAGTATCATTTGTCTAACACATTTGTGGCTTATGGGATATGTCAGACAATTGCTAACTTCATGTCTGTGTAATAACATGCATTTACATGCTAGGATGGATGTTTACATCCTAGCATGGAGCAAACAGCATGATAATAATTAGAATATGACTCCAGGTTACGTTATATACTGCTAGAGGGTTTTCACAAAGTTACAGAGTCAATTAAACACCATGAGTCACTACCATTGTAAGAAAGCCATCTCATAAGCAGCATTCACATCTCTTTCTGCTTCCTGTTTATAGACCCTTGTGACCAGCCACCATGCCTTCCCACCTTGGTAAACTGCTATGCTTTTTAAATGTGAACAGAAAGCAACCTTTCCTCCTTGAATTAGCCTTTGGTATAGTGATGGCCACAGGAAAGAGATAATTAACTAATACGAGAAAAAAAAATGGTATTGAATCATAGGGCCACGGCTGTGATAAACCTGACTGTGTGGTCCCTAGACATTTTGAACCAGTTTGTGGGAAGATACAATGGTGGAGGAAAAGCCTTAGAATGCTGTCAGCAGAGCGTAATGGGTCTTTCTGGTTGGCGATTCAGAGACCATCATGCAGAGAGAAATGTAAACAGGATAGGCCAAGCTCATGAAGTTTTGGCAGCAGGTGGGGGCTGTACTGGGAACTAGGCTGGAGGTCGTGTTGATTATGTTCTGACCGTCAATCTGACTGCATTCGGCTCCAAATGAAGCTAAATTTTAAAGTACTGGACTAATTGGTTTAGTGGAGAAAAGTTAAAGACAACATGGTATTCAGGCTGTGGCATGGTCCCTGCTCAGGACTACTAGCCATCTACCATGACAGATTCAGGCTGTGGTATTGTCCCTGCTCAGGACTACTAGCCCTCTACCATGACAGAGAGCACAAAAGTATGGAAACTATGGAATGGAAGGGAAGGAGCATGGGGAATTATAAAGCTGTAGACAGGGACCATGTAGAGACCAGGAACTGTGACTGTTAAAGAGATTTGCATGAAAAGGGAGAACCCTCACACTTTGTACTAGGACAGCAGAAACAGTGCCTCAAAGACACACCACCAGCATCGAAGACTCCAACTCATGAAAAGGAAAAAACATTCAAAAGGAGAGAGACTAATTAAGAACGCTGCTGAAGGAGCTCCCTGATGCATCAAAAAAAAAGAAAAAAAAAAAAAAAACAACCAAAGAGAAAATTATGTTCCCAGATCCAGCCAGAAGGGCTCACAGAGGCCACTGGACGTGTGGCAGAGGGCTATCAGACTCCATATCAAGCTCACAGAAGATGTGTGCAGACATGGTTATTCAACTGCTACTTGTTTTGCAGAGGGGCACAATCCAAGAGCTATAGCATCATGGAGACTTGCACCAATATTCAACACAGGCTCTGAGGTCAGGTAATCTGTGGTAGGTTTAAATTCACTTCAAAGAGTCCATGAGTGGCTTCTACATGAAGCTGTATGACGGTCTGAATGAGTACGGCCCCCACAGGTGACTCATATATTTGCATGCTTAGCCCGCCTACACACACACACACACACACACACACACACACACAGATGATGAACTGTTGGGGAAGGATTAGAAGGTATGGCCTTGGAGGGGGTATGTTACTGGAGGTGGGCTTTGAGGTTTCAAAAGCCTACTCCAATCTCTCTCTCTCTCTCTCTCTCTCTCTCTCTCTCTCTCTCTCTCTCTCTCTCTCTCTCTAGATTGGGATGTAGCAGCGTTCTCAGCTATTGCTCTAGCATCACGTCTGCTTGTGTGCAGCCGTGCTCACTGCTGTGATGATAGCAGGGTAACCTTCTGAAGCTGTAAGAAGTCCCCAGCTAAATGCTTCCTTCTGTAAGAGTCACTTTGGTGGTGGTGTCTCTTCACAGTAACAGAACCGTGACTAAGACAAGCTGTGAAGATAACAAGATGGTAGGATATCCATTGAGGAAAGCTGCAGGCATAGAGTAAAATCAGCCCAAGAGAAAGAGTGCATATGATACAGGCACCAGAACTTAAGAGATAGGGCTACTTAAAACTGAGGGAACACAGAAGTGCTAGCAAGATAAACAGATGCCAGTCATGGAGCTACAGTGTTTGTCCTGTTGGCTTTTAGTCCTGTTTTGGTTCCATCTTTCTAATCCTCCCATTTGGAATGGAACTATTGATTCTGTGCCATTGTTTATTGGAAGTCCTTTTCTTTATATCTTTCTTTCCTTCTTTTTTAGAAGCCCATACTTAAAAGAATTTCTTGCATCTCAGTAAGGACTCTAAACTTAATTTTGAGTAGTACTAGAACTGTTAAGATTCTGGGAAAATTAGAGATGGAAGACATGCATTTTGCATTGTAATCTGAAAGTGGCTTAGTTTGAGGTATCAAGTTGACAAGGGGTGGGCCTGTGATAGCTAATGGTCATTATCAACATAGCTGCTGCATTTAGAATGAGCTAGGTGTGCTTTAAAACTCTGGGCATGTTTGTGGGGATGTTCACTGAAATGTTTAACTGGAGAGATAAGATTCACCCTGAGAGCTGGGCAGTGGTGGTGCACACCTTTAGTCCCAGCACTTGGGAGGCAGAGGCAGGTGGATCTCTGTGAGTTCGAGGCCAGCCTGAACTCCAAAGCAAGATCTAGGACAGGCTCCAAAGCTACCCAGAGAAACCCTGTCTCAAAAAAAAAAGATTCACCCTATATATGGGTAGTACCATTCCACTTGCTTGGGTTTTGTACTGAATAAAAACGGGAAATGAGAAAACCATCAGAGTGAACACAGTCATTCATCTCTTTGTTCCTTGACTGTAATGCAATATGATGCACCTGACAGTGTGCCTTTGAAACATGACAGACAGGATACTCTCTGACAACATAAACCAAAGTAACTCCCCTATGTTCCCTCCTCTCTGGCATTTAGGCACATCAAGAAACAAAGAACTAATATGCACTGTAAACAGATAAGTTATGTAAGGTTCCAGTCCATAGCCTAGAAAATATCAGGTGCTTGAAAAACGTTAATACCCTTTCAATTTCCCTAGATAATTTAAATGGTGATGCTCTTGCTCTGCCTAGTTCATCTGGTCACCTAATCCAAGTTAAGTATGATACCCTTCACTGTGAATAGATAACAGTTCTACTGAAAAATAGCCTGTGCCAATATAAGCGGTATAATTGGTAGTAATATGGATTCTCAAATGACAAGCTACTTACCATGATAAGGAGGCTCCATTAATATTAAGAGACTATGAAATAACATACACTAAAGGCTTGTTTTTACTGCCTGGTTTTTATCTACTTTTCTTTGAAAATTTTGCCAGGTAAGAATTCATGTAGCCCCATTCTCACAGTCCATGCTTAGAGAGGAAAGAGTCTGCAGCTTGCCAATATGAAGCATCTAGCTGACACTGAAGTAGGAAGCACATTCCACCCCTGGCACAGGTTCATACAGCGTGTCTCACAGATGGTATGTATCCCAAGTTTGGCTAGTCATGAGCAATGAGACAATTTCAGAACCGCTTTTAAGCTCCCAGGTAAGAGTTCTCTCCCCTCTGCTATCCTAAGAACATTAAAAAATGAAAGCCTAAAACAACGAGTGGCCTGTGAATAAACTACTCCAGAGAAAGTAGAAGTAAATATTCGTTGCTATGATGTAGTTCCAGTCCTGAATTACAAGACACATCTAGTAGATGCTGACATTCAACTTGTCCATAGCTTCTCAGTATCTATGTTTCCTTTGACTCTACCTGGTGACTGCTTCTGGCTAAAGAAGGGATTTCAAGTTGAACATAAAGAAATTCAAACTTGCATGCAATGTATGACCTGTCATGTATAAATGATAGCAAGGAGAAGATAAATACACTACAATTCCTTGCTCTTCATTTGAAATTACTATGAAATTGTTTTACAACATCACAGATATTCTAGGCAAGTTGAACCTCAGTGGTAATGTTTGTTCATAAACTTTGCTTGACCTTTGCCCTGTCTTTTGCCCATCCCTCTAAAAACAATTCTTAGGATCCCTTCCAATACACAGTATGTCAACCTATCTTGGAATTTCCTGGGAAAACCTAGCCTAAGTCAGTTGAGGTCTTTGAAGACTAAAGCCTCAAGGTGGAAATAGGGGATAAGATCAGCGAACAGACAGGATTTCACTGAGCTGTGCACCATTAGGCAGAAACAAGGTTATTAACAATCTTACCATGGCACATTGTGTGAGATATAATGGAAGACAAGACACAGGCTGTGTGTAATATTCTAGCCTACAAAGATAGGGGACATTGGTAATTACATTCATTACAGAGTTGGTAGGCAGATGTTATTATCCAAATGTCCCTAAATGAACAAAACAAGCCAAATATCAAAAGAGATCATCATTGTCTGCAGAGGGAAGAAAAATTTTCTGTAAATCAGGCTCAAGATATGATTCCAAAGATTGCATTCAAAAGTAGCAGGACTCAGAGCCCTAGAAATTTTCCTATAATGAAGTTAGAAACTTGACAGAGAAGGAGAGGTACCTGAGACAGTTTTAAAACACAAGATCAGTCAATAGAAGCTAAGTATCACCTGAAGGACACTGAAATTTGCTAAGTAGATACAGCAGTATTCTTTTCCAACATGACCTAAATGCGTTTATTAGAGAAACTATCATATAGGACAACGTACATGCAAGACATGTAAGAATATGTCTCTTGAAAATCTTTAGACAATAGATAAGTACTGCCACCGAGGTAAAATGCTATCACGGACTTCATTGAGAATGAAACATAGATTCCAGATGAAGATGACTACTATATTCCTGCCTGAGTCACTGTCACAAGAGATTGATCCACAGCGTCTACACACATTCTGTGAACCTCGGATGAGACAGATATGCTTAGGACCTGGAAGACCCTCCCTAGGTACAGGTCTTAGGGAGTCAGAGTGACCCTCTATTAATCATATTCAGACACAATACAATTTCCCAGGTTGATCTAAAACTCTTTAATGATGTGGTGCTGTGGTTCTGATCAGACCTTATAATTCACTACAGTGATCCTCTGTAAAAAGCCACATCTGGTGGCTGAAATCTCATTTACTCAGAACGTATTACTCCAGGGCTATGTTTGTTCTCCTGCAGCCAGCCACATGCAGTCCAATAGACCTTGATCACTGGGAATATTGATCATCTTGATATTCCAGTAGCTAACACAATGCTTGCCTGAGTTGAGACTCATATCCAGCCAGTCAGACTGATGAATAGGAAACAGAGGATAACATGGATGCTCTTGGGAAAACATATGTAAGCAGATTATATGACTAACCATCAGAGATTTGGGGGCTATCAGAATTACCAAAGGAGTCAAGTATATAGACTTCTTGAGTGTTTTAAAGCATCCTATGCTCAAACTGAAGAAGAGGCGCCACCTTTTCATGGTTAGTAGGCTTTTCCAATTGAAAATAGTAAAATTACAAAATGAATTATTGGAAATTGAGACGAAGTAGTTCTAAGTAAATCAAAGGTGGACTGCAGATGAGGATAACAGGAGCCCTTTGTGTCCTGTTAATGAGCTCTTATCAGCACTTATCAGCAGATAATGACCTCTACTGTGGCAAGGAGAGGTATGAGAAAATCAGTGTGCCTGGAAGCTGTCCTTTAGCCAATGACAGAATAGGTTGGCTGAGAATATCCTAGCATTTTCCTTCCTACCTAAGACTCTTGGGCCAGTATACATTGCATCCCAGATGTCCCCAGGTAGAGTCTACTTTGTATATAATAATATCTAATTTATGCATGCCATCAGCTTACATGACTTCTTCATTTTGCAACTACACTGAATTTTCAAGAGAACATGTCCCACACAGGCTACACTCAACATATTTATTTCCTTCTAGTCTTTATTAACCTAAAGCAGCACCTTTGTTTGTACTACCTCTGAATATTCTTTCTGATATAGATAATAATAAACCTTTTTTGGTTCAGTCCTGTGGCTAAAACCCAGATCCTCAAAGAGCATGCTAAGAAATTACTTTAACCACTGAGCTGTGCCTTGCCCCTCTGTTGCCAAAAGCCTGTTTTCAAACCTGTTTGGGTCAAATTGAGATTGTGTGTGCGCGCACAAGCGTGTGTGTGTGTGTGTGTGTGTGTGTGTGTGTGTGTGTGTGTGTGTGTGCATAAATAGGAAGGCTTTTGCAAAAATACCATCATTTATGTTCAATTTAAAATATTTTATTGAGTTGGTATTTTGATAGGGATTACATTGAATCTGTAGATTGCTTTTGGTAAGATTGCCATTTTTACTATGTTAGTCCTGTCTATCCATGAGCACGGGAGATCTTTCCATTTTCTGACATCTTCTTCAATTTCTTTTTTCAGGGACTTAAAGTTCTTGTCATATAGGTCCTTCACTTGCTTGATTAGTGTTACCCCATGGTATTTTATGCCATTTGTGGCTATTGTAAAGGGTGATGTATCTCTGATTTCCTTCTCAGCTTCTTTGTCCATTGTATATAGGAGGGCTACTGATTTTTTGAGTTGATCTTGTATCCTGCTATGTTGCTGAAGGTGTTTATAAGCTGTATCAGTTCCTTGGTGGAATCTTTGGGGTCACTCAAGTATACTATCATGTCATCTGCAAATAAGGAAAACTTGACTTCTTCCTTTCCAATTTGTATCCCCTTAATCTCCTTATGTTGTCTTATTGCTCTGGCTAGAACTTCAAGTACTATATTGAATAAGTATGGGGAGAGCGGACAGCCTTGCCTCGTTCCTGATTTTAGTGGAATTGCTTTGAGTTTCTCTCCATTCAATTTGATGTTGGCTGTTGGCTTGCTATAAATTGCCTTTATTATGTTTAGGTATGTTCCCTAGAGAGGGAGAACAAGGAATAGGAGACCATGGTAAATGAAGACCACATGAGAATAGGAAGAAGCAAAGTGCTAGAGAGGCCCACAGAAATCCACAAAGATACCCCCACAACAGACTACTGGCAATGGTCGAGAGACAGCCCGAACTGACCTACTCTGCTGATGGCATGGCCAAACACCCTAATTGTTGTGCTAGAAACCTCATCCAACGACTGAGGGATCTGTATGCAGAGATCCATGGCTAGGCCCCGGGTGGAGCTCTGGGAGTCCAATTAGCGAGGAAGAGGAGGGTTTATACGAGCGAGAATTGTTGAGACCAAGGTTCGATAAAGCACAGGGACAAATAGCCAAATGAATGGAAACACATGAACTATGAACCAATGGCTGAGGGGTCCCCAAATGGATCAGGCCCTCTGAATGGGTGAGACAGTTGATTGGACTGATCTGTTCGGGAGGCATCCAGGCAGTGGGACCGGGTCCTGTGATCATTGCATGAGTTGGATGTTTGAAACCTGGGGCTTATACAGGGTTGCTTGGCTCGGCCTGGGAGGAGAGGACTGGACCTGCCTGGACTGAGTCTACCAGGTTGATCTCAGTCCTCGGGAAAGGCTTTGCCCTGGAGGAGGTGGGAATGGGGGGTGGGCTGGGGGGAAAGGGAGAGGGGCGCGAGGGGGGAGAACAAGGGAATCCATGGCTGATATGTAGAACTGAATTGTATTGCAAAATATAAATAAATAAATAAATAGATAGATAAATAAATAAATAAATAAATAAATAAATAAATAAAATATTTTATTTTATGTGTATATGTGAGTGCCTTCATATATACATGTGTGTGCATCGTGTGTGTGCCTGGGGTCCACAGAGACCAGAAGACACTGTAGACTATAGTTTCAGGCAGTTATGATCTACCCAGTGTGGGTGCTATCAACTGAACCCAGGTCCTCTGCAAAAGCAACAAGGCTTTTAACTTGTGTACCATCTCTTCAACTTTTTGCTTAATCTTAACCTCTTCTAACTCTTCCGCCTGTCGAACCAACTGAATTATCACCTCCTTGGAAGCAGTCTGATTCCTCAAGGCCAATTCAACTCATCGTTGCAAGGCTATATCCCATGAATAGTGTGTATCTCTGCTATGGTAGTAAAGTATCTCACTACAGTATATATTTTCCTTTCTGAGACTAAAGCTCTGGCAACTATTGTGGATTATTTTTAAAACTGAACAAACTGCCTAGCACAGTCAACTTGTAACCAGTATGTATTTTGGAAGTAAGCAGTAGTCAGTAGATAACATTAAATCTGGCAGACACAGCTTTGAACTTCTTCATAGCACTGAGGGGCCCACAGCAGAAACTTGCATATCTATCTGCTTTTCCATAGTCCCAAAAATATGTTCTCAGAAGCACTTTGCCTATGAGTCTGGAAGAAGAACAGGGCAGCTCATGTCTTCTAGCAGTGACTGAACAAGGAAAGGTCATCCATGGAGCAGTGTTACACACTTCTTTGGAGCAAAGCCTGGTGGCATATTTTCAATGACTTAGCAATTACGTATTGTCAATAATGCCCCCACTCAAGCCAAGTAGGTTTGCATGAGATTAGAGTGCAAGGTCACAGGAGAGTTTATGATCCTTGTAACTGAACAGCATAAAATCAATCTTAAATTCAATGAAGGAAATAATACCACAGATGGTATCTCTTCTCAATATAAAACAAATAAATTGCTTTTATGATTAGAGACAAGCAGATACAAGTATCCAATCTCTAATTAACTTCTACCAATAAGCTCAGATCTTATCCAACTGCTAGCCTTCAAGGCCAAGCATATGGCAAGACAGCCTATCACCATCACATGTCTGTCTGTCCACACTGAGTGCAACAAAAGTTACACTAGAACACACACATACAGGCTATATAGAATGCTAAAACAGAAACTTCACAACATTCCATAAATACGTTCTCAGAACTACATATGTGCCAAGTGTTGACATGGATTATAAGATTAGTAGGTATCAGGAGCAGGAGTTCCATGCTCCACATACAGTTTTTGTTATAATTCCCTCTCTAACTTTCATGACAAAATCATCCTTACAGCATCGCCAACATGGAAATGATAAGCTGAGCTAACATGCACAAATCCATGAATATTTATTAATTAGGTACTTGAGAGACACATGGCTTATCAGAGGCTCACCAAATGATAGTGTAAGTACATTTTAAATGCCTTATTTAGCAGTCGATTGTTTTCATAAGTTATAGATAGTCCTGTGCTGACAAACCAGCCATAAAACTTGAAAGAAAAATCGAATCTTTAGTGCTTGCAGATTGCTGTTGTATAAATTCTTCTGACACGGTTAATGTGAAGCTCCTGTTGTCTTTGATGGTAGATGACAACATTCCTAGACATTTTTAGGGTTGTCCCTTTCACATAGAAGATATAAGACAAGACCCAAATTGATGCCTAAAACTGCAGAGTAATAGGAGGTATATACACTATTCCATTTGTATCACATAGCTGGGGCTATGTTTTGTTTGGAGGTGAGACACAGAAATATACTAACAATACTAACTAATAACATGAGAGCGCCATTACAACATGCTGTAGGAAACCCACGTGAGTGGCCAATTTAGTATTCACAAGCCGGAGTCAACTGCAGGAACCCGAAGCCACAGAAAGGAAAAAATGTCATTAAGTATGGACTGCTGCGTAGGCATACTGTTTGCCTCCATTCCTGGTCTAGCCAGCCTCCCTCCAGTGACAGGTGCAGAGTGGTTTGTTTCTCTTGTTTCCTTGTTTCCATGTGTTACTAGTTTGGGCCTGACTACACCTGTCTGAATGCCTCTGTATTTACAGTGTCTCCAGCCATGATGTCACAAGGGCTTAATGTACTAACTACCAAGCGATCCCCAAGCAGCAGGTGAAACATGTTGTCACTGAACTGCAGTCACCAGCTGGGCTCAGCCTAGTGAGGAGTTTTGTTTGATCACTCAAAGTCTTTCTGAAAGACTGAATTAATTAGCAGCATGTACAAATTAAGAGATTTCACACAGAAACACAAATTCTCAGTTTGTCTTTGGATGTTTGAAGTTCTGACAACACTGAACTCACACACCCACACACCCACCACACACATATGCACACATGCCAGTGTCTTTCTGGCATGAAGGGCAGCTGCCCTTTGTAAATGAAGCAGCATTTTGCAGTTTGCAGTGACCCCCCCACCCCCGTTGCCTTAGACTCCACCCAGGTTTGCTCATTTGTGTTACCTGTCTGTCTCCCAGAGAATTTTGAGTTGGCAACTGCAAGATAATGCTTAAAAAAAAAACAAATGACACTTTAGAATTAGACAAATCTGGGAACCCATCCAGTCTCTGCCACTCAGTAACGTGTGAACATAAGCAAGTGATGAAACTAGCCTGAATCTGTTTCCTTATCGGGAATATCAAAATAGAAATGAAACCTAGCCCAAGAATATAACAAGGACTAAACTCGACAGCGAATGCAAACATCTTGCCTACCACCTGTCACAGAGCAGCGGTTCCCATGCGCAGTAGTTCCTCTCCCATCCTCCTCCACAGTGAACTTGACTCCCATCCCTGTCACATCCCTTCATGGTTTGTGCTTATCATTGTTCTAAGCTTGGCTACCCGCCCAGCTGGCCACAGTCTCATACAAAACACTTTTACATCATTGCCTTTCTCTTTCCTTGGTCCCCAGCTGTATTTTTCTTGGTGAAGCACTATTGGTCTTTGGAATGTCAGTGACCTTCTTGAGCTCAAACTTTCTCACGCTAGATATGCCAATCATCTAACTGTACAAGTCATGGGTCCATCTCTCGATCTGAGCCCAGCCTCATTTTCCCAGGGAAAATGAAAGAAAGAGAGAAGCCCAGTGGTTTGTTTCAGAAACAACTATTTACTGGATAACCCATTCCTTGCACTCAGAAAACAAAGTGTCTTTATATGTAAGTATATGCCATGCCCATTCCATTTAAAGATACTTTTATGTGCTGAACTTGGGTGATGTAAAAGTGGCCCCCAAGTGGACAGCTGTAGTTGCCAGGATCTGGGGTAAAGAAAAATGTACATTTACTACTCTGGGAATGTAACATTTCGGTTATGCAAGATGAATACCTTGCAGAGACCTGTTGTATAAATGCCACAGCTAAATTTAATAATGGTTTTGTACTCTTCAGATTTCAAAAATCAGGCATTCTATTGAGCAAAATTATAGAACTTTGAGACAGTGGTGATGATATCAAGAAAATATGCACGTGCCCAAACTCATCAAAACTGTGTCCAGAGACAGGTTGTTTTTCATATCATCAATTATACCTCTATAAGCTGTTATTAAAAATAAATTTTTTAATCTTACTTGATTCCTAGCTGCTGATTCTACTTATATTTTCTGGAATCTCTATTAAAACATGTTTATCAATATTGCCCTGATAACTTCTTTCCTGACAGAAACATATATATATATATATGTGTGTGTGTGTGTGTGTGTGTGTGTGTGTGTGTGTATCCAGTAATTGTAAGAATTCTATGCTCTTAGAACTTTTATTAACAATGATAATAATAATATACTTCTATGCCTCTTTTATCCATCATAAGTTGCCAAGCTGTATTTGTTATCCCACGACAAACACCTTCAATCTGTCCTTGTGTTTGGTTCTCCACCCCACCCCACACTGCCCATACTCTCTGACCTGAGCCATCCTAATTTTTTGCATGGAAAACTGCAATAGTCTCAAGCTGCTCTGTGCATAAACACTTTAGACCCAGGTAGATGTAGCACTGTCCAAAAACTACAATTGTCATCTCAGTTACCAAGTCTGATATTGTCATGTGCAGGCTTCTAATGTTTCATGGATTTCACTGTCCCTTAAGAAAAATCTCAAATTCTATCATATGTTACTCTACCACAAACTAGCAAGACAGCAAGTCTGATAAAAAAAAATTTCATAAATGTTATTTGGAGTGAATCTCTAGCTGTTGCTATATATACTTTCAAGATACCTGTGACAAGATTCTATGTGAACAAATGAGAGAATCTGCTTCCATAGCAGTGTATTATAAGAATGGAATGCTTTTCCCATCATTTGCTGAATTTTTACTAAGTCCTTTATTTTACCTTTTGCAAAGGAACATTGACTCCTCCATTCTGTGCTGTGCATAGTGTGAATGTCAGAAGGATTAGGACAGATATGAGACACTCAAATCAGAACAGTGAAGAGCAGTTAAGTCATAATTAAAACAATTATGGTAAAAGAGCCATTGGAAGTGATATGCTGTATATATGACTAGAGATAAGAAAGTGTTGGGTGTTAATATATGAGGACTCAAAGAGACAACAGGTCGGAGGAATGGACACCCTAAGACGTCTACACTATTCCCCTGAATTGAGTCAGAAAGTGAAATTCAGATATTTGTGGAGCACATTCTCTCCATTTCACAGCTAAAGAGACTGAGACAGGATTCAATAGCAGCCATTCAGTGTAATTTGTCAAAAGTGACTCTCAACCAATAGCCAACTTACTCCAGCCTGTTCTCTGAACTGAGAAAAGATGTTGCCTCCTGCCTTCCTTCTCCACAAAGTATACATTTAAGTCAATACTCTCACATTTATTCTACACACTTCAAAAAGCATGTCCTTCTTAACTTTTAGTAACTAAATGAAGAATTTAAATTATAGGTTAGAGGTTCACACATTAAAAGTTACGTAGTAATTGAACAACAATCATCAGCATGGTAAAACATAAGGATATGTTAATTACATAATTAATTTTATTGACCTAACTATCCAAATCATTTAATTACCCAAATTTTATATTTTTGACAATTTCTATTGACCCATGTTTTTGGGAGATTGCCAAGTTCTTACTCTCGTAAAACTCCAGCTGGAGATGTTTAAGGCTATTGTTTGTTTTTTGTTTGTTTTACATTTTACTAGTCATTTCATTTTAGTATGCATTAAAAATCTGCATTATTTCTCCATGTTAGTATATTTTACTGTACATACACACACACACACACATATATATGTATATATATATGTATATATATATATATATATATATATATATATATATGAAAAATAAAGGGTTTTTTGTTTTTTTGTTTTTGTTTTTTGGTTTTTCAAGACAGGGTTTCTCTGTGTAGCTTTGCGCCTTTCCTGGAACTCACTTGGTAGCCCAGGCTGGCCTCGAACTCACAGAGATCCACCTGGCTCTGCCTCCCTAGTGCGGGGATTAAAGGCGTGCGCCACCACCACCTGGCAAAAAATAAAGTTTTGTCTGGAATGTTTTTCCTGGAAGGATAAGAAATTTCAAATTCTAGGTAGATAACTGCCAATGCAAATTCAATTACCAATTTCACAGAACTTGGCATCTACAACAGACAAGGGGAAGAAAGATATTCATCTCAGCCCCACCTTCATGAGTTTAGCCAGCTGCCAGCCTTCACACCTAATGGTGTACAGAGGATGTGCCCTGGAGATATTTCTCTACACAGTGCTTTTACTCCAGAAAGTTTGGTTTAAGAAAATCCTCCTAATTTGGAACAGCAGTGTTTTTTTTTTCCTATTGTTCATACACATTGGTCCCCGTTGTCCTTTTTGAGGCATACAGAGCAATTCTGGTTCCTCTTCATTATATCTAGCCCACTGGACATTGTTATGCATCTGTTACAATGTCCTTATTAACAGTTAAAAGCCAAGTAACTGTTACGTTACATCTGAGTTTTGCCTCCAAATGTTCACTGTAAATGAGACTCTCTCTGACTCTAAATCTCTCCAGAAATGAAGGGTTGCTGTTATGATTTTCTCCTGGCTTTGTGGTGCGGAAACCTCCAGCGGTTGTCTTGACAGCTGTTCATCATCCTTCCAGGTTGAGCCATTTACTCCAAGCAATCCATCAGAGTGGGAAATGATTGTAACACCTCTAAACATTTCCTAGATATTTCCGAGTCCTTTAGTCATGACTCAACATAAATTAGTTACTACTCATTTTTTTTCCTAGGTAGTTCTCAGTAAAAATTTTCACTGTCTAAAATTTAGAGAGAATCTTATTATGGCTTGAGTAAGTTAAAAGTTAAAAGGAAAACATTTCTTCGAGCCTGATCAGATACAAGGCTGGTAAAGTCAAGATCTGTCAGCAGCACTTAATTCTGTTCTGGCTTCGTCCTCTACAGCAGCTCTCAACCTTTTCCAGCAAGTAAAAGTGTGAAAAGACATCAGTCACTTTCCAGTTCTTCCAGAAAACGTCTCAGACTGACCTGACTGCCTGGCCTGACCACCTTCTACTTTTAAGACAGAAACTTTGCCTATCTTTATTCTATTTGACTAGGTTTGAGTCATGTGCTCATCCTTGACCCAGAATACAGACTAAAAAATTATAGTGATTAGTTCTTTCATCCCCAGAGAAAGGAGAGTTGGCAAGAGAAAATGCTGATACTACAACTTTATGGGAAGATAGGAAGTACCATAATGCTGCCTCCTATGTTGTCCTGATGTAGGCCTTTCACACAGGCAGAACCCCTGTAATAATGGCATGGTACCTACACACAGTCATTGAGGGATATGTGATGGCGATAAGTTAGAAGAATGTTTGTTTGCATTTATCTAGAATTTGAATCAGTTTTCATTCATTTGTTCTCTGACAATCTCATGCATGCATATAATGCATTCCGAGTGCTCTCATGTCTGCATCAGGTTCTCTGCATAAATACTATAGCTTTCTGAATGTATAAATGAGGGGGGTCTTTGATTCTTGAGCCTTCTCTTGGGCTCCTTTTTTCCATTGGCATGGCTTGTCCAACTTTGATATGATGGATGGTTTTCAATGTATCTTATTATATTTTATTTTGTTATATTTTGTTGTTATCTCTTGGGAGCCTGTTCTTTTCTAATGAGAGACAGAAAGGAAGTGGATCCAGAGGGGGAAGGAGGTAGGAAGGAATTGGGAGAAGTAAAGGAAGGGGAAGTTATAGTCAGATTATGTTGTATGAAAAAGAATCAATGGTTAATAAAAGAAAGAAAATTCATTGAGTGCTCTCATGTCCACCCTCTTTTATCTTCCTCCTAACCCTGTCAATACCCCAACTACCTCCAAGTCCCTTTCCCATGTACATGTATTTTTGGTTTGTTTTATGACCAACTGATTGAACCAAAGCTATCTGTGTGGCCATGGGTTTGAAACAATTCAATGAATACAGATGGATTTATCAATGGGTGTACAATGGAAAACAATGAGTCCTTCTCCTTCAAAAATCCATCAGTGTTCACTGGTTCAGCAGGGACAGGGGAGCATGTGAGCCCTTCAAGAACACATGACTTTGCTGACTCCTCATGGGAAGTCTTACCTTTTCAGAGGAGGGAATGGAGGATGGTTTGGGGAGAAAGCTGGGGGCATCAGGAGGAGGGATGAGAAGGGGATTTGTGGTTGGTATGTAAAAAGAATAAAAAAATTCTTAATAAAGAAAAAAAGGAATACATGACTTACTGTTGAGAAGCTTGACTTTGTGGAAGCCCAGAGAGGCTGCTAGGAGCTCACTCTTGCAATGGCTGTGCCATGTCCAGAAAATAGCATTTCATATCCCTTCCCCTGATCTTTTATCTCTTATCTTTTCCTTCCCTTTGGCATGATAGTCAACTGAGATTTAGAATGGGAAACCCAACAGTAAATACCATATCTATAACAATTACTTTGGCTACACTAGGTCCTCAGAAATCCTTTTAATTATGACCAACATTTTAAATTAATTTAACTGTATATTAGCAGAAAAATTTCAATATGAAACATTATAATCAGGACTAAACATAATCTATGACTTCATCCAAAAGCATACCAATGAAAACAAGAACTGAAGAAGACAGAGGCAAGGTGATGGTTTAGCAGCTAAATCATCATGCTACAAAACTATGAGGAGCAGAGTTCAAAACCCAAGTACCCACAGAAAAAGTTGGGCATAGCCTTATGCATCTGTAACCCTAGCATTGAGGTAAGTATAGAAAGATGAATCTCTGGGGATTGCAGAGTACTAGCCTGGTTCCAGGTTCAGGGAAAGACCCTTCACAGGAATAATGCAGAGAGTTAAAGAATAGGACACCTAATATCCTCCCCAGACCTCCAGATGCATGCAAGGCTGCACGCACCTCTACATATATGTGCATATACACCACACACACAGACACACACACAACACTTACACACATTCACATACACACCTACACACAAAATACAAATAGTAATAATAAAATTGTCATTCGAAGTTTGAAACTGTTTCCTTAGCTATGCATTTTTAATTAATTTACTTTTACATTATGCAAGTGTTTGCCTACATGTATGTATATGCACCATGTGCATATCTGGTACCCAAGGAGGCCAGAAGAGGGCATCAGATTCCCCAGAATTAGATTTCTGGATGGTTGTAAGCTCCCATGTGAGTGCTGGGAACTGAACTCCAGGTCTTCTGTAAGAGCAGGAAGTGTTTTCAATGTCTGAGCCATCTCTCAAGTCCTTAGTATGTTTATTTTTTTTAAAGATTAAGAAGATACAAGAAGATTTTAGGAAGAGAAGTATCATGAGCTCATGAAAAAACAAAAGAAGGTATATTTCAGAACACTTTTCAGCTGTGAATAAAACATTTGATTATTAATGTTGAAAGCAAAGTAAGCATTCTATTTACTTTGATTTAACACCTTTCCCACTTTTATCTCAAGCCAGAAGATGAAAATAGACAGGTTCATTGTAATTTTTCAAGCAGTCAGCTTTACTTCTTGATCAAAACAGAGACTGTTCATGGGTTAATGACAATCCAGGGAATTTGTTGATGTGATATGTCTATAATTTTTATGGATATTAAGAACTTGTTTTTTGATAACTTTCACACCAGCATTAAGGTTTCTGAAGTTTAGTTGCTAGATGAAACAAAATCACTATTGTTTCAGAAAATACATAAAATAACAAAACTTTTAAATTATGATTTGCAATTATATCATATAAACCAGGCAAATTACATTCTAGTGATAGACTCCAAGATAATGAAGAAGAAGAAGAAGAAGAAGAAGAAGAAGAAGAAGAAGAAGAAGAAGAAGAAGAAGAAAAACAATGTGAAGAATATGCAGTTCCCATGCAAAATGGCAGATTGGAAGCTGTGTCTACATGAATGGAAGAATCTAGTTAGGGCATCGGAAGAACCAAAGCTTTGCCACCACTGGAGTGAGATGTTCCCTCTGATTCCATGACTAGTGGGCTAGCCGACACTTACATACCAGCAAAGTTCTCCTACAGACAGAGCCCCTTTCTGCTACTGTAGTCACCACTGCTGCTACTCTTAGTGCTCCCTATCTTAGGCAACCTGTGGATCAGCCTTAAAGGCTGAATTATCTACAGAAGTAGCACCAGCAGTGAACTTCTGCCATGAAGAGACTCCTGGCAAAAGCCCCGTCCCTCCCACCCTGGGATTAAATGCTGCAACCATGGCAGCCACAGTTGCCATGGGTACCATCATCCTTGCAGTACAGCTGCCATGCTTTGTTTCATCAGAAATCCAATCTGAGCGCCCAGGGGAATCTGCCTCAATTGTGTCTAAGTGATGGTAGTGCAAGTGTGACTTCCATGAATCTCAGAAGAATATGACTGCTAGAAGGCTAATGTAGATGAATTTCTAAACAGTCTTATTAAATAAAAAAACGTGGAGTCAGATATAAGGGTGAAAACCTGAGAGATCAGGGAAATAGGGAAAGCCACAGCCAACCTCACCTCACCAACTCTGCAGCTTCAAAAAGTGAGCTGCTTCCTGTCTACCCACACCTATATGCCTTGCTGTTCTGCCATCTAATTTGCTCTGTCTGTCCAGCTACATCACTTCCTCTTCCTGCCCAGCTCTGTCACTTCCTGTCTGTCTATACAGACCTCCAGACCTCCATGGTTAACTAGTGTTGGAATTTAAGGTGTGTGCCACCACACCTGGCTCTGTTCCCAGTGAGGCCTTGCATTCACAGAGATCCAGACAGATCCCTGTCTGCCAAGTGATAGGATTAAAGGCATGTGCTACCATTGCCTGACTTCTATATAGTGCCTGGTTTTTTCCTCTGATCCTCAGGCAAATTTATTGGGAGACACAGTATATCGGGGGACACAATACGTCACCACAGGCTAACGTGGACTATAGACCAGAGCAGAATAAGCATATGAGTACATCTATATATACATTATTAATAATAGTCACCATCTGATATGTAATGATGACCTTGCTCAAAATGAAGTCATGGTGATTAGTTCCATCAATATCCTTTCCTTTTAGGATTGCAACTGCTCTTCAGTCTTTTGTGTTTCCAGATTAATCTTTTGATTTTTTTCCCTACTTCTGTGAGTAATGACATTTGAATTTTGATGTATATTACATTGACTCTGGAGATTACATTTAGTAATTAGGCCACTCTTATAATATTAATTCTGCCAGGCTAAGTGCGTGGACAATTCCATCATCTAACATCTTTAATTTCTTTTTCTTTTATGGTGTCTTAAAGGTTTTGTTGTAGAAATCTTTAACTTGCTTAATTAGGTTTATTTTTAAAGAGTTAATTTTTTGAGCTGTTGGAAATAGGATTTTCCATGACTTTATACATTATATATTTAGTTATCAACTAATATTCTTCACCATCACTAAATTATTCAGTGCTGGGGATGCTTTAAAAATCCAAATTATACTAGGTGCCCAGCTAAATAATTTTAAATTACAGTAAAATGTCCAAATTATTTTTTGTATAATAGAATAACAGAAAGGCTCATAATCAATAAATACAATTTAAAATAATATTTCAATGTTAAGAATCACTCATTAGAAATGCTAACATACAGAGCTTGGTGAATTCTGTGGAAGAGGGGGAGGAAGGATTGTAGGAGCCTGAGTGGTCAAAGGCACCACAAGAAAACTCACAGAATCTACTACGCTTGGCTCATAGGAGCTCACAGAGTCTGAACAACCAGGAAGCTCTCATGGGACTGATCTGGGCCCTCTGCTTATACATGAGAATTGTGTATCTTGTTCTTCTTGTGGGAGCAGGGACTGTCTCTGACTCTTGTGGCTGTTTTGAGACCCTTTCCTCCTAGCAGGTTGCCTAATAGGAGGGGAGGTGCCTGGTCTTACTGCAACTTGATATGACACTTTGGTTGATATCCATGGGAGTCCTGCCCTTTTCTGAAGACAGAGGAGGAGTGGATGTTAGGGGTGTTAGTGGCCAGGGGAGATGGGCAGGACAGACTGGAAGGAGAGGAGGGAGGGGAAACTGAAGTAGAGATGAAGAAAGAAAGAAAGAAAGAAAGAAAGAAAGAAAGAAAGAAAGAAAGAAAGAAAGAAAGAAAGAAAGAAAGAAAGAAAGACGGGAGGGAGGGAGGGAGGGAGGGAGGGAATGTCAACATGGGCTGCAGAGGCTGCTCAGTGGTAAAAAGCATAAACAAGTTGATTGCAGTTCCCAGCTCACACAGGCAGTTCACAGCCACATGTAACTCCAGCTTTAGAGCATCTAATGCCTCCAGCATCCTGGAGCACACACAGTCACACACTCAGACATGTACACACACACATAATCATAAATAAATGTTTAAGTGAAGACATGTCAACACACCCTTTGTTCTCCACTACAGTCTCACTCAAAAGAGTAACACACCTTTTTGGAACATTACTCACTTGCTCAAAACTCCAGGTTTTTATTATTATTATTATTATTATTACTTCTTGATGCTTAACACCTATTTTATTATATTTTTAAGTTACAAGAAGATTTGTCCATCACAAATATTCAAATTATTGAAAAAACGCATGAAATAGAAAAAGTGTATCCTCCTAATTGTGTCTCACAGAAACATGATTTTCTTTTTTTCAGTCTCTTTTCACTTAAATTTTGATCTATATGTATATCTGTGCATCTGTGTTTTAAATGAGAAAATGTTTTACTGTTTTCTTCTCATGTAATAATGTATCAATATACATGTATGTTTTCCTGAGACATGAGACATCATAATTTGTGTAAGAGTACTAGAACTTGCTTTGAAACTAGTGGCCATTTACAAATCCATGTGGCCACTATAACAAAAAGAATCTCTCCCAAGATTTCACTGTCTGTCCACCAATCTTTAGATTAATAAAAAAAAGTTATCATTTAAAAATGAGCATCATACCTAACAGCTGAGAGAACTCAGCTGCAGCTGGGGTCACTCACCACTGAGCAGGTCTGAAGGCAGAATGACAGCCTCAATTTAAGGAACTCCTATAAGGAAACACTCCACTATCACCTAGCTGTACGATTTAATAGCTAGCAGAAGAATATATTGCTCATAATGGAGTGGCTGTACTGAAAGCGGATTTGCGGGAAGGCAACTGCTAGACTGAGAAGTGGGCCACCCCAGTGCGTCGGGTACGGAGGGTTATGGAAATGGACTCCATCAGGACTATGGCTCAGGAAATGGAGTGTAACGGGTCAAGTGCGGTATCAATTTGGGGCAGGCTACTAGGCAGAAGTACTCCTGGCATGGGTCAGTGCCCCGGCTGAAAGGAAGGAGAATATAAATAGATCCAATTAAAAGCAATTCCCCCTTTGGAGGTCATTTTGGCCTTAAAATAAGACAGGCAGGCAGCTATGACTATCTGTGGCTAGACACTCAAAAACAAAACAAGCAGGGGAACACATCTCTAGCCCTCCACGGCTTCTGCAGATAGGTGAGGAGCATGAAAGGAAAATATAAATTGTGTAATTCCCAAATAGGAAGCTATTAAAGATTTCCAGGACCCCAAGGTTGCCATTCAGTTTCTGTTATAAAGGGTGACCTCAGAAAGTTATCTATAACAACACATCACCAAAAACCTAGAAGAATTATCTAAATAACTTTTGAAGAAGAGGTCATTTTAGGCAAGTATATTTTTCGTCTAAATTATTTGTGTTGTCAGCATACATTAAATAAACTCATATTACAGGTCAGATTTTTACAAATTTATCGAGCATACAATGTTCCAAACATTGTGGTAAGTGCATCCACTAATTTTTCCTAATCTAATTGAGGCCACAATTATGGGGAAAGAGGATTAGGGAGACTGTTGCTCAGAGCAGAAAAAGTGACTTGATAAACATCCTTGTAAGTGAACACAAGAACTCTATTTGAACCCAATCCTAAACACACACACACACACACACACACACACACACACACACACACACACACACACACATAGTAGGAATCTTAAATGGTACTTATTAATAAAATCAAACCTGTGGCCAGTTATTGGCGTCAATACTGAAAGGTCAGAGACACAGAACAAGCCACAGCTTCCTCACCTTGCTAGTTTCTCAGCTGACCCTGTTTCCTCAGACTAGAAACCTCTGTGTCCTCATCCAGAATGGGTCTCAGCTGAACTGCTGCTCAAAAGCTAAAAGCTTTACCAGGCAAATGCTTAACCAGCCAAATGCTTCTAGTTTCTGGTCCTCACACCTTATATACCTTTCTGCTTTCTACCACCACTCCCTGGGATTAAAGGCTCATTTTCTGGGATAAAAGGGGTGTGTCACCATGCTTGAACAGATGGATTTCTGCCTCTGGAATGCTAGGATTAAAGGCGTGTGCTACCACTGCCTATCCTAAGTGTCTAGTGGCTTTTCTGTTCTCTGACCCCAGATAAGTTTATTAGGGTACACAATATTTAGGGGAACACAATACCACCACCACCCCACCACACACACACACAATAACAAGATAATAGCTACAATTTCTATCTCTTTCAGTAGAAATAAGTACTGTGACATGTAGTATGTGTTCACCTACATTGACTAGTCACATTGTCTACAGTAGCACCCACTTATAAAACTCCATAGGGCTGTTTACAGGAAGCTAGGGCTTCAGCACCACACTGCTGATAGCTGGGTGTTCTTAGAAAGTCAGTTCATCTACCAGTACTCCCTGTGAAATCTGTAGGATGACAGAGCTGTATGAGGTCCTTTCTTGTACCAAATGAACTCTTCAGCATTGATCCTGTAAGAACTGCTCTAGATCAATGTTTTGAGAACCCAACCAATAAAAGGAATTGAGCTAAATATTTCTCCAAAAGACAGGAACTTTATCCACCCCGCAACTGCATAGAATAGCTGTTACTATTTCTATTTTACATATCACTTAGTCTCTAAGAGTCTGAAAAATAAAATACACTCTTGCTGACTGTAAGTAACAAAGTCATCTTATATCCAGGTGTGCTGACAAAACATTTGATGCTTCTCTTAGGGTCACACGGATGTCTCCTGGTCATATGAATTTAATTTATATTTTCTCTATTATCTTAGGACTCAATTCTTGGGAGATTAGTAGAGGTGGAAGCTACAGAAAGCAAAATCATCTATTAAATTTTTCCATCAAGCTCTTTGGAAAGTAAATCTGAAATGTATGATGCTCCTTGCTAATTGCTCGCCTTTTTAGATAGTTTGGTGCATTCGCTGGAAGGAGATCTATTACACCTTCATAGCTAAAACCAAAAGCAAATCTACAATCTGGCTAAAGAAAAGGAAATACAATGACAGCGTTTGTTGCCCTAATATGTGAGAGAGTATCTAAATATAGCATTGTAGTTCACCCACCATGCTGTTAACGAAGACTGTTATTGCGTTATTGAGAGAGAAAGAGACAGAAATGGAGACAGAGAGACAGCGAGGAGAGTTGGGGGAGGAGAGGTGACAGTACTTGTATAATTAGAAGAAAGAACAAAGGATATATACCAGTAACTTTTATCAATACTTCTGAAAATACATCTAGGTTTCTATGTTTCATAGTTCTCTTTTTCCTCTGGACACACAATTCAAATTTTTTCAATCCATTGAAAACAGTATTTTATTGGAGTTAAGGAAAATAAAATTTATAAGTGTGACTATGATTAATAGCATGGTGCATGTCCGTGTGCAGACTAGCCTAAGAAACCAACACATACACAAACATACATGCATGTTTCTAAAGCACACTCCAGGCCGGGTAGGGAGGGGGATCAACTAGACGGTGAAATTTGCAGTTGGTATGTGTGTAAATTGGCTCGTTTTGGTGTGTGTGAAATATATCAAAAGAACAGTGACATCCTTCTCACAAATGTTGAGCTCTATCACAGATTATGCTGCCAAAAAAATTTCATTCTATGAAAGCTTATTGGAGCATGGCCTGGACTAGGTATATATCTCTGGGTTTGTTGGAGATGATATTAATGGTGACCAATCAGTTATCTGTACTCAAATTTTGAGGCAACTTGGTGCACAGATCTTGTCATTCTATAGCATGGAAGAGTACCAAGGCTATGAAATTAATTAGGTACCATTATCAGTTTGATAATGTTTTATTGTTCCCAAAACATACTATCATACAGTTGGAAATTTGTTGACTGTGTTAGATCCTATATAATTTTTGCTACATGCAAATACAAAATGGTCTGGACAAAAAGGATTAATTTTTTTGACTTTCTATTGAGCATATACTATGGTGGTGTACCTTTAAATAAGGTGTCCTGCTTGAAGATTTAATGGTATTTCCCAATCATCGTAGTAATTAAGCCATCTAGTCCTTTCATTATTTACTGGTTTATTTAAAGTGATTTCTTTTACAACAGTTGTTTGTGATAATGCCATTGCCTTCAAAAATCAAATGCTCTTACAGAGTTAACTATTAGTCTAGTTGCTGACTGGGAAATGAGTTTGAAGATGGGGACAGGAACAAGAACAGCAGACAGAAGACCAGAGTGCTTCAGTATCCAGTGGTTGAGCAAGTGAAGTAGATTTAAAGTTTATTTGAATTGAACTGAAATAATGGACCATTAATAAACTAGACTGGTAGATTTAACAGGGATGACTCAAGCATTTTGGATGTCAAAACTTTAGTCAATGGTAAGAGAATTTTCTTACATGGGAAAATATAATCAGTCTAATATATGGATACCAAAGCATGTTGAATTTATTTTTGCGTAAATTTAAGACCTATAAGAAATGCTGGTGGAGATGGGAAATATTTGGCTATCAGAATGTATATTGTGTAACTCAGCATACATGGCTAAGTTGGAAAAATATGAGAATCACTATCCCATAGAGTTCACAACAGAGTAGTCTTGAACTAATCAGGGGAAAAAGTACAGAAAGAGAATAGACGAGCATCTTGGAAGCATTTTCTGAGAATTGAGAAGTAGGGAAGAACCACAGTGAGTCAGTGGATCATAAGGACCACTGGGAGATAAGAAAAGAGATTATTCCAAAGAACAATGCTCAACAATATTATATGCTTTTAGGTCTAGTAACACATAATCATCATCATGGCCACCACCACCACCATCATCATCATGATCATCACCACCACCATCATCATCACCTTCACCATCATCATCACCATCATCATCAATGTCATCATCCCCTGATCCCTGTCTGTATCTAGGCAGTCATTAAATATTTTAGCAAAAGAAGAAAAACTAAGGGATATGGTGCACAGAAGTAAGATGAAGTGCTTTTCCAAAAACTGCAGAAGTTTGAGTATGAAAACAGGCAGAGGAATACTGGTAATTCTATTAATCAAGATGATTTATGCAAGCTGCCACTATAGACAAACCCAAGGGCTTTACATAATAAATGTTTATGTCTTGCTCATGTAGTGTTCGATCATGACCCCCACAGCCCATCCTGTGATTCTGCCATCTGGAATACGTGGCCTCTAAGTTCGCTGTGGGAGGAAAAGAATCCATAGAGGAGGCCCACTAGCTATTATTGTCACTCACAGTCTATGGGCTAGAAATAGCCAGGGAAATTGAGAATTCTAGCAGAGTACACTGAAAGCCATTTGTTGCACACATATACATACTGCTGCTTCCATAGAAACTGAAACAAGATTGAGGGTCAAGGACCATTCAACCTTTCAGTTGGTTTATTTTATCAGTTTTTAAGATGAGAGGCATGAGCATGCTTGGCGTCAATGACAAAAATCTGAGCAGGTGTCGGAGTGGGAAGGATGCTATGGAAGTATCAAAGTAAAACATTTCAAACGACTATGTTTCCTGAGAACACAACAGGGAATAGATTCCAACACCCAGGAGAACTGACCACTGATCATTTTTCTGATGAACATTCTCCTTAAAGGAATCAGTGGGTACTGGCTGGGGCATATCTGCAAATTTGATGATGACAGGATGAATTGGTATCAGTTTCATGGCTTCTGTCTCCCCACTGTAACATGAAGCAAGATCGTGATCAGAAAGCTAAGAGGGTGTTGGAGGGGTGAATGAAAGCCTGGGAGAGGCAGAGTCTTGGTAAATGAATGAGATCATTTATACAGGGGGCATAAGCCTTTCTCCTCACTCCTCCCCTTAGTAATAAGCTTTCTAACACCTGGAAATATTTAGTATGGCCAAAACATGCCTTATGCTTTCTTCTATTCACAATCTTATACTGCTTTCCATGCTGCCTCTACGGTTCTCCAGTCTTTACTTGCCTTGCAAAGCTTCACTGATCCTTCCCTCTTCATTCAAGCCAGCAGGTGTGTTTTCAGAAAGGTTTTTATTTGTTCTAGGAATACTTCATCCCTTCTCCATCTTGCGCCAGAGTGCATGGGCTCTCCATCGACCAGATTCTAAGTCTCCTGAGATCACCAAGCTCATCTGATGAGGCACAGCACCTCACACAAGAAGAAAAGAAGCACATAATCATTTCGGGATCAGCGACCAGCATTTAGTAGAGTATAAATTCTATCAAAGATTGTGGATAAAGTTTGTCTGTCTAAAAATAAGGTCGAAACATAAAATTTAATTAACTTGAAATATCATTCAAAAAAAATCAAAGCATGATGGAAACTGGTCCACATTTACTAAGCAAGCTGAGGTGTTCTCTGGCACATAAGCAGGCAGCTTCAAGTCAGAAACACTGTAAATAACTAATTAAAAAAATCTTTCTGTTGCAATAAAAATAAAACGCGTTAAGCAGTCTAACCTGTTTTTCCCAATTCATTTAGTTCCTTCCTCACGGTGTAAAAGCCCTTTACCAAACACACACTAGCTTTACAGACGGTATTTTTGAACAATTGAAAAATGAAAGAAAAAAATTGTTAAGGCATGCCATCTGTTTTGGTTTTCTGGAGCCCAATGATTTTATTTTTCCTGAGAGTCAAACCACTTCATCCTTTACAGCAATCCATTAAAACTTCACTGCTGGGGGTTGGGGGAGACAGGAGAATCACAAGCATGGTATATGAAAAATGGCTCTTTCTGCCCTATTTTCTGTATTCAATGCTTCCAATTAACCCAGGGTATTTCTACCATTTTGACAATTCTTCTCAGCTCTACAGGCTGCTTGGGCAGGAAAATTCAGAGCTAGTTCCCAATCTGACAACCCAATCCTAAGCTGGCCTACACTGACATGCTTATTTGTTTCCCATGCCATAGTCCACACTCGATTAAAATTCTACTATTTGGTAATGGCTCCCTGCAATATTTCTCAACATCAGATTTATATGCCGAGCCCTACTGGTGCTGCCCCTGTATGCACACTTACTCATTATCAGAAAGTAATACGTGATTAGTAGAAGTAGTTTTGTGGAGTTCTCAAACGCAACTGGCGAAAGAAAAAGACTTCTAACATAGTACTTTATCCTTCATTGATTTACCAAACTAAGTGTTATCTCAGAAGTTGAGGGAATATCAACGGGAAATCCTGAAATCAAACTGAGATATGGTGAAAACAACACTGGCCAAAAACAACACTCACCAACTGGTGAGGCAATGGATTCTGTCTACAAGTCTGCCAGTAACTTAGAAGCAGAGTGTCTTTGAGTCTTACGTTCTACACACGTGAAATGAGGGTGTGAGACCTCTGGCTTTTTAAGACCAATTAAAACCCAATGCTTGTCAAGGCTACCTAGATAAAGGCTAGTTCACACTGTGAAACTCGTGTATCGTTCATATTTCTGGGTGCTGTGAAATCCAAGAGATACTCAAGAAATGAGAAAGGAGCAAATGAGCAGCTCTATGAGGAGGTTGATGAGGACCCCTGGAGCTCAAGCATATGGAAGGGAGGACTGGGGGAGTAAACAAAAGGAAAAATACAAGTATAAAATTATTTTCATTTAGCATCCCTGTCCACTACTGATTAAGCCACTACTAATTGCACTTGGAAGTGTTTTTGCTCCTACACCAATAGTGAACAGAATTATCAGATATTAAAACTTCCACTACAGGCAATATTCAGTTCAGCCATTAGAGAAAAAAAAAAAAAACCAAAGCAATGATATATTAATTGGAGAGGAAAAAAAAGAAAGGAAAGAAAAAGACATGGAAATTAGGCGGTGTGGAATACAGATCTGTGACCACCAGGAACAGGCTACCTCTGTCCTCAGCTGGCTCATGCATGAGAAGAAGAGTTCACCTTGCAGCCAAAACAGCTCTACCGGCTTTCAAATTTCTGTATGCCAGCTCGAGGAAGAAACAAAGACTTGCCATTCTTTGATGACATGCTCCAAAAATTGTACATATCACTCCTCCCCAGGTTGAGAATATAATCATATAATCGTATGGACAAATAAAGATTTAAAAGAGGATCTGAGATTAATCTTTTGCTGAGGAACGTATTGACAGCCAAGAGCAGTGGAGTGTTCAAGGTACTGGAGGAAAGACACAAACGGATCCCAAGGAATGCCATTTCCTGCTTGACGTCTGGCCGGTGAATGGACTTACCATGGACTTCAGCAGAGCGCCATGAGTCGTTTTGAAGATAATTCAGTTTCTCTTTTCTGTGTCTCCTCTAATCTTGTAACAATTATGTGTTTCTTTTCAGTTTTTCCCAACCTGAAAGAAAGTAACCAAATAAATGCTTCCATTTGACTCCTGGGTACTCAGTGTGTTGCCTTGCCAAAAAACATATATACTTTCAGAAACAAACTCAACTGATCAACATTTAAGCACGCGCACATGCACACGCGCACGCACACACACACACACACACACACACACAAGGAATAAATGCTCAGTAAGTAAAAGGCTCAATGGCTATGTATTTCAGTGACAAATTCTTTCAAGGCACCCTTCCTTCAGCTCTCACTACTGAAAACCAACTATCCACTGAACAATAAAACCATCCTCAATGAATTCACTGCTTTAGTTTGTCTAAAAATCCTTTGTCTATTTTCCCCTGGAGAGTGGTTCTCTTCTTATGAATGTCATAAAACTACATAGTGTATATGAGGGATTTATTTTAAATTTTGATATCATAATAAATTTGGTGATCTAATTAAAATGTAAGCCATTATTTTATATTGAAAACTTCAGGTTACATGTTTCCCCAAACATACGAAATTTTTCTTGCAAAATTTTAGGGGATGCTGATTTATGGATATTAATCTGTTCATATGCCATTAATATTATATTACATTTTCAATGAATATTTCTGATAATTAAAATTAACAATAATGATGTAAATGGCATCTATTACTATATTACTCAACTAATGGTAGAAATTTAGTCTGTGATATGCCCCACCCTGTCTGTCTATTACAGCACAGGAATTACTTTGGATTCCATATTGCAAGTCACTTACCATTCACTTTGTTTTATAACCACTATGATCGACTGGGTGAATTTGAGGCTCTAAATTAGAAAGTTAAAGACTATGACATTTTCTTATGTCTGTAAAGCTCTGACTTCTAAAACAATGACTATTCAAAACTGTGTTAAAAAGCATCTGGTAAGTGTTGTTGCCTTTGAACTTGGTACATTTTTAGCCTAAAATAAAAGACAGAAATTTTCAGATCCATTTTAAGAAACCACAATTATGTTGAGGAGGTTAAAAAAAAGTCTGATGATACAGTCCCATGACCTCTTCATCTGTAGATGAGCATGTTCTTCACAAAACATTTGTTCGGTTCTCAAGATAACCCAACCCCAGTTCCATCAAAGATAAAAAATGAGTAGTCCATAAAATGAGGGAAAGAATCAGAAAGGGGCATACTTATGATTTCAAGTTTATTTTTTTCACAGTGAATAAAGAAAAAGGTATGAGCTCCTTCAGAAAGGTAAAGGAGGTGCTGATGTGTTCCTATGTGTACAATTTTCTGGAAATTTCCTTCAAGTGGAAACTAATGCAGACTCCTAAAGTTCCATCTTTTGCTGATGCAGCATAAAACACAAAGCTGCCTCTCAAACCACAGGAAACCCAGGTGATTATGACAGAAGATGCAGCTGTGACAGGCAAAATTACCTGCAGGGCATCCGTGCCCCAGTCCCCTGAACCCATGGCTGTTACTTTGCAGGGAAAAATGGAACTTTGCAGATGCATTTAGGGCTCAGGACTTAGAATAGAAAAAGAGCACCTGGAATTGAGGTGTGATCCTAATTGGTCTTAACAATAAAAACTCAGAGTCAGATATTAAGATGAAAGCTGAAAGATCAGAGAAGCAGAGGAGCCAGCCACCAGAGACTTCTTACCTCCACAAAATCTCAGACCAAATGAATGCTCCTCTCTCTATGAATCCTCAGACTGAATGGGGGCAAGATCCTGTCTCCACATGCCTTATATTCCTGCCTCCACCTCCCGAATGCTGAGATTAAAGGCGTGAGCCTCTCATGTACTGGGGTCAAAGGCATGAGCCTCCCAGGTGCTGGGATTAAAGGTATGAGCCTTCCAGGTGCTGGGATTAAAGGTGTGAGCCTCCACCACCTGGCTGTTTCTCTTTTACACTGTTTCAATATCTTGTAGCCCAGGGTGGCCTTGAACTCCTTATCTTCCTGCTTCCTCTTCCCAAGTGCTGGGAATTAAAGGTATGTGCCACCACTGCCTGGCCTCTATGGTTAACTACTGGCTAGCTCCACCCTCTGATCTCCAGGCAAACTTTGTCAGAACACAAACAAAATGTCATACAACATAGAATTATCTAGGTGCCTCTGATATGAATCCTTCAAAGTGAAGAACCTTTCTTAGAGTCAATCAGCAGGTGACCAGATCAGATAAAAGCACTCACAGAACTGCAGCCTTGCTGGCCTCAAGAATGAAGGGGCAATAAGATAAAGTACTCCAGTGGCTGCTAGAAACCCAAACTCGAAGTAACAGGTCTCTTTCAGGCATTAGAAAGGACACTTTTCATTTCAGCCCAATAAGACCTTCAGTGAATTTTTGTTTTTTGTTTTGTTTTGTTTTGTTTTTCGAGACAGGGTTTCTCTGTGTAGCTTTGCGCCTTTCCTGGAACTCACTTGGTAGCCCAGGCTGGCCTCGAACTCACAGAGATCCGCCTGGCTCTGCCTCCCTAGTGCTGGGATTAAAGGCGTGCACCACCACCGCCCGGCGTTCAGTGAATTTTAATAAAAAAAAATTATAGGTAATATGTATGTGTGGTTTTATACCACTACCTCTGTGTTAATTTGTTAAGAGTCACAACAGAAAGCAATTTATCTGAGCACCACCCTTTTTTATTCCTTTTGAAATATTTATTAATATTAAAATATAAATTTCAGTGCCATTGACCCACTGTGTCCTAGTTCTGAGAAATGTTTCTTTAGTGTGTGATAATTCTTCAACTCAGCAATTCTGGTGTTTCCTCCTACGCTGTAGTTCTATTTAAAGTTTTATGTTTTTCAAGTTTATTGAAAACTAAGGAAAGAAAATGGGGGGGAGGGAGGGGGTCAGGGAAAGACTCTAAGAGGAAAGGAGGGAATGGTAAGAAGAAAACCTAGAGAGAAACGGGAAGATTTGTACAGTTTCATTGTGTGAGCAGCCTGAGGAGGGATTTCAGGTCATCTACATCACAGGCAGTGCAAAGCAGCCTCGGCTGTTCTACAGTGAAGACAGGCTTCCCTAGGACTCGACCAGTGCCACTATGTCCCAGGAAGCACGTGTGACTCCATAAATGTCTTCTGTTCTAAGTCTGGCCAACACCCACTGTCTCATATTTAACCAGGAGAGTTTTCCTTTACCTTCCCCAAACATTCTGTTTATCTGTTTTTACTTCTATAATAAAATCTCCAAGTTCACTAACTACTACATATTTCCCAAATCCCAATTTCTAAATCAACACATTTTTTAACCCCAATAGCCCAGAGTTTACTTACCTCTTCTCTAGGACAAACCACAAGCAAAACTAAACAAAGTGAAGGTCTTTGAGTAATAGGTTTTATTTTGCCAGAGGCCATAGTCAGTCTGACAGGTTGGAAATCTCAAGGCTGTGTGGAAAGCCCACACATTGTCTGTGAGTCTTCAGATGGGATGATTTGGGTTTCTCAGAAGGGTTAACTATTTTATAATTTAGACTCAATGAGTAGATACGGATCCTCCTTACTAGCTAGCCTGCCTAGAGCTGTGGGTTGCAGTCTGGTTATCCTTTGCTTTACATCTAGTATCCACTTAGGAGTGAGTACATACCATGTTTGTCCCTCTGAGTCTGGGTTACCTCACTCAGGATGATATTTTCTAGTTCCATCCATTTGCCTACAAACCTCATGATGTCATTGTTTTTCTCTGCAGAGTAGTAAAGCAGAGACAGGTCAAAGATACAGTAGTTAATATTCTGGTGCTGTAAACCTCCAGCTTTATAGGAGCAAGTGGCCTTTGTGACTGACCTACTAGACTTCAGCAAACATGCCACCAACCCATACAGCCATCATCTTCAGTTGTGGGCTCACAGATGAACTCCCCAGGCTCCAAGGATATTTCTAAACCCATGGTCACACACACACAGTTCTGGTTAAACTCAGTTGGTCAGAAAATTAAACAAAAAGACCCAGATGGGGTCTTAAGAGATGGCTAAGCCATTATCAGTACTTGTTGCTCTTCCAGAGGACCTGAATCAGGTTCCCAGTACCCATGTGATAGCTCATAAATATCTGTAAGTCCAGTCTCAGGGAATCTGACAGCCTATTCTGGTCCCCGAGAAAACCAGGCACACATGTGTTAAACACAAACACCCACACATATTGAAAAATAAAATAAAAGACACTAGTGTTGGGAAAGGACTTATAAGTAAGAGAAGAATAGGAGTGGGAAGGTGACAGGAGATGTGGGAGTCAGAATAATCAGAATATGCTTTATAACTGTGTAAAGTCATCAATTAGCAAATTTAATAAACATTGCAAGTATAATTTTTGCCTGAGCAGGGAAGGCATCAGTGTGATTAAGACCTGTTATCTCAGGTCCCTGGAGGCTGAGGCAAGGGAAACTGGTCAGCCTGAACTATGTCATAGAATTCGTCTTAAAAAAAAAAAAAAAAAAAAAAAAAAAAAAAAAAAGAAAAAAAAGAAAAGAAAAGAAAAAGGCTGGTACCATAGCTCGGTGATGGAATATTTGCCTTGCATGCTGGGGGCCCACCAAACCCCTCTGCCCTGTTGGTGTGTAGAGACTTTGTTAAAGTCTCTTATCAATTTTACAAACCAGAAGTGTTTCTGGAAGGTGTATGAGATCTACCTGTTTAAATGTAAATGTCCATGATGATCATCCCACATCTTTCATTCTCTGTAGGAATATGGAAGGCTGACTTCTGCCTGGTACCTTTCTCCTAATTGTGTAGCCACTTCCTACCATGCAGACTGAAGGAAGCTTGCTTTTGGGGGGAGTGGCCTACTAATCTCCCACTTCAAAGTGTATAATCCCTCCCAGTTTTTGTTACAGTGATGTTGTGCTCCAACTTGAGTCCTGTTCTTGCTTCACCACTGTGATAGTCTTGAATAAAGCATTCCTTACCTGTCTACTTTATACAGTACAATTTTCGCTTTGGCATAGACAAATACCTAATTATGAAAATTATCATTAAGTAAATGTATTTATATTCTCTAACATGTGCACAACTAAAGAAAACTAGCAAGAAGGGAATTTTTGCAAAGGATCCTAACAGGTACATCACCATCATAATGAAAGCATAAAACATCTGGGTCAGAGAAATGTTGAGAGTTATCCCGTCTGCCTCGACCAGCAAGGAAGACACAACACCAGGCTCTTCTCCAAGCAGTTTATTCAGGAACCTTGAACAATCTTCTGACCCCGGGGAAAGCCATCTTCTGACTCTCTCTCCTCTCTCGGGAAAGCCAGCCCACGCCCTTTATAGCCACTAAGCAATCAACCCCGTAGTGCCACGTGGACAATGCCGATAGGGTCAGACATACACAAGCAAACCAGATTAGGTCCAGATGCGTGGAAGCAAGCCAGATCCTAGCCTTAGCCAAATAAGGAGTTGTTTATCCCAGAGAACACCTGCCATCGGGAAGGCGGAAGCCAGACGCTGGCGCCATCTTTGCGGCGCGGCCGTGCACGGCTCTCTACAGAGAGTATCTCTATCCCTGATCTCAAATTGTTTTACAGAGTGATAGTAATAAAAACAGCATGGTATTGGCACACACACACACACACACACACACACACACACAAAAAAAAAAAAAAAAAAACAAAAAAAAAACAAAAAAAAAAAAACAAAAAAAAAACAAAAAAAAAAAACAAAAAAAAAAAAAAAACAAAAAAAACCCAGATACATTGATGACTGGAATCAAACTGAAGACCAAGATGTGAGTCCACACATCTATGGACACCTGATTTTTTTTACAGGTTGATTTTTTTAAGGCTTGCTTATAAAAAGAGTAGTCAGTGGGTTAGGGATTTGGAGCAAGAGCATGGATGACTTCTTTTTTACTTTAAATTTTTATTCATTTTATGGATCAACCACAGTTCCCCCTCCCTCTCCTCTTCCTGCTCCTTTCATCTCCTCCCCACTAAGCCTCCATCCCCAGAAAGGGTAAGGCCTCCCATGGGGAGTCAGCAAAGCCTGGCACATAAAGTTGAGGTAGGACCAAGCCCCTCACCCCTGCATCAGGGCTGAGCAAGGCATCCCTCCATAGGGAATGGGCTCCAAAAAGCCAGCTCATGCACCCGGGACAAATCCTGGCCCCACTACCAGGGGCCTCACAAACAGACCAAGCCACACAACTGTCACCCACATGCAGAGGGTCTTGTTCAGTCCCATGCAGGCTCCCCAGCGGATACCTGATTTTTAAGTAAAGAAGCCAGAAATAGACACTGGAAGACAGACACCATCTCCAACAAATGGCACTGGTCAAAATCAATAGCTGCATGGAAAAAGAGTATAAATAGATCTATACTTATAACCCTGTGCAGAACTCAGTTCCAAATGAATCAAAGACCTCAATGTGAGGCCTGATAGACTAAATCTGATAGAAGGAATCATAGGGGATAGCCTTGACCTCGTTGACACAGGAAGAGAAATTCTGAACAAAATACCAATATCATAGGTACTGGGAACAGCAATTAGTAAATAGTATCTTGTGCAACAGACTGACTTCTATATAGCAAAGGTCACAATTATTCAGACAAAGCAGGAGGTTTCAAGATGGGTAAAGATTTTGACTAACTACACATCTCGTAGAGGGCTAATATCTAAAACATATATATTAATTCAAAAGAACTGGACACCTAAAAAACAAATAACCCTATTTAAAAACTAAGGTACAGCTCTAAACAGAGAAATTCTTAAAGAAAGGTTCAACAATCTTAGTCATCAGGGAAGTACAAATCAAAACAACTTTGAGATTTTTGTCTCACACCTGTCAGAATGGCCAGAATTCATAAAACAGATGACAGCTCATGCTGGCAAAAACGTGGGGTAAGAGAAACACTCATCCATTGCTCATGGGAGTACAAATTTGTACAACCACTATGTAAATCAGTGTATTGGTTCCTCAGGAACCTGGGGATAGCTCCACTTCAAGATCCAGCTATACTACTATTAGGAGTATACTCAAAGGATACTTCATCCTACCTCAGAAACACTTGCTCAACTGTGTTCACCCATTGCTGTTCTATTCTTAATAACCAGAACTTGGAAACAACCTAGATACCCATCAACAGATGAATGGATGAAGAAAATGTGGTACATTTATACAACTGAATATTACTCAGCTCTTAAAAATAAAATGAAATCATGAAATTTACAAGTAAATAGATGGAGTTAGGGAAAAAAAATCCCAAGTGAGGTAATCCAGACTAAAAATGACAAACGTAGTATGTATTCACTTATACGTGAATTTAATTTGTCAATAAGCTGGCTACAATCCATATGATAACAGAGATTAGGTATACAATAAGTCTCTGGGGAAAGAGAGATAGATAGACCTCCCTATGAAGGAAAAATAGTATAGATCTTTGTGGATGGGCTGGGGTAAGGATGGAAACAGGAGGATCAAATGGGGAGGGGGACAAGAGAGGAGGGTAAGGGAGGGAATACAGGGAGGAATGGCTAAAACCAAGGGCTACTCAAGGGGTCATATGGAAATCTTAATATAGTAGAAGCTTCTTAACATGTACACATATAAGAAAGAAATCGAAATGAAGCTACAAAGTAACAGGGGAGACACAGCCCCAACTAGGACAAAAAACTCACCAGGACTGGGAATTATATCTGAATTGTTAGCAATGGAACCCCCTAAACAATCTAGACTACTGCCAAGGCTATTTATTGGTTGCTCTCCATAAATTGATGGTAAGGCCCTATTGCTAAAGACCTAACTCACGAAACATGAAGAATTTGAGCTGGTGTCTGCCTAGAGTCTTCCCCCTACTGACAAGTGTTCGTGGTCCTAGAGGTACTCTGTTAACTACCAAAGGAGAAAGGTAAGCACCAACCCAGATACGAACCCTTCAAACTTCAAGAGTGACCTGCCTGCAAGATATGCTCGTGCAATAATGGTACAAAAGTTTCAGTAGTAACCAACCACTATCTGATTAGAATTAAAGCTTGCTCCATAAGACGGAACCCATGCCCAACACTGCCTTGGGGGCTGAGAACCTGAGACAAGATAGTCTGTAGACCTAAAGGAAAACCAAACACAACTGTTCTGCTTAAGGAAAGTAGCAATAAAATCACTCCTAATAACCTTCTCCTATACTCATAGATCAGTGTCTTGCTCAGCCATCATCAGAGAAGCTTCCCCCTACAGTAGAAAGGAAGAAATACAGAGACCCACAGCTAGACATTAGGCAGAGAAAGA
This sequence comes from Peromyscus eremicus, assembly GCF_949786415.1. Lineage (NCBI taxonomy): Eukaryota > Metazoa > Chordata > Mammalia > Rodentia > Cricetidae > Peromyscus > Peromyscus eremicus. Next base: position 6,129,329 of record NC_081434.1, read on the forward strand.
GAGATGCTGGAACAGTCTGTCCTGAATAGGATGTTTCCATCAGATCACTCCCCTCAGTCCTCAGAGAAATCGGTGGAAGAGGAGGTAAAATGATTGTTTTAAAAGACAGTGGGAATATAAGACACCAAGAAAACATGGCCTTCTAGACACAACAGGACTGATGCACAAATGAATTAACAGAGACTGTGGCAGCACACACAGGGCCTACAGATGTGTAAACCACATCGGCCCCAGTACTGAGAGGGGAAAGAGACACAAGCTCCCATTCCTAACCCAGAAGCTATCTACAATTGGTAACTCATTGCCAAAGAAAAATCAGCGTTCTCCAAGGGACTCTCATTGGATATATAACATACTTAAGGAAAGGCCCTATGTCCACTGGTAGATGGCCAACAAACTCAATGGTAATTTTGGAGCGTTTTGTTTTGTTTTGTTTTGGTCTCACAATGCTTTGTCTTTTTTATGGCATTTTTTAAACTTCATAATGCTTTTGTTTATACATTATGGTTTCTGACTTTATTTTCATGGGTTTTCTGTGTGTGTAAATTTGTGTGTCTCAGTATCTGTATGTGTTTCTCATGTTTTTTCTTTGTTTTTTTCCTGTTTGTTTTGTCCTTTCCTGATTTGCTTATTTTTATTTTTTCTTACTTTATTTTAATATTTTAGAACCCTGTTTTCTAATGAGCAAGAGAAAGAAAGAGTATGGATTTGGGTGGGCAGGTGCCGGGATCTAGGAGGAATTGGAGGAAGGGAAACCACAATCAAAATATATTGTATGAAAGAAAATCTGTTTTCCATAAAAATGAATAGAAAAGAAAAAAAACTTCTGGGTTAGGGGGTAATAACTAATTAATTTAGTAATGAAATCACATAATAAATAAGCTTCTACCATGTTCCAGGGAAATGTAAGAAAATGGAGGTGTAGAATGGAAGACACACTCCCGTTCACTGTGATGTAGTAGGCTGGTGGGGGTTCTGAAGTGTAAATCAACAATTGTAATTCAGCATGGTAATTGCTTTCAGGGGAGTACATGCACAGAGCCTTTAGAAGGTCAAAGAGGAGTATCTAATTTAGATTGGGGAGGTTTTACAGAGCAAGTGACACTTTAATTACAACCTGAAGGATCAGTAGGTATTAAGCAGAGTTAAAGAAGCTGATCTAGGGAGCACAGCAACAGACACTAGAGACAGAAACAAAGGAAAGATGTGCGCAGGAGAGCCAGACTGCCAATAGTTGAGTGGGAGATGACTTTATCAAGAGTGTGTGATGCCTGCCATGGCCTCCTCATCCCACAACACATCCATCAACAAACACTTCTAATCCACCTCCTACAACAAAGCCTGTTAGTCTTATTGTCTTCATTTTCTCCTTCAGATTACGTTGGAGAAAAAAATATGGATTTTAAATTTTCTATTTTAGAATCTCAAAACTGAGCCATGTCTAGGTCGACATGCTAGTGAATATTAGCATAGAATTCATCTATTTCTCACTGCTCATAGAATTGTTACTGGAAATTTAGGGGAGTCCCATCTGGGTGAAACATGTCACCTTGTTAACTGGGGTCCCCTGTTTAGGTTGTTAGTCTCGTTAATAAGGAAACTTAAGATTCTGAAGGGAGACAGATATACTGGCTGTTTTTGTGTCAACTTGACACAAGCTAGAGTCATCAGAGAGGAAGAAGCCTCAGTTGAGGAAATGCCTCCATGAGATCCAGCTCTAAGGCATTTTCTCAATTAGTGACCAATGCGGGAGGGCCCAGCCTAATGTGGATGGCACCATCCCTGGGCTGGTAGTCCTGGGTGCTATAAGAAAGCAGGCTGAGCAAGTCAGAAGGACTAGCCCATAAATAGTACTCTTCTATGGCCTCCACATCAGCTCCTGCCTCCAGGTTCCTACCCTGCTGGAGTTCCTGTCCTGATGTCCCTCAGAGATATGGAAGTGTAAGCCAAACAAACCCTTTCTCCCCCAATTTGCTTTTTGGTCATGGTATTCTGTTGTAGCAATAGAAACCCTAACTAAGACACCAGAGTATAATGTTAAGTTTAGTAGAAAAACCCTAGGAGAGGCAAACCTTACATTTCAGCAGCTACTTAGAGGGGAAAGATAGAGAAGAATTACGAAAATCATGTCCTATGGGCACAAAGGGTGTGTGTGTGTGGATAGCTTCAGAGACAGAGAGTAAGAAAGCCTAGAGCATCAAAGAAAACACACCCAGGTTGTAGCTAGAGTTTTCCTGCCTTGCCCACAGTCAGGACAAATCTTTGTCACCCACCAGTCCCATAGCCGCTCAAACCCAGCCAAGTAAACACAGAGACTTATATTGCTTACAAACTGTATGGCCGTGGCAGGCTTCTTGCTAACTGTTCTTATAGCTTAAATTAATCCATTTCCATAAATCTACCTTGATGTGGCTCATGGCTTACCTGCATCTTCACATGCTGCTTGTCATGGTGGTGGCTGGCAGTATCTCTCACTCAGCCTTCCACTTCCCAGCATTCTCCTCTCTCCTTGTCCCGCCTACACTTCCTGCCTGGCCACTGGCCAATCAGTGTTTTATTTATTAACCAATCAGAGCAATTTGACATACAGACCATCCCACAGCACCCAGGTTCTGACAAGTAACTAGAAGTAAAAACAGATTTTAGGAAAAAGAGAAGTGTTGATTTTCTGAGTAATTCAGAAAAGTGGGCAGGTCTTAGAAAAACATGACCATGTCTCTGTAAGTGACTGCCCTGAGTCCAGGGAAGGAAAAGTACACTGAAAGGAATCAACTGTTCTTTCTCCTCTCTCTAGTTGGCCTGAAGAGAATCAGCCATCCTAAGAAGTGGCTTCTTGGCCAGGTAACTCTTATGAATAGGATGGAGTGTAAGGTCTCTACCCAAGGCCAGAGGTATAATCCATTTTTTTTGACCAAGACAAAATAGCTTTTCCTTAATGGGCCTCAATGGAGCCCTGATCAAAGCTACTATAATACCTACCCTCTGAAGAGGTAACCCTAACATCAGTAAAGAGATGGGCTAAAATTGGAGAATGCATATTGAAGCACAATCTCCTAATTAGTCTTAACAATAAAAACCCGAAGTCAGATATGGAGGATGAAAGCTGAAAGATCAGAAAAGCAGAGCAGCCAGCCACTAGAGAATCCTTACCTCTACAAAAACTCAGACTGGATGGGGGCCCTGTCTCAGACTGAATGGGTGACTAGATCCTGTCTCCACCTGTTTTATATTTTTATCTCCACCTTCCTAGTGCTGGCATTAAAGGCATGCACCACCACCACCTGGCTCTGTTTCTCTTTTAGACTGGTTCAGTCTCCTGTACCCAGGGTGGCCTTGAATTCCTGATCTTCCTGCTTCCTCCTCCCAAACACTGGGGTTAAAGATGTGTGCCACCACTGCCCAGCCTCTACGGTTAACTAGTGCCTAGCTCTGCCCTCTGATCTCCAGGCAAGCTTTATTTGTCAGAACACAAACAAAATATCATACAACAGCATATAGCCTGTTTCTACTAGGAAAATCCAGAGACCCAATTTCAAAGCTGTTCACCAGAAGGGATAGGTCTTGGACTAACAGTTCAGCCACATTCTCTGGAACAGCCTCCAGGCAAAGGGGCTTATTTAGGAAGAGGTTAAAAACAAAAAACAAACAAACAAAAAAAACAACAACAACAAAAAAAACCAGAACTCTTATCTGGCATTCTTGGTAGAGAACCAAGAGTATTTATTCCATCCCTGCAGCTGCTGTGTTCAGGGTCTGCCTGAGCTACCTGTCCTGCTTGCTGTAATCACCACCGCAGCAGCCCTGACCTGGAAACCATCCTTCACTGGCTCCTGCTGGGTCTCCCTGTTGCCACTCTTTATACTGCTAAAGTCTAATCTCCATGATACCAGAATGATTCTCTAAAACCACAATTGATGCTCCTTGCTTAGTTTGCTTTCCCCACATTGCTTCCCATGGTCTTGAGGAAGAAATCCATACTAATTATTTGAGGATAGGGAACTATTTCTATCTGATTTTCTGAGTGTATAAGGATTTCCCCCTCAATCTCCATCATAAGAAACATTTTAACTGCAGTATCACTGATTTAGGAAAGGAAATGGAAAACTATGGGCTAGCCTCTTTGTGGTGGTTTGAATAGGTATGGCTCCCATAGACTCATGTTTGAATGTCTGGCCTATAGGGAGTGGCACTATGAGGAGGTATGGCCTTATTGAAGCAGATGTGGCCTTGTTAGAGGAAGTGTGTCACTGTAGGGGTGGGCTTTGAGGTCTCATGTATGCTCCAACAACACTCACTATCTCAGACCACTTCCTGTTGTCTACAAGCCAAGATGTAGGACACTCGGCTACTTCTCCCGTACCATGTCTGCCTGCACACTACCATGTTCTACCATGATGATAATGGACAGAACCTCTGAAACTGTAATCCAGCCCCAATTAAATCTTTCACTTCATAAGAGTTACCATGTTCATGGTATCTCTTCACAGCAATAGAAACCTCAACTAAGACACTCTGGTTCTCTTACCTCCTTTGTGATTCATGAACTTGTGTAGAACTGTTCTGTGATCCTGTCTCTACCAACATGAACGTGCTCTGGCTTCGGTGGAGATTTCTGAAATTGGCTCTTTCTTATTTAGGGTCTCATCCCTAAATGGCCCTACTATATTGGGTAGTCCCCAGCCCCCTAACTTATAATTCAGATCTAGAATATTCTTCAAAAGTTCATATGTTGAAGGCTTGTGTCCACACTGCTGTTGCTATTTAGAAATGGTGGAAACTTCAGGAATGGGGTATACAAAGACAGGGGCCACTGTTGAGTGGAATCGTGGCTTTCAAAGGGTGATATTTATCTCCTGACTCTTTCTACTCTTTTCTTCCTGGCCACCAAGAGGCAAGCAGCACAGAACCATCATATCCAAGGGATGCAGCTGGGGTGCTCTGCCTCAGCACATCCCTAGATACAACAAGGATCATGTTCTGAAACCTAAGAAACTATGACCCAAATTAAAATTTTCTCCCTTTAACTTGTTATCCTCAGGTAGCTTATCACAGTCATAAAAAGCTGATTACTTTACTCCTCGCTTTCTCTTTGGAACCACTACTGTTTTACCTCTGACATTTACCCAGTATCTAACGTTTTCATTTCAGTTTTATGTTTTGTTCCTGTTGGAATGTAAATCTGTAAGAAGGGAATTCCTTTCCTTCTTAGACATCGCTGTACTTCCAAAGCCTATCACCACACTTGCCGCAGAAGAAAGAGAAATAATAGAATAGTTGAGCCTGGGAAAATAAAAAAAAAAGGATTAAATATTAAAAGGTAACAAAAAGGCTCAATTTTCATGGCAAAAAAAAAAAAACTTGCCTTTCCCAAGCAGAGGGATTTCAAAAAATTTTAAAAGAATTGTTCAAAATTTTCAAAATTAGTGAAATATAAAGGTAATTAAGTAATTCCACTTTCAAATAGTATTTTTGTAAAAAAAAAATAGCTCTGAAGTCATATACACAAGTAACATTATATAAGTAACATTATACATACTAAGCATATTGTATTTACATATTAGAGATACATAAATACATACAAATATACATACATATACACATAGGAAAGAGTTCAGAGGACATGATTTGAGGGAGAGAGCAGTGGGAATACATGGAAAAGGTTGAAAGTAGGAAAGGGAAAATGATGTAATTATATCTAATTAAAAATGCATGTTGAAACATACAATTAAAGTAACTACAGTTGGCAGAATAAATGTTGTTTTCTATTTGCTATCTTTAAAAAAACACATCTACTTAAAGGGCTTTACCTCTTAAAAAACCATATCTGGCTGAATTCTGATATAAACCTTTCACTTATTTCTTTGTGAGTTTAAGAAACATAACTGAGTTTGATGTCATGTGTAGGTGATCTCTTCCATTTTCTGTTGATCGTTTTTGTTTTCTCTTGTGTGCGTGCTTGAATATACACATGCATGCTCACAAGTGTGGGGGTACACTGTGTTTGCAGGTGTGCCCACGATTGAGTGTATGCATATGCATGCATGTGGAGACCCAGTGTTGATGTCTTGCGTCTTGTTTGGTTCTGCACCTTGTTCATTGAGGCGGGTCTCTCACTTGAGCCCAGAGCTGGCAGATAGAGCTGCTCTGGCCAGCCATCCTGCACGGTCTCTGCCTTCTAGGTGCTGGACTTACAGGTAGGCCTGCACACCCGCTCAGCTTTCACACTGAGGTTCTGAAATCTGCTTTTCCCATTCACACTGTGAGCATTCAGATCCAGCTACCTCCCCAGCCTCCTTAATCACTTTTCACCTCATATGCACATATACATAAAAATGTCCCCTCCCACCACTGTCTCAACTGATACGTCGGTTTCATCATCCATGAAAGCGGCTGAGATGCCACAGGTGATTTAAAAGACACAAATTTCAAATCCACTGCCTTGTATATACTAGAGACAGACAGGTTTTAATTTGCTGGCACTCTCTCCTGGTCACCTGCTAGAGGTCTAAAGATAAGTCAGCTAACGTGTCTAGCCTGAGGTAGACAAACCTGGGGAATCATATGTCTAAGACAAAGATAGAGATCCTCCCGAGTGACTGCATTTAAATTCTCAGTCTATATTCTCAGAAAGATGTATTAATTCAAGGGAAGTTGCTCAGGAATTACAAAGACAAGAGATCATTTCTCCCTTTTAACACTTCATCCTATTGATCCTCTCTCTCTCTTCCACTCACTGAGGACAGGAAAGGCGCCTAAGCAACAAGACTATCATTGCAGCTGTCAAAGTGACATTCGATTAAGTCAGGCTTCTGGGCTTATCTTTAAAAGTGGCTGGATTTCTATGCTAAGAAGTTAATCCTGATGTTTCTGATGCAATTACATTTGTAGCTTCAACCAGGGTTTTTATTCTGTCTCTTTTTCCTGAGGCAATTATGTAGGAAACTCGAATAATCTAAGTGGCACCTGCTGTTTTTTCTGGAAAACTTTACAAAAAGTGAGGTAGGCATCCCAAGCAAACCTACTTCATGCAAGCTCTCCTGCTCCTGTCTCTATAGTGTGAGGAGGTATCGCATTGTCTTAGCCAGTGATTGGTTAATAAATAATCCTATGTATCATTGGCTACGAGTACAAGGCCAGGCCTTTAATGATCCCATATACACAGTTTAAATCTGGCAAGAATGCTCTGCTATTGAAGGCAGGCACCGTATAATCTCAATAGCCAGAAGCTGAGGCAGGAGGATTCCTATGAGTTGTAGATCAACCTGGGATACATAGTGAATACCAGGCCAAACAAAGCCATATATCAGAAGTTGACTCAAAAAAAAAAAAAAAAGCAAAGCAAAGCAAAACAAAACAAACAAGGAAGGAGGGAGGGAGGAAGGAAAAAAGGAAGGAAGGAAGGAAGGAAGGAAGGAAGGAAGGAAGGAAGGAAGGAAGGAAAGAAGGAAGGAAGAGGCAGAGGGAGGCTGTTAAGACATTCACTATATTCACAGGGATATGGTGGTACAAGATACAGGACACAGAAGGAAGAGAGGCAGATTATTAGTCCAAGTGCCAGGCAATGATATTTCTCATGGCTTTACCAAAAATCATACCACCATAGCTTCTCTTTTAACTTTTATTCATTGATATGCATATTTCCTTACAGCTAAGTATCTCTGTTAGGACTATTACTCCAGGCTGGTCTCAGCATCGTGCTGACTTTTAAAGCATATACAAGGGACCATTGTTTTAAAATGTGTCCTCTTCTGAGAAAACAATTTCAGAGTGGCAATAACAAATTGGGGCTATGGAGATGGCTCGGTGGGTAAGGGCGGTTGGTCTACAAGCATGAGGACCTGGATTCGGATCCCCCCACAGGCATGTAAGAAGTCAGGCACGGCTACAAATGAACCTCAGCTTTGGGAGGTGGAGACTGGCAGATTCTGAGAGGTCCATGACCAACAGTATAATAAAAATTTTCTGCTTCAGTGAGAAAGTCTGTCTCAAGGTAAGATGGCAGAAAGTAATTGAGGAAGACAATAGGCATCATGCTCTGGCTTTCAAATGTGTGTGTATGGGCACACATGCCCATACACACTCATGTGTAGGCACCATACACACCACATCAGATACACACAGAAAAAGAAGGAAGGGAAGAGGGAAGGATATGAAAAGGTACGTAAAAGTGAAAGACGCCAGAGCAACAAGTGTTGAATTAATTGACCCTGACCTTAGATACAATAAGACGATGTAATTGCTGTCACATTCAGCAGCATAACCAATTCACGGGGTAGCCACTCAAATTCTTTTTTCTCTCATTATTCTTCATTTGTATCTTTTCTAAAATAAATAGCCTTTTTTTTTTAAATTAAACTGTCACTAAAGAAAACATGAGAGATCTATGGGAATGTTCTCAGCTTAAAACCAAACAGGAGAGGGCTGGAGAGATGGTCAGTGGTTAAGATCACTGACTGCTCCTCCAGAGGTCCTGAGTTCAATTCCCAGCAACCACATATGGTTAACAACCATCTATAGTGAAATCTGATGCCCTCTTCTGGTATCAGGTCAATAGATCACTCATATACATAAAATAAAACCAAACTTTGAAAATTTCCTACCCATAGTTTCCAATGATCAGCCCTGGGTGTTGTTGTTTCTTTGTTTGCTTGTTTGTTTGTTTCTACAAAGACTTTTAGAACAGGTAGTTCTACTAAATACCTTTTATGTCTTAGGAAGTCAAAAGGTGCAGCTCAAAATTAACCATCTCAGATTCACTCATTTTCAGATGTGCAGCAAATTTTAAAGATGGGTAGTGTAATAGTTCACTCTCCTTCCAAAATTCAAGTTGAAGTTTAATACTCAATGCAACAGTATAAAAAGCAATGGTTTGGAGGAGCTGAATAGTTCATAAGGATAACATGGGGTGAAAGACCTTATGAAGAAAGCACAAGGGAGTCTTTTCCTTTTCTTCTTCTGCCTCATGATAACACACCATCAGCAAGCCAGTATTCTGAAGCAGAGCTTAGAGATGCTGCTGGTACCTTAACTTTAGACTTCCCATCCCCCAGAGCTGTGAGAAGCAAACTTCTACATCTTGTAAATTTCTGTGCTTTAGATATTTTGCTAATGCAATGTAAAGAGAGTAGGATATTTAATGTTCTCTGGGTTTTTTTTTTCAAAATAAGACGCATAAAAACAGAGACTGAAACAAAAATGGACACTTTTATAGTAAGTATCTTGCCCTATTTCCGATAGAAGAATCCTAAAACAGATGACTCTACATTTGTATGAAAACAAGTACACTAATTAAGATTATTATGTTTTCCTGAAATATTAGGTGTAAATGAATTGCTAAATGGTCTTATTAATAATAATAAAAAACCTCAAAGCCAGAAATTGGGGTAAAAGCCTGAGAGAGATCAGAGGAATAGGAAAAGCCACAGCTAACTTTACCTCACCAACTCCACAACTTCCAATGCGAGCTACTTCCTGTCTACCCACACCTACATGCCTTTCTGTTCTGTTCTCGAATTTGCTTTCTCAGTCCAGCTACATCACTTCCTCTTCCTGCCCAGTTCTGTCACTTCCTGTCTGTCTGTACAGACCTCTAGACCTCTCCAGGTAGTGCTGGGATTATAGGTATATATCACCACGCTTGGTTCTGTTCCCTAGTGTGGCGTTGAACTCACAGAGATCCAAACAGATCCCTGCTCCCCAAGCAATAGAATTAAAGGTGTGTGCTACCATTGCCTAACTTCTATGTTTGCTAGGCTGGCTTTTTCCTCTGATCCTCAGGTAAATTTTATTGGGGACACAGTATATTGGGGGACATAATACACAATTAGGTTTATGTTATAATAGATATTCTAACTCTTTTTGGCTAAAATATGGAATTTATGAGTGCAATGCTAAAGTCTGAAAACTCAGACATGTAGGGTGTTGCTTTTATGTGCCTGATCATAGAGGGTGCATCAATTTTGTTTTCAACAAAACAAGTTTCTTATGGGCCTATAGTGTGCTGCTCTTCACTTTTACCCCACTAGGATTAAAATATAAATAAAAACTGATCTAAGAGTCCCTTGATGTGAGAGGAAGACACTTTATTTTTTTAACACTTTCCATTTATTTTGAAATCATCTATTAATATTACACAGGGTTCCATTCTGCCCAACATAATGGAGCCACTACATACTTGGCACAGAAGAATTACACCCGGCTAAGAGATACCCACACAATTTTCTTGCATAATTTGTTTCAGCTCAGGGAATGCAGCTTCTGAGGGACGCCTTTAATATTTATGACATCAAAGAGCTGGGAAGTGGCAAAACACAACCCATAATGAAGAAGTACAATATTGGTAAATGCCGCTTGATGGACTGAAGAGTGAACACCCCCTGTGTGTCAGAGACAACCCTGTCACATGGAATACCACGTGAGAGGCCTGGGGGTGGGTCAGTAATTGTGGAGTTGATAACTGGTGAAGGTGCAGAAGCCAGAAGAGCCCACGATCCCTGAGAGAGACAACAAACAAATGGATTGAATCCCCCAGTGAAAAAATCACAGAGGATGTGAAATAAGATAGAAGATAGGTCATAAGGAAAAGTAGCTGGAATACCAGAGCTGTGTTCTTTAAAATGGAAAATTGAATTTTAGATATCAGAAAATCTATTATCATTAGAGGAGGTATACACAGCAGGAGGGGAGGTGTCAGGTAAATTTATATGTTTTGAAGTTAGGTGTGTTCTGTCTTTCAGGCAGGGAGTTATTAACGAAGTAATCAAGAAATCTACAGCTGCGTCTTGGTAGCTGTGTCTCCCGGTGGTTAAAACGCCCTACTGTGGCTAGAGAACTATGAAGTTGTAGACAGACTTTTCCAAACATACCAGAAACTAAAGTGTTAGAGCACTTTCTCGGTGACTATCCATGCCCATCAGTGAATACTCTGACAAGCTGGGAAGGAAAAAAACATGGGGACATTTTGTTTTTGGAGCATGTGCAGTCACGAAGGATGAGCCAAGGGTGGTGCCCAGGCAGGGGGAGGGGCAGGCGGGTTTAACAATGTCATCAAAAGACAGGGAAAAACCCGTGTAAAGAGGGATGGAGCAGGGGGTAGGTGGCATGGGTGTCTTAGATATGGAGGGAAGAGTAGGAATTATCTAGGATATGACATTTAACCAAAACCCCAAAGGAAAGGAATGATGAACCTCAAAAGATCTGTGTTCGAGGGAAAGAAAGGACACCTCATCAGAAGGATCGGAAGTGTAGATGTCTACCGTGGGAATATGCCAGGGTTTGAAAGCCATCAAGGCTAAAGGGGCTGTGAACAGACAAAAATAGAAGTAGAGACAGGGAAGAAATCATGTAGGCCTTTAGACTAGAGAAAATCCTTTGAAACATTTCCCTCATACTGTAGCCTAGGAAACAGGCCTTCAAAGCAAGACTGAGGGAGAGAGTGCCTAGAATTTGGGGGCATTTGGGGGGTGATGTAGAAAACTAGTGCAGTGGAAAATTCCTGGAATCTGTGAAAGTGACCCTAGCAAAGTCTTCTAGTAATAGAGCATACAAAGCCCGAATTGGCCATCTTCTATAACCAAGTAAAGTTCCCAGCTGGACACCAATCCAGCCACAAAACTTTTGTCCTACAATCTGTCCTGCCTGTAAGATATGCGGGGGGGGGGGGGGGGGGGGGTGTGTCATGGTGGGTAGAACTTGTGGGAGTGGCCAGCCAATAACTGGTCCTACTTGAGGTCCACACCACAAGAGGAAGCCCATGTCTGACATTGCCCGGAAGGCCAGGAACCAAAGACCGGATAGCCCAGAGAACCAGGATAGAACCAAACGTGACTGGGAAAAAAAAGTCAATGAAATATGGTGATATTTTATTTGTACTGAAATGTGATTTTATTTATATGTTAATAAATAAAGTTGCCTGGGGGTCAGAGCTAATAGCAAGCCATAGCAGAGCTGGGCATTCGTGGCGCACACCTTTAATCCCAGCACTTGGTAGGCAGAGCTACGTAGATCTCTGTGTGTTCAAGGATACAGCCAGCATTGGAGACACACGCTCCAATGTGTGTCTGGAGGTCTGTACAGACAGGCAGTGACAAGGCAGTCATGTGGTTGGGTTTACAACCAATGAGAAGGCAGAACAGAAACTCTATGTAAAGACAGACAGAAAGTAGGTCTCTTTTGGAGAGGTCTCTTGGCTGAAGAGGCTAGCTGCAACAGGCGGGTAAGGCTCTTAGCTCTGATCTCTTGGCTTTCGTCTTTGTATTGGCTCTGTATTTCTTATTTAATAAGACAGTTGGTTACATCTACAATGAAATGATTCCTAATGATATTCTGCTGTTCTCATAGATTGGTGCCTAGCCCAATTGTCATCAGAGGAGCATCATCCCGCAACTGATGGAAACAGATGCTGAGACCCACAGCCAAACACTAGGCAGAGCCAAGGGAACCCTTCAGAAGAGATCCAGGAAGGATTATAGGAGCCAGTAGGGTCAAGGACACCATGAGTACATGGGCCACAGAATCAGCTAAGCAGAGCTCAGAGGGGCTCACAGAGGCTGAAGTGACAATCATGGAGCCTGCATAGGTTTGAGCTAGGTCCTCTGCATATACCTTACGTTTGTGAAGCTTGATGTTTTTGTGGGACTCCTAACAGTGGGACTGTGTGGGTGGAGGGGGGATCTGGCTCTTTAGCTTGTGCTTGGAGCCCTTTTTTTCCTATTGGGTTGCCACGTCCTGCTATGATATGGGGGTTTGTGTGCAGTCTCATTGTGTCTTGTCTGGCCATGTTGGGTGGATATCCCGGGGAGGCCTTGCCTGCTCTTTATTTTTTAAAAGAAACAGATGAGGGGGTTGATGGGGGGAAGGTGGGGAGGGGAAGGAGGGACTGAGAGGAGTAGAGGGAGGGGAACTGCAGTCAGAACGTAATGTTTGAGAGAAGAATCAAAGTTAAAAAAATCAGTCTTTGGATTTTATGTTTATTTTCTTTAATGGCATATATTAGTAATGTTGAGTTTCAAATAAACAGCTTCTTTCAAGTCTATCATACCTTGACTCCATCCCTTCAGTCTGCCTACCCCCACACTCCTTTTCCTTCCCTGACAGTCTCTTCCTTTCCTCTACTCTCACTTCCTTTAAATAGAATAGGACCAGCGGCAATCCTTTGAGCAGAAGAGGGAGAAGATCGGTCTGTGTTTTAAACCAAACTTATACATTATGTTGGGAACAAAGTCTAGGCAGTGACCACAGACACACAAGAAAGCAATCAAAAGGCAAGCAGTAGTAACAGAGCAGAGATTTAGAAATAGAAATTAGTCCAAAGGAGCAAAACTCAGAGTGCATTTTGGAAAAACTTCTAATGGACATAGAATGGATAAAGGGAGTTTGCAATGCCTTCAGGGGCTGAAGTCCAAGCATCTGGCCAAGTGACCACGCCATTGATAAAAAATGAGGACACTTTAGAGAGGGGAAACCACAGGACATAAAAAAAAGAACTGGAGAAAATTTAGGGCAGATGTTCTCTTTCAGTATAAAATTGGATTCTAAAAGCAAGAGGATACGTGAAAGGTGAAGTTAGGTATCCCAATGAGACTTTAAATGCAGTAATTGTGTTAGGTAGGAATTAAAACTTTTAAAAAGTGAAATTACTTGACTTTGTAATTGGATCATTCTGTTGTCACAGACTGGGAAATATCCTCACATCATTGCCAGGCTTTACATTGGATAGTCATTATGTTATCACTGCATCACAGTCTTCTGCAGAGTAGTTTTTAAAGGGTATGTTAATGCTGGCTGCTTGAAGCCCTCAGATAGGTCAAGCGCAAAGGCCTGTGTTTTGGGAACTTCTTGCACAGCCTGAAAGACAAGGTAAAACCATCTAAGTGTCTCTCTTGTTCAGAAGGTGATGGCAAACTCAGAGACAATGAGCTCCCGTTGAGCGGACGAAAAGCCCGGCATCCTGTTCTGTGATGCTGATGTGGTTTCCCAGGACAATTTATTCCTCGGGAATTTTAAATTTCCCCGAAAGAAAAGGGAAAATACTTCTGTTCATGGGCTCAAGTTTCATCAATGAAAGTTTAGATGGAACTCCAACTCTACATTGGGTCACAGAGTTACCTACCCATAAGAAGTGGCAAAAGTAAGCTTTGATAAATCAGAAGCCTATTACAGTTCTCCAGCTCACAGCCATTATCTTTCTATGCCTTTTAGTATTTCTCATTCTCTATTTTCAGCCTAATGGGGAAACTGGGAGAAGTGTATCCCTTTTAGTAAAATATATGACTTTTGTTGCCGGAGTTTGGTTGAATAACAATTTGTAAGTCACAAGCATTGATTATGTTAACTTCCAAAGCTAGTTTTTGCATCTATAAAATAAATAGCATCAGCACTAATCTTAGAAGAAAACACAGTGAGATCATTTTGCACAGCACACCCAGATTCAATTCTTCAACGTTACATCTTCTCAGTGTTTTTGCTTCCAGTACCCAGCCCCATTATTTTAATGGGAATAACTTTGCAGCAGGGGGGCTTGATTATTTTTTAATCATCATCCTATCAGAGATAACAACAGTTGTAGATTTTTGTATGTTAACATGTGAGGGAAACACAGAGAAAAGAAAAGAAAGGGAAGGAATCACCTCGAATATTGTAAAATGGTATAAGGAGATAGAAATGATCTTAAATAAAATGATCTTAAATAAAGACATTGACCATGATTGTTTTTGCTAAGGAATCATTCTCTCTCTCTCTCTCTCTCTCTCTCTCTCTCTCTCTATATATATATATATATATATATATATAATATATATGATACTTATGGAACTCCCGAGTTATAAATTATTTGAAAATTTTAGGTAAAGGACACTCTTAAATAAAGGAAGTTTAACAGAACCTATTCCATTTTCTCCTTCTTTTGCTTTATATTCACACGGTTGCTCAGTCTAAAGCCGCCTTAAACATAATAGACAGTCTAGAGGGAAGCAAAGACATTCGTTTAAGAAAAAGGCAGCCAAGGCATTACAATTTTCTTCTTTTTAAAATAAGATGATGAGAAACCAGAGGAAAGATAACAGAAAAAAAATGGAAAGAAGTGAGCTTCTAGAAGGGAGCTAGCTGCATGTCTCAGTTGCAGCACTATAATTTTCATAGTTTTGATAAATGACTTAAAAGTGGGGGAACCAAGGAGATGGCCGGTGGGTAAAGGAGCTTGCTGCAGAAGTGTGAAGGCCGCAGCTCACATCCCAGCACCAATGGAACAGCCAGGATCTGTTGTGTAGTAACCGTGCAAGGAGAGAGACGCGAGGATGGCTGTAACTTGCTAGCTGGCCAGCCAATCTAGCCCTCAAACAGCAAGGTCTGGGTTCAGTGAGGGGCCTTGTTTCGAGGGAATAAGGCAGGAAAATGATAGAGCTGGACACCCAGCATTTTCCTTTGGCTTGTTCCTGCTCACAAATGCACATGCACACACACACACACACACACACACACACACACACACACACACACACACGCAAATGCTGCGAACAGCACACCTCACAGCTAATTAGTCAGTCTGAATAATTTAACACTCACCAAACTATCAAGAATTTAAAATTAATACGATGGTTCAGCTTACTGTGATTTTTTTTTTTTTTACCTTACCCTTGGCTTTGTTCTAAGGTTCGGTTTCTTTTTCTTTCCTTCTTAGCCTAAAGTTGACGCTGTAGGGTAGAAGAAGATGAGAGACATAAAAGGGAGAAACCTGTTGAGAGGCTGTGAAGGTAAAATCACGTTCTCAGGACTCCAGCACTAAGCTGGGTCTGCCGAGCCATGAGGCAAACTGAGAAGTCTCCTGCAGTGTTTTCAAAGGAACCAGACACAAAAACAATCTGAAAACAAGCAGGATGAGGTGCAAGAACTGTCATGCTGTGGCTAAGACCCTCTCTCACCTTAGTTCAGACACACTAGTGGGAGCATCCCCACCCCTGTGCACACTCAAACGCACTCACCATCTGTGCCTTCCCACTGTTTTGTCTCTTCTGCTCCACAAAGTAGTTTCTGGAAACTGTGCTCTGTCTAGTATATTTGAAAAAGAAAAAAAAAACGTAATTTTAACTTCCTTTAAATATATATATATATATATATATATATATATATATATATATATATATATAGCCTTGAAATTGTATCAGCAAGCACATACAGCATGGGGCATTCTATAGAGCAGGCTGTGAACATTGCTAAGGATCCTAATAGCAATTGAACCTTCTATTTCCTAATTATCCCCTACTTACTACTCCCTAGAATGAACCTATTAGTGAATTTTACAGTATTAATAGATCTTTTATTAGCAATTACTTTTCAGAATTGCTTTTCATATAACAGGCTCGCACTAACAGTGTCATCCCATTGATCTTACCTCCGTGTGCGCCTTACGTCACTTCAAATGGCTAATAACTTGCGAATGTAACTTTACAGGTACATTTTGTTCCTTTCTCTCCACTGATTGTAGACCCACCAGCTCATTAAACACTGTGAAAGAACACAGGCTCCAGCCCTTTCCTTTAACAAGCCAGCCATGTGGAATCAAAGTCAAAGCCCTCTTTCTTGTAGTGATCTTGACGCACCGCCTCCGCAATGCCGGGAGGTGAGATGTGGGCAGGGCACCTTCCGAGAACCGCTTCCACAGAGGATAATTAAAGTTTGCGTGGTATTTCTAACATTGGCTTTCAGACGTTGTTTTAGTCTCCCCTTCCCTCTCCTGTGTCATTTCAAGATCCTGTCGGTGCCATTAGCTAACTGAACGGGGCGCTTGCCAAGGTTAACTGTTGGACAATGAAAGGGTGTTAGCACATACTTCCACACAAACGTAGCTAGTTCTAGTCCATACCTGCTCCTCGCAACACTAAAGGCAGCAAGTGGCTATCAGTTGAGAGAGAAAAAAAGAAAAGCATCAAGGATGATGCTGCCACTCTACAAAAATCCTCATGGAGTAAGGAGTAGCTAAGAGTTACAGCTTTAAAGCACAGGATTTTGAATCCTACTAGTCCTTGGGGTAGCATTTCATTATTAGAGAGTTAAATAAAGCTAAAGGTATTTGTCCTTGTCTTGGTCATTTGATAACCCATTTACAAGTAGGAGAAATATGTTTGAAACAACATAAACAACATCTGTGTTCATTGAGAAAATAGAAGACAATGAACATTAGAACCAAGAAGAATTTAGTGGTTTCTCACTGAATTTACCATAAGTTTACAAGGCAGATGTCACATGACTGCAAGATAAAAAGAAAGCAGAGCACACAGCTTAATTTAAATTTCATTACTCCAGTTAGGTTAATACAAGATGACAAAATTGTTCAATAATTGTATTCTCTTATTAGATCCACAACTTACACTTTCAAATAAGACAGTTTTCTTCCCCCCATCAGAGACCGTTTTAGTAGACATCTGCTTCCAAATTCATGTACAGATATTTTCATCATCTCTCTCCCATGAACGTAAGCATTCATGGCCTACATTCAAGAAGTTAGCAAGCTAAAGGTATTAGCTCAGATGAGCTAGGCACTCAACTTCTTCTCCCCTTTCAGGGAGAATACATGATTCTCAAAAAATAATGAAATGTAATATATCAACCTATCTGCCTAGAAAAATAAACTTGTTCAGAATAAATTAAGCCGCCAATGTGGAGAGTTGAGATGCAAATGAACCAACATGGCTGCATGACCAATTAAATCTCCTTTTCACCTCAGTGGTAGTTCTAGAGTGACAGGAGCTCTCTTATCTATACTCCTGTAGCCCTATGTACATGGTGCTGGGGTAGCTTTCTCAAACATTGTCTAGCCACTTCTTTGAATGAATTTTCCAATCTAATGATTCTGGGTATCCTGTAAGTAGAGAGCTTCTTTTTTAATTCTAATAAAAGCTTGCAAGTGAATGGATTGTAATGAGTTATCTGATCACTAAACATTCCTACTTAAAATATCTGTTACTATCATTCTATGTTTATGGGTGTTTCACTGCATGAATATCTGTGCAGAACATGCATGTCTAGTACTTGCAGGGGCCTAGAAAAGGGCCTTGGATCCCCTGAAACTGGAGTGGCAAATGGCTGTGAGCCACCATGCACATGGGTGCTGGGAACTGGAACTAGGTCCTCTGAAAAAGCAGCTGGTATGTCATTTTTAAATGAACTTATCTCTTCTTTTCTAAATTATATTGTGCCAATTATTAATACTACTTTATTTTCAGATACCATGAATGTCCCATCTACCTTATCACTTTATCTTGTTAATCATCTTTCAAAGGTCATTTGAAATGTGACATCAACTAAGAGGCTTTTCCTCCAATTGGTCTGATCTCCTCCTTTGAATACCCAAGCACTTGAAATGCATTTTTATTTCAGAACCTCTATTACTTACTTTCTAGTTATGTGTATAATGCTCTTCTTCTTCCTAACACACCATAGGGTGAAATTCCTAAGGGGAGGGACCACATTTCCACCTGGCTCTAATCTTAGCATTAGCTTCGTGTATCACAGAAGTTCAATTCAGTGCAACTTAATCAAAATTATTTGCCACAAAATATGGTTTCAGATTATTATTAAAGATAGTTTAATGTTCCAGGAAATAAATAAGACATATTCACTTTGTTAAAAATAAGTGACTTTTTAAATAAAATTTAAAATGTCTAAAATAAAGACTATTTTACCAAAAAGCTAAGTATGGAGTACATTAGTTATCAACATTTATGTAGGGAAAGCAGTAAAATCTTAAAGAAATAAAAATTTGTAGAAGTTGAGACTGTACTCCAGAAAATATAAGCACCAGGGACTCTTCTGCAGAAGAGATGGGAGGTCTCCTGTTTTCTGGTTCTGGTAACATTAGCAAATGTAGACTGCCTTTTGTGGAGGGGGGGCCTACAAATTGAGCATTTTCGGTTCTCTTTAGTTACATGAGAAGAAAAGATTTCTGAGGCTTGCTCTGAACTCCCAAGTGATAAACATAGACAATGTGAACAAAAGATATGTGCTCAGGAGTAGAAGGGAATGAAAGGTAGGGTGGAGTTCTACTGAAAGACCTTAAGATCAAACGGAAAAATTTAGATTTGAGGGAGATGAAAACAGTAAGGCCTATATATCTTTCACATATATGAAACTATACATAAGCAGAATGATATTGTAAAATATATATGCGTATATACATAAAGTTATATATAATGCAGAATGACATTATAAAGTAGTATTAAGGTACAACTAGCCAACACTGGGGACTAGGTGCTCAGGGTGAAGGGACTAAGGTGAGAGGCTGCTGTAGGGTCCTAGGCAACAGACAGTGGAGGCCCATTTAAGACAATGGATGTACAAGGCAGACATAGAGGAAGGCCTGTGATAGCCTAAGGGAACACTGACTAGAGCTCCATGAGTAATGAGGGAGAGGATAATGGAGAAAGCACAGAGTCGAATAGCAAGGGAAAGGAGCAGGGCCATAGGCAATAGATAGGAGGTTTGCAGGGAAGTCAGTGTGACCTCACATGGGATGTGGCACACAGGAAACAGTGGTCAGGTTGTGAACTGGAAAATGTATTAGTTACTGTTTGTTGCTGCGACCAAACACCGTGGCCAAAGGTGACATATGGAAGAAAGTTTATTTGGGAGTATAGTTCCAAAAGCGGGAAAGACAATGATACCAAGAGGTAGACATGGAAGCAGCAGCAGGAACAGAGCAGCAAAGACAACTCAGAGACAGGGAGCTGCAAGTGGGACTAAGACAGGGTTCGAGACAGGGTTTATTTTGGTGCCTGTCCTGGATCTTGTTCTGTAGACCAGGCTGGCCTCAAACTCACACAGAGATCCACCTACCTCTGCCTCCCAAGTGCTGGGATTAAAGGCGTGTGCCAACACTGCCCAGCTGGGTTCTAAATTCTCAAAGCCCGCTCCCAGTGACTCTTTGTCCACCAGAGATCCACCTTCAAAAGGTTCCATAACATTGCAAACAGCACCACCAACTGGGCAGTAAGTGTTCAGGTACATGAGCCTATGAGGCTCTTTCTTACTCAAACCACCATGGAGCTTTAAGCTTTACAAGGCGTATTATTCTCCAGAAACATGGATCCAGACCTCAACTTTCTAGAAGGGAAAAAAAAATCAGAAATAAATCTTTCCTTTGCCTTAGGTGCTAATGTTCTCAGGAGGAACACTTGTCATTTTTCAGACACTGTTCAACCCGCCATTCATCCCCTGGAACTCTTGTTTATTCTTAGGTACTCCGTGTTTACTTTTTAAGGTTTCTCTTACATAGATGGAGTCAAGTTCTGCTTCCAAATCTAAATGAAATCATATTAATTACCAGATATCTAGCATTGTTATACCAGTTCCAAATGCAACATAAAATTCCAAAACTCCTAACATGTTCGTAGTGAACACAGATACACTGTCCTTTATAGATGCTGTGAATGAGACCCTTGTCACTCCGGGACCAGTTGTTTCTGGGTTTTGAATCATTCTCTCCAAGTCCAGCAGAATTTTAATAAGAACAACGGAGTCACATTTCTTTGAAGACATAGAGTCTGATATGAGTCCTAGTTACTTGGAAATAAATTAAAGGATATTACCACGGCTAAGTGTACAGCAGCTGGACTCATGACTAGGGTCTTTGCTTAGCCCTCATGCCCCAGTTTTTGACATTTTAGCCAACTATCTAGATTCTGTTGAATCCTCTCCCTCAAATGCATTTCATGTGCAGCCTTGCTCAGCCTGTGCTCACCTGTGTACCTCAAGTGTATCAGAACAGCTCTAGTCCTCTCACTGCCCCTAATTTAGCAGGTTTAATTATCCTATCCTTCAACAAACATTTACTGTGCAGATTCCAGGTTGGCTCTCAATTGCTTTGACCTGATTTAATCCTAAGCTTTCTAACATCACTGCATTGAACTTGTTGCCACATTCTAATAGGATTAAGATCCGCCAATATAATATGCACCACTACATCAAATCCAGTTTTTTTTAAAAAAAAAACTTTAAAAAATTATTATTATTATTATTATTAGTGTGTGTGTGTGTGTGTGTGTGTGTGTGTGTGTGTGTTGGTGGGGAACATATACACCACAAACACCTCCTGGAGATCAGGGGACAATTTTTGTGGAGTTTATTCTCTTTTTTCATCTTTATGTGGGTTCTAGAGATCATTTAGTCAGCCAGGCTTGCAAAGTGTTGCTAAAATTCCTTCCCCAAAGTAGACATAAACAATATCTATTGTCTATCCCTCTTTCTAAAATCACCATGACAAACAAAAGTATGATCCCACTAAAGTTCATCCAGGGGACCAATGACTTTATTAAACGTACTCAGAGAGCAATGGGTGAAGGGTTATAGGTGACCTTAATGTAGCCACACTGGAAGGTTTACACCCAACACAGATGATGGATTCCCCGTGACTGGGTACATACAGAGCACCCCCAATCTTTCTCCACCTATGTACTCTAGCCCTTCTCAGAGACCCAAAGGCCACATGCAATTAGGGTAAAATGGTATATAGTTGGATGGTAGGGATAGCTGGATACTCAGGTGTGGGTCCCATGACCCTCCATACCCCTTTCTTCTGAGAAGAAAGGTCAACAGTCAATAAGCTTGGATGTGATGGTCTTTGGCAAATAGGCCCAGCTGGACTCCTAAAGACGGTTGAATTTTGACTTCGAGAACAGTCTTGTCATCTCACTGGTCTTGGTCTGGTTCTTACACACATACACACACACACACACACACACACACACACACACACACACACACACATTCTTGAGTAGTCTAGTATATATTGTGGCTGGGGCTTTCCAAGTCAGATTAGTCCTATAATCTGCAGTACAAACTTGCAGAGATCAGTTTCAAAACCCCATTGTGTTGTGGTATGTTATTCTGACCTGATCTCTAACTTCCATACCTCCCTACCTCCCTACGCAGTCTTTTTCCTGGATAAGTGTCATTGGCACGACCATGCTCTTGCATACAAGTCTGTGTGCAATCTTCTCATTTGTTTCTTTGTCAGCCATGGGTTTGAGGGGCTACTCACCCACATCTTCTTCCTGTGTATACTACATTTTTAAATGAAGCTGTCTACATGCCCCACATAGGTAGGTATCAACCTAAGAGAATATCTGAGCAACTGAAATGATTGGATAATTAGACCTATGAGGAGAGCAAGGTACCTGTTTGAGGGCAATAATCCCATCTATAGAATTCGAATTACAATATGCTATTTAGTATAATTTTTTTAAAGTCTTGTAATTCTTAAGCTATGTGTCCAGTGGACCTGTGATATTAGGCTAGTTACTCCTCACTAAGGGAAGATTGACAAGGAATCCAGAGGAGATGCCTGCCTCTGGTTCTCAGCTATAATGGTATTCTGTGGGGCCTACACCATTCTTATGTGTTAAAAAGTCCATTATCAGGTGTTTCTTATCACTGAGCCCTTAACCTCAATGCTTCTTTTATAAAAATTATTAATTGCCAGACTCATGCCTGTAATCCCAGCATTCAGGAAACTAAAACAGGAAGATTAAGTTTGAGGCAGCCTTAGCTACATCACGACTTTCCAGGCTATCCTAAGCTACAGCTTGAAACTTCTCAGAAAAAAATAATCCAAAATAGAATAAAATTGCTCAATGTTATAAGTAGTTAAGGTAGGGCAGAAATAGGTAGTCATTCACAAAACTCATTTATTCTGTCTCCTGAGTACTGGACTAGATGTTACTTCATTATATGTATCTGACATATGTGTAGCAATTTGATTGTGCTCTGACTAGAAGGCAGATAGAGAACTTCAACCATAGATACTCTTCCTCATAAAATCATTCTTATACCTTTGTACTGTCTGCAAGGTAGATAATCTTAACAGTCAACACAGGAATCATGAAAAGAAGCCAAAAAATAATAAGAATAAAGGATCCCACATTTCTGTATCACTTGGAGAAGAGATATCTGCCCACTTGGCATCCCTGTATGGGCATAATAGGAAAGGAAAAATTTCCCTCTGGGATAATTCATTGAGATGTGTAGGTTTATTGATCACAGTGCTCAGGATTACTATAGTGAACCAGTCACTCTACTATTTAGATCTAAAAATACTCAGTATCTTCTCATTATATTTATAAATTGGGTGTTTTGTGCCTCAGCTATTTGTCTCCTAAGCATTTCATTCAGTTTGTCTTGGGTTTTACTTTCAAAGTGCTAATTGGTTTTCTCTTTCTTCCCAAGACATAGATGTCTTCACCCTAGTTATCTAAGAACAAGAATTTGTGTGTATTTTCTCTTCCCACTCATTTTGTGGCATACAAGACATATGAAGCAGGAAAAAGCAAATCACCCAGCTTCTCAAACAAGCTCACTCTACACAGTGATGTATTGTGGCAAGCCCAGACTAGGGTTGTTCTCCTATAGGCAGAGCAGCAATGAGTATCAATTTATCCTCTAAACCAAATTTCACTTGGAAGCTGCCCCAGCTAACAACTGAAAGATTTTCCCCTGCACCAGACATAGCTGTGACATGGGAGGTGGTAGCTAGAAACCTGCCCCAGCTGTCAGGCTCCCTCCCACAGAGTCTTTCACTTGATCCCGTCTCCTCTACCCTCTGGGACATGTAAGTAGATTTTAGTGGTATATATGATGGTAGATAGTTTTCCTCTGGGCCCTATTATTGCTTGGAGTTTAGGGTATGTTATAAATGTTTTGCTAACACCTTTCTCTGTTATGTTTATATGTTATATTTGATCAGGATTTTTCTTTTAAAAAAAAGCACTTTGAATCCATCATCTTCCATGGCCATCCATTCTTAGATTGTCAAAATTCTCCTGGCTCATATACAACCTAAACTGTTGCAAAAGATAAAGAAGGGCTTTTTTGAGGGGAAGGGCTGTTTGTTTTTGCAACTTAGAACTATTTCCCATCCCTTTCCCATTATTAAGGCTAAAGAATATTATGCACTAGGTACTCACAAAGCCATGTCAAACCTAATTGCTATGTAACGTATTACTCTTGGCTCTAGCTATAAACAAAGCAGGTTCATCCCCTACCTGGGTATATTGCCAAGTCTAGTCAAGTACAATGAAAAAAGAATCATAGAGAAGTCAAATTTTTGTTATTCTTGCCAGGAACTATACTTTCCCCAAGTCTCTCTGATCTGAAAGCACATTTCTACTTAACATTGTCAAGAGTTTGAAGTAACCAAAGATTACATAGAAAACAATTAGACTCTGTGTTTGTGGCTCACAAGAGGCATTATATGTTGTGATGTATTTACTTGCACTTTTCTTAAAAGCTTGGTACTATTAGTAAGAAAACTTATTTTACTTACATGACCGCAGCACCAAGCAAAGAGTTAGCTTTCAATAAGTCTTTGTAAGTGATTTCTACAAACACATCTAGAGCCAGGATGCTTAGGCCTACTTCTACTGGGGTTGGTAATAGCAGCTCTCTGCTGGTACCTCTTATTACTCACGAAGGAGTCATGCACCGTGCCATAGTGACTGTAAAAAAAGATTTCATTTATTCAACAGAAGTCTCTAATAAACCTGTTGTTTTTAATTCAGACTCGAATCTCCACAGATATCGGCATCACAATCATATTTTTAACTCACAGAAATTATTTCTAGGCATATCCTCAAACTCACACTGAAGAGGTGGGAGTGGGGACAGCCAGGCGAGCTTATACACATGCCCTTATTTCAAGAGAAGTGACTGTGAGGGTGCATTCATCAATCACCCTCTAGAAAGTAATGAGAGGAATAAAAATCTTTGGGAAATCGATATTAAGGTGAGTGGGTGCATAGGAGACAGATGAGAGACTTAAAACTCAGGAATTCAATGAGAAGACATTCTTGCTCTAGATATTATTTGAAACACATAAAAAATTACTGGATGTTTTTAAAATATCAAGTTTTACAAGAAGAATGCTGACTATTACTTTCAGAAAGTCTTTGGTACTGACCTGCCTAATCATGGTCTTATTCACAGCCAGCTTTTCGTGATGTATGTGTAATTAGAGCTTGGCAAGTGAGGACTAGAAAGCACACAAATTCCTCAGAAAACATGCATTTTTGTAAAGCAAACATTATATTTAGATTTTTATTTTGTGGCTCTATGATGAGGAGATGTTGTCAAATGTCTTAAAAAGAAACACAGACACACGCACACACACAACCTCCCAGCATAATTGGAAGGATTTATGTTTTTGTAAGACAGCAAAATTATAAGTGGCTCAAATGATAACTGTATCAGGTAGAGAGGGGCTTTTGTTATTCATGTACTTCAAATATTTTACTATTAATGGTGTTTAAAAACAAGGGAAAAATTTGATAAAATAAGATCCAAGAATTCTACATTTTAACAGAAAAACAAATAACCATCTTCAATAAGGTTGAAAAAGAATATGATCCACTTTGTATTACTTCATAAACTTTTTGAAGTAGAAATTGATAGAATCATCAAGCTATTTTGTTATAATTAAAGGCAATTTAATCATAAAAATCAAATGTTCCAACTTTCCAACCAAGATTCCACTAATCTACATAGTTTTCATAAATATTAAAATCTGAGGCAATGTTTATGTTAACCACTAGTACTGGTTTTAACTGTCAATGTGAAACAACGTAGAGTCATCTGGGAAGAGAGGTTGAAGAGGCTGTCTAGATCAGGTTGGCCTGAGGTCATGCCTGTTGGAGACTGTTCGATTGTGGATTTTGGAAGTCCCACCCTGAACGTGAGTGGCATCATTCCATAGGAATGGCCCTTGTGTTGTGTAAAAGACGAGAAAGATGGCTGGAAGAAAACAAGAATGTGTTCATACTCTCTTGGCTCTTATCCCTAGTAGTGTGACTAGTTGCTTGAGTTCCTGTCTTGACTTCCAACAAATGGAGGATTAAGAGTAATTGTAGGATAAAATAAATACTTTCTTCCCTAAGTTGCTTTTGATCAAGGTATTTTCTCACAGCAAGAGAAATAAAGACGCCATTCATGTGATACTACTAAGGTCATCCAAGGAATATAATACATTACATTAACACAAGTTTAGGATATTCAAAACCAAGACATGAAGAAATAACCAGTGAGAGAATAATAACAGTAATATTTTTCCTATGTTCTGTTTTCATTGGTTATTCTCATTTGTTAATGGACAATAGCATATACATATTCTCATTACTATTATATTTGAAAACCCATCATATTCTTAGTTATTTGTGGGGTTTTACGTTTTGTTTAATTTTTTAATTGAAAATAGATTCTTCTCTCATGCAATAAATCCTGACCAGAGTTTCCCCTCCCTCCACTCCTCCTGGCTTCTGTTGACCTCCCCTCTCCCTCAGATGCACTCCCCCTTCTGTCTCCTAGTCAGAAAGGAGCAGGTCTCCAAGATACAACAACTAAACACTACAAAACAAGACACAATAGGTAAGAGAAAAGCCCTCATAGCAAGGCAGGATGGGGCGACCCAATAGGAGGAGAAGAGTCCCAAAAAGCAGGCAAAAGAGTCAGAAACGCATCTGCCCCCACTGTTAGGAGTCCCACTGAAACGCCAAGCTAACAGCGGTAACATATACACAAAGGAGCTAGAGCTTCAGTCTCTGTGATCTCATACACTCCCTGCTTAGCTGATTCAGTGGGCCATGTTCTCCTGGTATCTTCTATCCCCTCTGACTCCTTCAATCTTTCTTCTCCCTCTCCCATGAGGTTCCCCAAGCTATGAGGAGAGCAGCCCTATGGAAACCTCCAATTTAGACTCCTTAATGCCTCAGATAGTTCACGTTTTATGGCAGGGATTGTATAATTAATAAATTGAATTAAATTTTCCACGTAGAAGAAGATAGCATTCCTCAGATGTCTCTGTGAAAACAAAAAGGTGCTAGGGGTGAGATCTGTCATACCTAGCACCTTTGAGATTTGACCTACATTCTTATAGGCAAGGCTGTTACAAAACTTGGGGGAAAACAAGGGAATAAGTCTGTACACCATTCATAATCCTAACCCCCACCCCATAACTAACACATCTTGAAATGTCAGTGTGGGTGTACACTCTGGTAAATATTCTCCCTTTCTATCCTAAGCTTCAAGGTTATATTATGGGAAGTGGTGAGTAGATGTTCCAGTGTATATTAAACATGGGTTTGCTTCTCCTGAAGCAGTACCCTGATGCCCACTCAATAGCTTTGTCTTGGGCAGAAACAACCCTTAGCATTCAAAGGAACAGAAAAGTTCGTGAAAGTAGAAAACACAGCTTTGTGGACCATTGAGCTACAGACCAAACCTGACTATAAAAATTCAGTGAGTTCACATATAAAGAAACCATGCAGGCTCACCCTCACAATGTCAGCATCTATAAGGGAAGAAAATAAAGGAACTCAGTGTGTGAATCATCACTGAAGCTACAGCTTGTTTCAGCCTGTGGTTCCTCCTTATGGCAGCAGCCATTTCTAGAGTATAAAGAGAATGCTGTGGAAGTAAAGAGACCTTCAGATCACTCCTGTGTGAGGATGGGTCTGCCTAGCTGGCCTACTCCTGGTGCAACTTCTGACTATACACAGTACTTGTCTTGCTCTCTATTTTTAAATAATTTTTTTCAGTATATTGTGACCATGTTTTCTCCCCCTCCAACTCCTTCCAGTTTCTCCCTACCTCCCTACCCACCCAACTTCATGATCTCTCTCTCCAAAAAAAAAAAAAAATACAAAACAAAAATGAAGAAAATAAAAATAAATAACTACAACAAAGAAATCAATAAAACAAAAAATCCCCCCCCCCCCCACACACACACAGACACACAAACATCTTCAAAAAACAGAAAAATAAAACTTGGAGCCATTTTGTGTTGACCAACTACTCTTAGGCATGGGGCTTGTCCTGGAGTAGTTGATATACCCAGTGACATTGCATTGGAGAAAGTTAGCTTTCCCATGTCCCACTGGTTAGGAGTGGGACTTTGTGTTCACTTCCCCTTCTTAGAGATGGGGTTTTGACTGGTTTGAACCTGCTCAGGTCTTGTCCATGCTGGCATAGTCTCTGACTTCCTATGTCCATCACTGTTTCCTTGAAGTCACCCATCCCCTCTGGCTCTCACATCTTTCTACCTCCTCTTCCATGTAGCTCCCTCAGCCTTGAGGAAAGGGACTTGAAGACATCCCAGTTAGGGCTGAGTGTTACAAATTCTCCCACTCTCTGTACACTGTCCAGTTGTGGGTCTCTGTGTTAATTGCAAAAAGACGTTTCTATTGCAAAAACAAGTTTCTCTGATGAGGGAGAACCCATATCCAACAGTGCTAAAGTGGCCAAGAACCTCAAAAAAGATAGGTAATGGGAAAACCTACTATTACTGTTCTGCTAAGGGAACACAGCAATAGAATGATTTCTGATGCTGGTGCTCTCCTGTACGCTAAGATCACAGAGTGGCAGCCTGGTGATTAGGTTCTTCTGTTTGTAATTACAGGACAACACAGTCAGTGGGAATAAATCCCACCTGACCAAGTATGAGAGCCCTGCTTCTTCAGGGAAAGCTCTGTTATGGTGTTGCCCTAAAATGACTTTATAACAAAGTAAAAATCTGGGCATTATTCTTCTGAACATCAAGACTCACATATAGCACAGAAAACACATTCCATTCAAATAAACATAGAAAAAAAATATAATAAGTTCCCCTAAAAGTAAAATAAAGTATTACACATTTTTTTAAAAATGTGCACATATACATGCTTAAAGTGACTAAGTTCTTTGGGGTCTTTTGTAGTTCCATATAGATACAGGACTTTTTTTTATTTCTGTGAAATGATCATTTGAATTTGGCAGGGATTGCATTGAGTCTGGTGACTGCTTGAGATGTTAAGGATGTTCTAACGATGTAAATCTTTCATTCCACGAATACAGGATAGCTTTCTGTCACTTTTGTGTTATTAACTTCTCTCATCAATAGAAAGCAAAGGTGACTGCTCATCACAATACGGCTTCTATCTTTTCTTACTTAGATAGAGGCATTGACTTCCTGATCTCAAGTTACAATACAAAGCTATCGTGATCAAAACAATGATAATAGCATGAAAACAGACATAGCCAACACAATAGAATAGTAACATTTACGCAGTCGATTGAGTTCTGACAAAAACAAACTCAAGAATACCAATGAGAAAAGGATGATAGCTTTGATAAATAGTATTGGCTGAAAAAAAGCCAATATACAGAAACAACCTAAGTATTGGTTGAGATATGAATAAACAGAGAAAATATCGCGTACATAGGGGAGACACTGCTATCTGTAGCAACATAGTTGAACATGAAGGGACTTATACTAGGTGCAGAAGTCAGACAGAGACAAACAACCGAAGGATCTCACTTGTATGTCTACTTTTTAAAGTTCATAAAGTTTTTAAACAGTGAGTAGTGTAGTTAGTAGGTTAGTAGTGGTTAGGAAGAATTAGAAAGTAGGGAAGGGTGATTGATGGTGGTCAACGGGAATGAGTTTTCAACTGCAGAGTGAATTCTGGAGTCTCAATGTGAATCACATTGACTTTAGTTAATAATAATGTGTTACATACTTGAGTCTGTGAAGTAGATCTGTTATACCTGCCACAGAAAAAGGTAACTGAGTTGATGAAGGGCCTAGCTTGATTGTGAGCAGCAAGGTATGAATAGCAAAATATCATACTGTCTAACCTAAAAAGAAAGTATACAATCTTGTTTATTTACTCTCCCTCTCCCTCTCCCTCTCCCTCTCCCTCTGTGTGTGTGTGTGTGTGTGTGTGTGTGTGTGTGTGTGTGTGTATGTGTGTAGGTGCATGCAGGCCACAGTACATGTTTGAAGGTCAGAGGACAGTACTATTGGAAGTTGGTTGTTTCCTATGACCTTGCACAGGGCAATCTGAGAATCAAACTTAGCTTCTTGGGCTTGCTCACAAGAGTCTCTCTACTCTGAGCTATATCGCTGGCACAAATACATATATAGTTTTTTTTATTTATCAACCATACATCAATAAAATATTTCAGATAGCTTTTTAATAAAATACTTCAGATGAAATAGAAATACTACCTTTAAAACAGAGGAGGAGACATGGACATGCTACGACAGAAGGACATAACTGTCTCCCATTTGTCATTCCTTCCTCAACATCTACCTGATTGCTTGAGCAGGCAATCGTCTTGCAACTATGTAGTGACAAATGTAATATGAAATATATGGTAGATGTAGTAAAGAGAAAAGGGGTCTGGAACCTTGGTGTTATAGTTCAGCTGCAAGAATGAATGGGAGACCAGCATCGCTTCATGAGCAAAGGTACCGGCCACTTAAGAAGCCATTGGCAAGTCTTCCATCATTGCAGAGATTTTCTAATGAATCAGAGTGTTTGCAAAATTTTGTTACATAAGTTTTGATGTTTGGTGATGGGGATCGATGGTAGAGCATCTTCCTGGCATGTGTAAGACATGCACTATGTGAAGGACTCTGTATGTGCTGTCTTGTAGTTTTCTAAAGCCAATTTTAATTTAGTATTTTTAGTTCAATTTTGCAGAATGTTTTCCCTTTATAATTATTGTATCTCTTTTAATTTTCATGTTTTTCTAAATTTACTTCAAGTTATAAAGATACGGAGGGCTATGATTTAACTATTATTCTGTCGGCGATGGTAATATCCCTCTAATTTTCAATTAGAAAAGCAATACTTTTCATTTGCTGATTTTTTTCTGTTAGTGTTGACACATGATATCTTCACAAGTATATTTTCCACAGAGAGGGGTGTTTGTGCATTGGTTAATTCAGAATAGAATATTCACACAGTTATTACTTCTTTATTTTTGAGATTATAATTTAATTACAATATTTTCCCCTCCCCTTTCCTGCCTCCAAACTCTTCCATATATCCCTTCCCCACTCTCCTTCAGAACGATGGCCTTTTTTTCACTGTTATTATATGCATACATGTGTTTTTATATACATATATATCCCTAAATATAACCCGCTGGATCCATGTAATGCTACTTGAATGTATGTTTTCAGGGCTGACCGTTTGGCACTGGACAACCAGTTGGTGTGCTCTCTCCTGGGGAAGGCTCTCTCTCCTGCTCTCAGCTTTCCTAGGTTGTTTGTTGTTCTTTGCTGTGGGATGTCTTTCTGTACACTGGGAATATGTGTTTATCTCATTGGTTGATGATAAAGTTGTTTTGGCCTGTAGCCTGGCAGAATAAGCCTGGGCGAGACAGCCAAATGGAGATACAGGGAGAAGAAGAGTGGGGTCAAGGCAGAGGCTGCGAGCCACCCAAGAAAGCAAGATGTGAAAGAACCGGTAAGCCATGGGCCATATGGCAATACATAGATTAATAGAAATGGGTTAATTTCAATGTAAGAGCTAGCTAGTAACAAGCCTGAGCCATCAGACAAGCATTTATAATTAATATAAGCCTCTTGGTGATTATTTAAAAGTGGATGTGGGATGGGGCAGGACAGAGAAAAGCCTCTGGTTACAGTTCATTCTTATAGGGTTGAGGCTTCATGGGCTTTTCCCTGCCCAGTTTGGCATTCCATTGGTGTTAACCCTGTTCAGCTCCCATCACTACTTAAAAACAAAAACAAACAAAAAACTGGTGTGAGGGGTTGGGCGTAGGTGTGCATAGGCATATCACGGCATGCTTGTGGAGGACAGGTGACAACCTGCAGGAGTCAGTTCTCTCCTACCAGGTGAGATCTTGGAACCTAATTCAGGTCTTCAGGCTCGGGGGGCAAGCACCTCCATCCACTGAGCCATTCCATTTACCCCTATTTTTTTCTTTACTAACTCAATTTATCTTAAATTTAAAAATGTAACCTCTTCAATTGCTTCTTTGTGGAATCAAATTGACCTCTTTTGTTCTTTCCTAAATTGCAAGCTTATTTTGTAAAACTTGTAAGGATTTATAACAAGAATATATTTTTCTGCTTCTGGGTGCTGAGCCTAATATATTTCTATTAACCTAACATCATTAATTCTACCACTCAGAGCTGACATGGCCTCATTTAACGTGTGACTATGTTTTATGGTGAAGATGGCTCATGCACTAACCTTCTCTCGACTATAATTAAGCTTGTTCCTCCTTCAATTTCTAACATTTATTTCCATTTTTCAGTCACATGAATTTATGTGAATTTTCTGGCTATTATAATTGTGTATAAAATTTGACTTTCAGTCTTCCTTTTTTTAATCTTTAAAGACTCTTTCCATGATCTTACCCTTAGCACCTTGCTTTGTCCTTGGTAGACTTTATTTAATATATATCTGTTCCTCACTCTTGAATCTTTCTGGGTAAAGAATACATACAGCTGCTGAAAATATGTTTTTTTTAAATTTTTATTTCACATAATTTTTATGACTAAGGTACTTATTTTTAAGAACTGTTTTATTAATTTTATTTTACACTGACTGCTGCTCAGTTCCTGTATTCTGCGGATAGCCTCTACTTCCTCTTTATTGCTCTTTCGCAAAGGTATGTATGCTTTATTTGATTATATCATAAATTACATTTTTAAAAAAAAATCAGTTCTGTAGCTACAGTTATGCAATAATAGTCCATTAACTACACTGGCACTCTCAAGCTGAAGAGATACTTTTAAGAGAAACAAACTCATTTTTTCAAACTTTAATGATTTGTTATAAATTAGCATCTATCTCTCTGTCTGTCTGACTTGTGTGTGTGTGTGTGTGTGTGTGTGTGAGAGAGAGAGAGAGAGAGAGAGAGAGAGAGAGAGAGAGAGAGAGAGAGAGAGTCCTTTCCTTCCCTCTTTTGTGTGAATGTGTGTGTGTTCAAGGTGAGCACAAGTGTATGCCACAACACACATGTGGAGACCAGAGGCCAAACCAAGAGACATGGTTCTGTCTCTTCTTCAATCATGGGGAGCTTAGGGGCTGACCTTGGGCTGTTAGACTTGGCAGCAAGGACCTTATCTGCAGAGTCATCTCACTGGGCTCAAGCTAGCATCTTCTGTCCCAGTTCTTCTGGGTGACTGGAAGGTCTCTGTCATCAGTTAGAGGACCGGAAGAGCTAGAACTGTGAGTGGAGTTAACTTCCTCTTTGGGTTGTTTTTATAAAAGCAATGGAGGGAAAAGAGTAAAAAAGCTGTCTTGAAATTTCTTCTGCCAAATTAATTAGTCATTACTTTTTAACTCTGTGTCTCTCAATCTTTCAGGATATGAGGACAATTTAGACAAATTACTTGCCAGAATGTAACATGAGTGGTCTCTCATCCAAATCCCAGGTGAGTCTATTCCATCCGACATCTCATTAGCAGAGTCTCTACTGCCCACATATCAGAGACCATCATGTCAAATCCCACGGAATCACACATTACCTCTGCTTACTATGTTCTTTGGGATTCTCTAGCCTGTGTCTCCAAACTTCTCCAAATTACTCCTGCAAATCAGTTCCAAGGACTTGAAAACTGTGTGGTCAGATTTAGTGACCCCCTCATACTGTATAACAGTTTTTCTGTGTTTGTGATTTTCACCTCTCTGTGGCCAAAACATCTCAGGAAATAATATCAGTTGGTTTTCCTGTGAATCTGATTTAGTGTTTATTTTTGTTATTTAAACAAAGCCTTTTCTCTTGATAAGTCTAATAAATTGGTTTTGTGTGTTGTGCTTATTTATAAAGAAACTACATAAACTTAGACTGTTACAAAACATTGTCTGATATAAAGGAAGCTGGTACAGAAAGCCATACATAGCCATAGTAGGTGTCTAGTACCATTCTGAGGAGAAAATGTGGACTCTGTCTTCACTCCATGCTTATTCACCAGAAACAGGAGTAAATAAATTGCTTTGGTAAGAAATGTTCTGAACTTTCTCACACAAATGAATACATGAAAGACTTATAATATGAAACACACACACACACACACACACACACACATACACACACACACACACACACACACACACACCCCTTTCATCTTCCACTCTTATCTACAGAGAATTAACAGAAAAACTTTCCAGATAGAACAACATGTCCTACATTGTACTAGATTTCAAGTCACTGTTGTATCATTTCCTTAGATAAAGGACCTGAAGATGCGAGTCTACACTAATGTGTCCAGGGAGAGATTGTTTCTGATTCTGCTTTGGAAACCCTCACTGCACAGTAGGGAATTGATTGGCAATTTTCTTGTTTCTGCACAGGCTGCATCCCAAAGTGAGAATGAATAACCGTGAATGGAGCCTACACTTGTGGATAGAGTACTAGTCTATTTCAAAATGGCCAAATGTCATGATGTATCTTCAGTTCCCTGTTATCTCTGGTTACTATAATATATCCTCAGTCTCATATAAATGGCATGCATATATGTATTTTCAGAGATTAGCTACCCAGCTAATTAAAACCTTAACTCAATTTGTATAATACAAATAAAAAGATAATAATGATGATGCATAGGAAAAATGATGATAAAAGCCCATATTAGTCAAATTCCAGTCACCATTGAGATGCCAAGCACCCTGCCCATTTTGTACCTTAAGAATAACAAGAAGGTCCAGGAAAGATGGCTCACTGGCTAAGAGTTCTTAAGGTTACTGGAGAGGACCCAGGTTTGCTTTCCAGAACCCTCATGGAAGCTCACAGCTGGAACTCTAGTTCCAAGGGATCTGATGCCTTCTTTTGCCTCCAAAGACACCGACTGCACATGGTGCACATATATTCATATAGGCAAGACACTTACACATAAAAAAATCTTGGACAAAAGAAAAGCCATGGTGAAGGCAAACATGTAACAATATTTGTTATAATCCCAGCACTCACTATTAGAGTCCTAGGGAAGCAATGACAAGCCCCATTTTTCCACCTCAAGTACTTCTGGCACTTTCCTGGAAAAGTAGCACCCTTTTATATAAATTAAATTAGCTGAGTCCTCTTTTGATATCTTGATCTGCTGCATCCTTACAAGGCTTCAGGGACTGACCTAAGTGAGAAAATGAGGGAACGAAAACATGGCAAGCACACAGAAATTCTGGCATTGGGGGCCTGGGCTCTCTGCTGGGGAAGCTGTGGCACCCTGGAAGCTCATCTTGTGTGTTATATACAGCTGATCAGGAAGGCAGGGTGATTGTAGGCAGATGAACAAGGAGGCAAGGTTATTAGACACAGCTAAACAAGGAAGCTGGGTTTATTATTATGTACAGCTGAACAAAGAGGCAGGTTTAGCTAATATCAGTAGGAACAATCTTTGGAGGTGAGCAGTCTTCAGGCCATAAATGTCTAGGAGGAAGAAAGCTACGGAGGGATTTTTCTGCATACACTGTCAACATTGACACTTAGACCTGAGGAAGGCTTTGCCATCGCTGTGAACCTTGGCCAGAGAAGATTGTCACTACCATAGTGCTGCAACATTATCTCCTGACATGGCTGTGCCAGGTGAAAAATACACATTCACCCATGACTTCACTCATTCCCCACCCCCCACCCCGCATTGTTCTCTTGCAACCTCCTTGCAATGGTTAATTTGGACTGTTCACTTAATCGTACTGTACAGGACACAAATGAGACACACCTCGGGAGTAGCTATAAGGGCTCCTCCAGACAATAACTGATAGATAATGCAAGCTGCAGAATCCCATGGCCTGGTGTCCCAGACTGAATAAAAATAAAAGGGAGGAAGGAAGGGAGGGAGGGAGGGAGGAAGAGGGAGAGAAGGAAAGAGAGAGAGAGAGAGAGAGAGAGAGAGAGAGAGAGAGAGAGAGAGAGAGAGAGAGAGAACCAGTGAGAGAGCCAGCTGTAGATCAATCATGCCTTCTCTCTGCTTCCTGATCTACCCAAATGTAAGCAAGCAGCCTTGATTTCTACCTCCAAAGCCCACATTCACTAGTGCTTCTGTGCCTTCCCTGTGCCGTGGTGAACTGTGGCCTCAAACCATGGCGCAAATTAACCGACTCTTCCCTTCAGTTGCTCTGAGTAAGGTATTTAATGGCAGCAACGGGAAGGGCAAACTAACAGGTGCCTCTGGTGGGTATGAAGTGACTGTTATCCATCACTCCCCAAGAAATGCTACCTTTCTGAAAAGCTTGGAACTTCAGCCTCAACGGAAAGAATTTCACCTGTAAGGAAGCATTCTATGTGCCATGACCATTAAGACGGCCCTCCACCACAATGATCGAGTTTCCTAGTATCAATCTGCTGAAACTGAAAATCCGTGTCCTACCATTACCAGAATATAGAATAGCACAGAGAGAAAAAAACAAAAAACAAAAAACATGTGACACTGTTGTCATTATTCATATCAAAATACCAAGTACTTTGCATAAGTTATTTGTATCCTCATTATCACAATCATCCTATCATGTAACTATTATTATCTGCATTTTGTACAAGGAGAAACTACTGTGTATATACAAACACCAGAGAGATGGATGACAGACAGATGATTGATAGATGATAGGTAGGTAGAATTTTGATCCTTATGTATAACCCTGAAAAGTATATTAGAATATTTTAATTATCTGTTTTCTAGTATTCAAGAAATACTAGAATAAATCGAATATTGGAATATTTTTCCCAATTGCCTATAAATCTGTGAGTGAATGAATACATCTGTCCAACACCAGACCCCTTGTCTTTCCATTGCTCTGTGCTGATTCCAATGAGACTGCCTGTGAGCTTGCCCATCTACAAAATTCACTCTTGAGAACTATAACATAATGGAATTATAAAAAAAGCAAAAATTAATAAATCTCATGGTATTCTAAGAAACTTTACAGTTTTGTATTGAGCCTCATTTTTAGCTATTTGGGGTCCCATGTGACCCTTGGGCCATAGGATGAGCACATTGCTGCTGTCCCAGCCGGAGCAAAGATATCCTGGAGAGAGAAATGTGTGCCTATCCCTTATGCTATCAGACTACGGAAACCATGGTTCCAAAGTACAAGTAATGTTCCCAGGAATCTGATGCTGGGAGAAAAAGAAAGGCTGAAACTCTGTTACCAGCAAGGAAAGGGACTTATCTCCTGGAAAGAGATTTCAAAGAGTTCTAACAATTCATCAGAACATCTTGCAGGACACACTGGAGTCAAGACAGTGATGAGTCAGTCACTGATGGGTGGGTCCACACTTTAGGTCTGTGTGATAGTGAGCATAACTTGGCCTCTGTTCAAAATTAATTTGGGAGTACTGTGTAAGTACCCCAAAAGATGTTCTTGAGGGTCACTGGGACTCTTTGTTTCTTTTCCAGTTGTGGCCGCCTTGAATATTTTTTTTTTCCTGATTTTTACCACTACTTATCATTTTAATTGGTGTTTGATGGACAGGTAGCTAAACCTAGCTTCTTGGGGGTTCTAGATCCCAGACTTTGACCCTACAAACTGAAGAGCATTTCATTCATTTGAACCTTTGGAAAATCACATTGCTCTCATGGGTAGCTAAACTAGGAAGGTACCATGCTACATCCATTCATATGCAGCTTTGGATAGTTTTACAAAGTGGTTTCAATACATCTTCAAAATGGAATGTGAAATAAGTGTAATTCTGTACCCCAGCATGCAGGGAGAAAGCTGAGTGTTTACAAGCTCAAGCAAGTTGAACTCAAACCCAGATCTTTCTGCTTCTTCCCACAAAGTCTGCCTTGGAGCAGTACTCATGTTCACCTCAAGAGCTCTTCTAATACCTTCTGAACCCGTAAACATGATGGCACACACCAGTTGTGTTCATAGTTTGTGACTTCGGGCAAATATAAGCGTTTTCCTTTACCATCCTGGGTCTTCAACTGCCCCAAACATCACAGGCTAAGTGTTCTTGAAATGATCGTAATTGGGCACACCTGTGCTCCACTTTAGTGTATTATAGACACGTTGAGATCTAATTAGCCTCACCTGTGGGTCCATTGATAGTTCTCAGTTTGCTCTATCGATCACTAACATGTAATAGGCAGCACCATTAATATGTCAATAAGAACATGAATTTATATCAGATTCAAATGATTACTGCCCACCTCAGGTGTCCTATCTGTACAAACGTAATGTCTTTGTGTTTCTTAAATGTTAAGCATTATAGAAAGATTAATTCAACCACTGCTCAAGATATTCTTGGGTAGACCTGAAGAACAGCTGTCCATTAAGAGAACACAAATGACTAGGCTCTTTCACTCAGTGGGCTTTCTCTCCTCCCGAATACAAACCAGAAAGGAAAGGTGAATTAATTCTGACATAATCATGTCATAATGACCTGTCATGTGAGTAAATTTTCTTCTCTGCCCATGTCACTTTTGAGCCTGTTTTTCCTCAATCAGACTTGGTCTCTTTGATTGACACTTTCCAAGCCCTATCACACAATCATAAATAAGTTTTAAGCTCTTTTGAATTAAATACCTTCACAGTTTCCTCTTAAATGATCGATTCCTCTAACTCACCCAGAGTTTCTAGGAAATGTGAGGAGCTCAAACACACACATCATCATCTTTCTACTCAGATGCGATAATTGTGAACATCCTTTTGCAGAATTTTCTATTACCACCAATAACATCTGTCAATTCACTTCACCAAGCATTCTGAGAAAATTAACCATTTGTAGGGACACAACATTTGGTGACTTGTGATTGAAAAAGTGGTAGGTCTGTCAAATATTTCATCTCGTGATAGAACATGATTCTCTCTCTGATTAGTATATCACACACACACACACACACACACACACACATGCACGCAGGCACAAACCTCGAACACAGGCATGCATATACACCCTTTCTACAGAGAACAGTCATCATTGGGGCCTGTCCTGCCTTTTCTTTTGCTCACTCATGCACACCTCTCCCTCAGACAAAGTTTCTAATGAACACATTTGTTCATTCCTCCTCCAACACTGTGATGGTTTGAAAGAAAATGGCCACCCAAAGACTCATAGGGAATATGTCACTGGGGTGGACTTTGAGGTTTCAAAAACACAAGCCAGGCCTAGTCTCTCTCTCTCTCTCTCTCTCTCTCTCTCTCTCTCTCTCTCTCTCTCTCTCTCTCTGTGTGTGTGTGTGTGTGTGTATGTCTCTCTCTGTCTCTCTCTCTCCTTTTTGCTGCCTGCCA
This sequence comes from Peromyscus eremicus, assembly GCF_949786415.1. Taxonomy (NCBI): domain Eukaryota; kingdom Metazoa; phylum Chordata; class Mammalia; order Rodentia; family Cricetidae; genus Peromyscus; species Peromyscus eremicus. Next base: position 6,168,337 of record NC_081434.1, read on the forward strand.
ATGTAGAACTCTCAGCTGCCTCTCCAGCACCACGTTTGCCTGCATCACGCCATGCTCCTGTTATGACGATAATGGACAATATCTATGTACTATAAGCCAGCCCTAATTAAATGTTTTCCTTTATAAGAGTTGCAATGGTCATGGTGTCTCTTCCTAGCAATAGAAACCCTAATTAAGACAAAGACATATATAGAGCTTTACAATATACCAAAATAACCCCACAGTTGCTCAACCTACACTTCTTTTTCTTAATAACCTTGTTTCATTGGTTATTTTTATTGTATCTGAATACATTTTAATATACATATAAATATACTGTATTGACTTAATGGTTGGCACCAAAATTACTTTAGACCTAATTTCCTTTATATTTTTCAGTCATAAGGGGAAAACTTGACTCTGAGGTCATATGTTGGCAAGCTTCAAGACAACAAAGAAGAATGTCAAATTGTTTTGCATAAACAATGAAGCATAAATTGTTGATGGGAAATAGAAAGGAAGGAGGAGAGGTCATTACTGGAATTCAACATTCATACTACCGGGGCAAAGAGCGGGGCTTTCTCATTTTCTTTCTCATTTTTCACTTTCTCATGTGAGAAAAGCAAGTAGGTAAAAAGGCAGGAATAAAAGCCCTGCCTCCACAAAAGCTAATAGAGAGCAGAGCATGCACAGAAGACACTGTATGGATGTCCCAATCTACTCAGCACCAGCACCCTTACATGTTGAAACTCTTCCCCTCCCCCCGCTTTCTGCCCTGCTTCCATCATCAGAAGTGCTCTCTTTTCTAATAAATTACCTGTTTCTCCCACATTCCAAGTGTCCCTGGCTCATTCCCTCCTTCCTGGATTAAAAAAAAAAAAAGGAAAAGAAAAGAAAAAAGAAGAAATCTGAAAATACCAATGGCGCCCCCTAGAACCTAATCTACACCTATAACACTACTTGCTGTTTATCTTAGCTAGGGTTTCTATGGCTGCAATGAAACACCATGATCAAAAAGCAAGTTAGGGACTAGGGTTTATTCAGCTTACACTTCCACATTGTTGCTCATCACCAAAGGGCGTCAGGACAGGAACTCAAGCAGAGCAGCAATCTGGAATCAAGAGCTAATGCAGAGTTCATGGAGGGGTGCTGCTTACTGGCTTGCTCCTCATGGCTTGCTCAGTCTACTTTCTGATAAAACCCAAGACCATCAGCCCAGAGATAGCACCACCCACAATGGGCTGGGCCTTCCCACATCAGTCACTAATTAAGATCTTATGGAGGCATTTCCTCAACTGAGGCTCCTTCCTCTCTCATGATTCTAGCTTGTGTCAAGTTGACATAAAACTAGCCAGTGTACTTGGTCTATAGAAAAAAAAACAGATGGGAACCAACGGAAGTACAATGGGTTCATATCTTGATGAGTACACCTACTTATAAACAAGCACAAGTAAGAAACAGAAGTGGATAGGGAAAACAGAGGAGTTATTTCCAAAGCAAAACCCTTCTCAAGCAAAAGAAGAATGCAAATTTTATTCACAGAGCATCATGTAGTTACATAGGAAAGCACTTAAGCCACAGTTCTGTGCATGCTCAGCCAAGGAGTCCATTCCTGGCTGAGCATAGTGGCACATATCTATAGTCCCCATCTTTAGGAGGCTACAGCACAAGTTTAAGATCAATTAAGCTATGCACAATGATTTCCAGATCCTTTTGGAATGCACAATAAGACCTTGATTTAATAAACAAATTAGGGGGCTGGAGAAAAGGCTTAGCAGTTCTGCTCAATGGCCACTGCTCCAGAGAGCCCAAGTTCAGTTCTCAACACCCACATTGGAGAGCTCCCAACTGCCTGTGACTCCAGTTCTAGGGGATCTGACGCCCTCTTCTGGCCTCTGTACATACACACACACACACACACACACACACACACACACACTAAAAATAGCTCCTCTAAAAATCAATTAATTAGTTAACTCATTAACTATCCATTAGGGGCTCTTAGAATCTAGGCTCTGACCCTAATAACTCCAGTAACAAAACCTGTGAAATTCTTTCTCCTTCTCTTTGAAATATATGTAAATCTTTCTGGAAGCTAAGTATGCATCTTGCAGGCTTGATGACCCAGTAAAGTCTTCTGGAGGACTAAAATCCATCTCTTTGAAATGCAAACATCAAGTAAGATGCAATCCTTTCTTCTGAGAGGAGTTTCTAGGGGAGGTGGGAGCCTACTCTTCCTATGGGCCTGGCTCCAGCTTGTAAAACTACCTTCTGTCTTAAAGACACACATTTGTTTCTCTTTGTATGAAACCAAGAAACTAACATAGATGGTTACCCCAAATTCAAGACCAATTTAGCATGAGTTGCATATAGTAAAGGATGCAGTCAACTCTTCTTACTCCAGGACTTGTTTCTGTTTATCTTGAGCTACTGTATTTATGGCTTGTCTATACCAGGCCACACATAAGAATGAGATTTCTTTGTGCATTACCTATAATGCACATAATAACCTTTCTTAATGTTCATTTTTATAATAAAATCTCTCTCAATCTCTCTCTCTCTCTCTCTCTCTCTCTCTCTCTCTCTCTCTCTCTCCAATGTTTATGGAAGGGATTTCTAGGTTGGGAAATTATTTTATTATTGTTTTATAACTATTTGTGGTATAAGTTCATGGGTGTGTGTGCAAGTGCAAATAAACATGTTGCACACACATATATAAAAGATACATGTCAGCCTAAACTCCCCTTTTCTTGGGTACTGTCCATCTTGGTTTTCAAGATGGGCTTTCTCATTAGCTTGAAATCTGCCTGTTAGGATAGACTAAATTTTAGCCTGTAAACCCAGGGATCTACCTGTCTCTGCCTCCACGAAAGTGGGATTACCAAAATGTATCGCCCCACCTGACTTTTTTTATGTGGGTTCTGGAGATCAAACTCAGGTCTACATGCTTCTATAGAAAGCACTATACCAAGCTATGCCCCCAACCCCAGGAGAGGTTTATTTTAAATTTTATTTCTCCAAAGGGCAAAAATCTTTCTTACAGATTGACAAATTTGGGGCAATTTACAAGCACTAAACACTTTGGGTTTTATCCAAGGAGACTGGACTAAGAGTTCTTATATAATTAGAGACTAATATGTTGTGGAAAAGAGGGTGGGGATAAAGGAATTGTGGTAAGGAAGGGAGATGGAAGGTCCAATGAGGCTCTGAGTAGGAACTTTTCATTCCTTTATTCTATAACATTATGTTAGAAAAGTTAACAAACATAATTAATGAATGGTTAGAATGTTTTGTCTTCCACAAACATTGGCATCAGAGAGATTATGTAATTTATATGTAATTTAGATTTTTTTCCCCCTCAGTATCATCTAACATGTACACCACTACTTCAGGGGGTTAGTGAATGGAGGCAGAGGTAAAAGACTGATGTAGGAAGGAAATTAAGGACAGAGGATGAATGGAACACCCCCCTCCTCCCAACCCTTGCTGCAGGCTTTGTGCAATGAAACAGAGCATGCTTGGGAAAAAGCCCATACTCTCCAAACACCAAAGGTGATGAGGGCTTCATCAGGGGCTCATAGACCTCAGCAGACTAGTGACTGGGAACTGAGAGTGTTTCCAGTCTTTTCTAGTTCTCCATCCTATTTCCATCCTCAAAATGACTTTTCCTTTTTACTAAACTACCTCTGCATATTATTGTCTAGGAGTCCCCAGTCCAATTCACTGATCCATGACAGAAGAACCTGGAAGCATGAATGGACACACTCTGGACTCAGACCCCACGCCCTAAACACTACCTGGTAATGTCACTGGCATTAACAACTTTCACCAAGGTCTACATCTTCATTCCAAATGCATATATATATATGGAAAATGACTCGTACCATACCCAGGTGAAAACAAGAGGTCTTCTAAGGGTTAGCATGCACTGTTATGATTCTCGGGATCCTGGTTGGCTCACCAGAATCTGCAGTCATCCCTGTGTGTTTTCAGGGTGGCCTCTTATCTGGTCTCACTTTGTTTGTAACCTCTACTCTTGTTTGTTGGTTGGTTGGTTGGTTGGTTGGTTGGTTGGTTTTTTTGTTTGTTTGTTTGTTTTTTACTTTTATCTGCATTTATTTTATGCGGAATTTATTCCCATTCCATAAGTTTTTGTTTCTTCAGTTTCTTCTGGAATATCTTCTTCTTCTGCGCAACCTCCTCTTCTGGCTTTGGAACAGTTTGTTCCTTTTTGGTGAGGATCATCTCGATGTGGCAGGGGGAGCTCATGTACGGGTTAATCCGGCCATGAGCTCTGTTAAATCTGCCGGCGCATCTTAAGTGTTTGTTTACCTGGATGTGTTCCATGACTAGAGAACCCACATCTAAACCCTTAAGTTCAGCATTACTCTCTGCGTTTTTAAGCGAGTGCAGCAAAAATTCAGCACTCTTTTTAGGCCACCGGCCTTGTGTCCAGCCCCACTGTTTGGCCTGGGCGCACCTACCGGCTCCACCATTATACCACCAGAAAGGCACACATTGCTTCTTTAAAGTGACATCTTTCAGATATTTGGTGGCTTTTCGGATATGCATACCCTTGATGGCCTGGGCAGTTTCACAGGTGTTCTTAAAGTGAACCCGAAGATTTGAACCTCTTGATTTGCATGATTTTGTAGGATTTTCTGGGTCAAGCGAGTAGCGAACCATCTTCTCAGGTCACCTTAGGCTGCTTACAGGAAGAACGGTTGGTTGGTTGGTTGGTTTTTTGTTTTTTGTTTTTTTTTTTTTTTTGAGACAAGGTTTCTCCGTGTTGTTTTTGGAGCTTGTCCTGGATCTTGCTCTGTAGACCGGGCTGGCCTCAAACTCAGAGAAATTCGCCTGGCTCTGCCTCCCGAGTGCTGGGATTAAAGGCGTGCACCACGGCCGCCTGGCCATAATCTCTGCTCTTAAAGAAACCACTCCTCACTGTCCTAATGCGTTTTTCACTCTGAAGCATCCCTCCCTGTTGTGCACATGTTCCACAGTTTCTTCAACAACAGGTGTAACGATTAATCTCATTTGTCGACTTGATAAGCCCTATAATCACCCAGGAAATGTGAGCCTCTAATCATGCCTATAGGAGCTTATTTTAATTAGTTTAACTGAGGGAGAAACACTCACCTACTCAAGGTGGCACCATCCCCTGGGCTCGGATCCTGAACTGCATAAAATGGAGAAAGTGAACCCAAACACAAACATGCATGGCTCCTTGTCTCTTGAGCATAGATACGATGTGACCAGCTGCCTAAGGCTTCTTCTGCCCTGAATTCTCCACCAAGATGGACTCTACCCTTGAACTGTGAGCCAAATTAAACTCATTTTCCCTTAAGTTGCTTTTGTCAGAGTATTTATCACAGAAACAGGAAAAAAAAAGATAAAGATTCCTCCTAAACAGCAAAGATGGAAAAATAAAGAGGAAAAAAATAGAGAAATGAAAGGAGATGGTTAAATAATTGATCATCTCTGTGAAAGCTCCCTTAGCTAATTTTCATATTCAGTATTTATAGCATATGCATATTAGAGTTTCTCTTGGGAGGTAATTCTGCAACCTATCCCCTTTACCCTAGCAAAGATGTGATATGGAGATGAACCTAGTTAAAATTTCTCTTTTTTCATTTTTTAGAAGTGGTTCTATAACTTTGAAGATTTCTATTTAGGTTTATGTGCTAGGATTGATGCTTTACAATGTGAAGTTGGTGAATACATAACTAACTCTCTTGTTTAAAAACATAAAGTATATGGGAGAAGGAACAGGGAACGTTTGCACCAATGTGAGATAATTAGCTATGGTATCTTGTAGGTAGAGAAAAGCAGCAAAGATGTGAGCATTAAACCACACAGTTGGAGATTAGTAAGTTCAAATGTATTTTCAAATGGAAGAAATGGCACTTTGAAAATGGAAGAACATTCTTGAATTTTACTTTAGAAACAGGAATGGAGAAGGTAGGAAAAAGTTAGAATCAAAAGAAGTTTCTGAAGTCTTTGGACTTAAAAGAGATGTCAAGCCTCACAACACAGTTATACTTATGAAAATAACTATATTATAGGCTGATAATGAAGCTTTGAAGTGACTGCTGGTTGTGCTATTTGTCATTGAGAGGTAGGCCTTACAATTACCATCAGCTTGACTGAACTTTGTGTGGGTTTCTTCCTGATTCTAGAACCACATTTCCCTCTCTCTCTTTTTAGAGTATTTGCTTCAAGAAAACTTGTACAATCCTCGTGGCATGCATCCATAACCTCGGCTACTCAGGAAGCTGAGGAGCAAAGAGTGTACCTGCAGTACCAGCCTGGACAACTTAGTGAGACTCTGTCTGAAAATAAAATGTAAACAAAGGAGAGAACTCAGTGATAGAGTGCTTGCCTAGCATGCCTAAGGCCATAGGTTCAATCCCTAGCACAGCGAGAGGAAGAGAGACAGACGGACAGACAGAGGCTGAGACAGAGCTAGAAAGAGAGGAAAGAAATGGAAAAGTACAAATGTAAACATTTCACCTGTCCTGTCCAGATACACATCTCTCAACCTCAAAGTATTTTCTCACAGTCGAGGTATTCATCACTTCAAAATGTAAGTATTAGGAACAGTGGGTCTCTCTCTTCAGGTTTCTGGGGAGGAGGGGAAACTCTGCTTTTAATAAGCACCACACAGCAAACATGGGCAACTTCATCACATTATTAGACTCCCTGATGATGTCACTACAGCTGTTTTCCAGTAACTTATCCCAGGGCTGTAGAACTCTCCTATTTTCTATTTCAACACAGTTGCTTCCAATGTTTCCCTGATGACAACGTTCTTACATAATCCCCATGCCCATCTGACATGTCTAGTGGCTGTTTCATTGGTAAAGACATCATTGACCTTATCTCCACATCTATAGGTCAGTGTCAGAGTCAAAGACATCCATTACCTCCTTAGCACATCTGGCTGAAACATCTGCTGAGTAAGGAAATTCATGTCACCAAATAACCGTTGACAATTCCATGCAGTATTTGAATATGAGTCACAGCACATGGTACACAGTCATAAATACATACAAACACAAAACTAGGAGGAACTGAGAAAATCTAAAAGGCACATACAAGAAGATATGCTAAACCTCAATGCTGAGACAGTAAAAGCCACGAAAATGGAGAAGTAAGCCAACCATGTTACAAAATAGAAAGAAAGAAGAGGATGGCTTAAAAGGGCAATATGAATGGGAGGTAAGCATAGAAGATCAGCTGCCAGAAAAGGAAGAGAGGAAAGATAAAAACAAGGAAGATGGGAAGAATGGAAGGGGAAGGAAAGAGAGATGGAGGAAAGAAGGGGAGAGGAGAGCAGGAGAAGGGAAGGGAAAAATGAACGATGACTGAAATTGGCATGGAGCAACAGAACAGAGGCAGAGAGAGCAGTGGGAAGGCAGACCCTGAAACCACACAGTACCTGCTGGTGGGTGCTGTGGGATGTCTTTCTGTATGCTGTGAATATGTGTTGCTCTGACTGGTTGATAAATAAGCTGCATTGGCCTATGGCAAGGCAGCTTAGAGGCAGGCGGGTAATCCAAGCAGATACACAGAGAGAAGAAGAGAGAAAGAGAGAGAGAGAGAGAGAGAGAGAGAGAGAGAGAGAGAGAGAGAGAGAGAGAGAGACCAGCTGCCACCAAAGGAGCAGCAAGATGCCAGCAGACTGGTAATACCACCACGGCAATATGGCAACTTATAGATTAATATAAATAGGTTAAGTTATAGGAGCTAGTTAGCAAGAAGCCTGCCATGGGCCATACAATTGGTAATTAGTATTAAGCCTCTGAATGATTATTTTATAAGTCCCCGCTGAGGGACTGCAGGGCCAGGCGGGACCTGAGAAAATTTAAGGCTACCGGTGGGCCTGACTTGCTTTCTAACCAAGGATTGATTTTCCATTTTCCATAACATCTGTCAGATTGTTTGGACCATTTCCTGCTCTTCTATTCCCATTCTTTACAAAAATATCCTTATTCCCCAAGAGCAGAATGACAGCTACAGATCATTAATTAGCATGTCTAGGTAACTATGGTGATAATGTGTCCATTCATGTAGTAGTCCCTCTTACTGTACTTTTACTTAACAGATCACATTAATGGGTTTTCAACTTTTAAATGTGGGCTTGTAATGCAAGACTATGAACAGTACTTCAGTAAATACAAAGAGCAATGAATAATACTGTAAATAAAAATCAAAAGAAGGAGAATGCAGCAAAGAACATCTACGATAACAGTACATGTTTTTCCTTGATTACAATTGCTTTCAAATTCTTTTCTTTGTGTTATACATATTAATTTCTAGTAAAAACGTGTCCAGTCATCCCTTATTCACAGATTTTTTCCTTAAGATTTAAAACTCAGATCCTCTGCAAGAGCAGCTAATACTCTTCAGCACTGAACCATCTCTATATTTCCCATACTTTTGTCTTCAGCAGTTTTTGGACAACAATTATCTGAGGTTCAGATAGATGATAAAAGAAAACTCCCAGAAACAAACAATTCATAAAATTTTCTAAAGCTCTAATTCAAGTTCTTTCAAAATTTTAAAAAATTAAAAGTTCTATTACAGTGCAATTGCTATAATTGTTCAATTTAGTATTAGTTATTTCTGTTAACCTCTTACTAGTCCTTATTTATGAATTAAGCTTATTTATGTGTGTATTATGGAAAATACATAGTACATGTAGAGAATGGTCTATCTGAAGACTCACTGGCCCATCGGGACCTTACTGTATTATAAACTCCCCAATGAAGGAGGAGGGCTTATGTGTAGGTGACAAGAGAAGTTGGAAGTAAGAAAATTGACTTGTTGCTCTCCATGCAAACTGCTACATACTCTGGGAAACAATGCTCGTCATCACCACACACCCATGGGTGAGGATGCTGATATTCCTCTTGAAAAACCTTCCACCCAGAATACAAAGCAGCTTTAATAAAAAATATTGTCAAGTGGGAGGTAAATAGGCATTTCCTATGCTGTACCTTCCTTCCACTGTGTTCTAATCACTGGCTCTAACCATGACCTCCTTCTTCCACCACAATGGACTGTCCCAGATTCAAAGCAGACATTGTTCATGTGTCTAACATCAATATCCAAATATACCTTGCATAATAAAATGTTTTCTAGCTCAAAGAGTGAGTCATATTTTTTTTCAGAATACAAATTAAATTACCTAAATTAAACTAGGATAAAGAAGTAAATGTATCTAGTGTGCATCTCTGGACAACTGTTAATGAGCATCCTGGGAGGACTCTTGACACAAACATCAACAGTAAGCATATAAATCTGTAGGCAGTCATGAACTCCTGGAGAAAGATTACTCAATAAGCTAGCAATATTTACTATGAGCTAGGAGAACAGCACCGGCCCCAGTGACATATTCACCACTTAAAAGCCAGATGATTAGAAATATAGCTCATTTAAATCATGACTTATAGTTATTTTAAAGACCTTTATGTAACTTAAAACAATGATTGTCACAGCAACTTTGCTTCCTGCTCTACAGATGTGAAAAAGCAACTTTGCTGTGGGATGGTCTGTATGTATGTCAAATTGCTCTGATTGGTCAATAAATAAAACACTGACTGGCCAGTGGTCAGGCAGGAAGTATAGGTGGGACTAACAGAGAGGAGAATTGAAAGAACAGGAAGGCTGAGTCAGAGAGACACTACCAGCTGTCGCCATGACAAGCAGCATGTGAAGATGCCGGTAAGCCACGAGCCACGTGGCAAGGTACAGATTTATAAAAATGGATTAATTTAAGATATAAGAAGCCAGGAAGTGGTGGCGCATGCGTTTAATCCCAGCACTCGGGAGGCAGAGCCAGGTGGATCTCTGTAAGTTCAAGGCCAGTCTGGGCTACCAAGTGAGTTCCAGGAAAGGCGCAAAGCTACATGGAGAAACCCTGTCTTGAAAAACAAAAACAAACAAACAAAAAAAGATATAAGAACAGTTAGCAAGAAGCCTGCCACGGCCATACAGTTTGTAAGCAATATAAGTCTCTGTGTTTACTTAGTTGGGTCTGAGCGGCTGTGGGACTGGCAGGTGACAGAGATTTGTCCTGACTGTGGGCCAGGCAGGAAAACTCAAGCTACACAATTTAGAGGATTTAAGTCCTTTTCCAGAATTGGTGGCTTATAAGATTAGTAATTTGCTAATCTAGAACCCAATCCTAATAACAACAATTTCTAATAATAATAATAATAATAATAATAATAATAATAATAATGTCAAGGTATCCCCTCTACCCCACTACTGCATCATTCTCTTCTGTTACCTGTGATTACACTCAGCTCATGTGCACACACTCCCAAGCAATACACAAATGGCTACAGTTTGAAGATGATTACAGCAGAGAAATAGACCAGCTGGAAAGTGCAAACTACACAATTTTACTAAAATGCACTTGGATATGTCTCTTGCAAAAGCCAATTGAATCTACAGTTACTGATTATGTGTTTTTATATAACTCACTGTAAAGCCCTATATGGGCCAAATCACTGGAGGTTGTTAGATTTAGTTTGATAATGGAAACACCAAGATAATGGTTGGACTGTGACGGTGAGATGAAGGCAAACGTTGGTATTACCTAGAAAAGCCAAGTTATCATAAATGAGCAAATGCCTTTAACAGCTGTGCCTCGACTATAGCGTGTTCAGAAATATTTAAGGAGACAAAATAAAGAATGGAACTCAAACCTGAGAAGGCCAGCCCAAAGGCATGGTCTTTCCAAAAGTTTTCTTGGTATTTGGGGGTTTAGTTGTTGTTGTTCTTGTTGTTTTCTTTGTTCATAGATTTTTACTGGTCCATCACATTGGGGCTTTGGAAATTGATGATTTATTGCATACTTAGTTTCAAATATTTATGCAGTACCCTATATACTTGGCTAATGCCCAACAACCCCCCTCACACACACACACACACACACACACACACACACACACACACACACACAGAGACAGACAGAGAGATAGACAGAGACAGAGAGACAGAGAAATCTATGCTATTGTGTTCAGAACTGGGGGTTAAGGAAAGGGAACTTGAATAACATGGAAGCCCAGGGCCAAAGTTGGGAAGACTGGATTTAGGAAAACATTTTACCGTTTATGTTGGAGTCCTGGCTTCTTCTCTGACTAGATTATGCGTAGTCCTCAACAATTTGGATGACAAGGTAGACTTGTTTGTTTGTCCAATAAGTAAGTCTCTACAAAATGCTTAAGAGCAAACCAGACACATGAGGGCCATCCATGGTTATAAGCCATTAGCATGAAAGTAGACACAGTTGACCCCATTTTTGTTTTAATAGAAATAGTGGCAGCAGTAGTAGGCGAAGCCTTGAGATGGGGCTGAAGTGAGAAGAGCACAGACTGGAGTCTAAAAACCTAGAGCCAATTCCAGCCAGGGCATTATATAAAAAAATAAAATAAAATCTCAAAACCTCACAGTGCCTTATGGTGTTGTCTGCAAAAATGATCTAAGAGCATTTGGTTCCGAGATCTGTTATGAAGATTAAGGAACTGTACATTATAAAAAAAAGGAAAACAAAACTTCATGAACTAAAATCTTTCTCATGCACAAACCTATTCTCCACCATCAGAGGCTTTGTCCGGTATACGAATGTCCCTAAAGAAAGAATATGTTGTAAATCTCTCCATCAATGGCATCATAGATTGGGCCCATATGTGTACCTGATGTGTCCCATTCTCGCCCACATGGAAACACAAGAGGAATTCTGAGTGGGAATGCGGAAGAGGATGGCAGAGACAAGAAGAGGATCACTCTGGAAGGGCAAAGAGGTGATGGGAAGGGGAGAAATGTATAAATGATTGCCTGGATACCAAGCACAAAAGCCCAGAAAAAGAACTTGTCAAATCAAACACACACAGAGAACAAAAGTTAACCGACAATAACGGAGTTCAGTTAGGTGGGTACGGGATTTTTGTATTAATTTTTGTTTTAGAAAGCTATGAATCATGTATTTTGAACAAAATGCTTTGTGTAGCTAAAATTTGTTATGAAAGGCACTTAAAAAAACCAATGTCTATTTTCCATTGTCTCTTGGCTTCTCAGCTTGGCATTTCACTCAAGTTAACTGTGGACACCATGTACAACCATATACACTTATACAAAGAAAAAAAAAGGCTCCTCTAGCATAAATAATTTGCTCAGCACCTTCCTCCAGATTCAGTGAGGAGTAGTAAGCAATCCTAATGTTTGGTATTCCCTTTATAAAGGTAGAGAACATCAGGTCTCCCACCAAGAGAAATCTCTGTGATGACACTGACATCCTTACAGAGTAGATGGCAGTGGGAAAGGCCACCCTTCCTAAGTCTTAGTAAAGTGGGCTAGATCTTGTTTCTATTGCCAAAGGCAATTGTTTTAACTTACACACATGTGTGTGTGTAGACTCTGAAGCCATTAGTGCTCATCTTCTGCTCTCCATCATATACATCATGTATATATATATATATATATATATATATATATATATATATATATATATAATCAGGACTTCTGTGGATAGGGTACCCTATAACCTTCAGAGATATACTGCATACTCACAGACATGATTCAAAATTGTCCAAGATCCTAAACCATGTTCTGCAGCATTCTTAATTAATGCACTGATCTGATGTGTCCCTTTGTACTTACATAATTCTAGCACAACCACTCAGAGGGCTTTGAGGGAGATTAAAAATTAACACTTGAAGTAAGAACACACAGAGGAACGAAATACAAAGTTAGAAAGAACAAGGATAAGAAATGTGGATTGAAGCAAACTTTATCCCCTAAAAAATAGTTCCTACCAAGTTATTGAGTGTCAGATGAGAGGGTCTTTAACGCACTCTGTATTCACACCAACCACAATGTCAAGGCTCAAAGTCATACAAATCTACAGACACACAGATATGATGTTTGTAGTCCAAGGCACGAAACCCTAAGTGCCAAGCATCATCAATGCATTTGCTCCTATATTCCCTGTGACTCGGTGTAGCAGAACATGGAGGTTTCTCATTTGCACCCTGGGCTGAAATGTTGATTTTAAGCACGCTTAGCACCCATCTCCAGGTGACTCTTATTGGGCTCTCAGATGCTCGTGAACGAATCTGACTTGTACTCATCTTCTATTTGCGTGCCCTTCTCCACTAGGAATTGAAAACATTCCCCAGAAATGTGTCTCCTCTGAGGTTCAGGTGTTCAAAAGTATTTCTAAGGGGTTATCATATCTTCACTGACATTAAACTTCAAAATGAACACAAGCAGTCTGGAGAGGGAACTCACAAATGAAAAGCAATCCAGAATGATGACCTGGCTGCCTTCTCAAGACCCAAGTGTATCTGGAGAGGACTTCTAGATTCTGAAAGGGCTTGTTGATAGTGGAAGCCATGAAAAGCCAGTCTTGTAGACAAACTGTCTGTATGCCTTCAGAAGACATGGAAGGGCAATGTCTGTCACCACTGTTAGCTTCAGGGGGGTGTTGCAGGACAACCCCTGTCTGAGGGAAGACAGAATCACTTTCTCTGGCCCTTGCCAAGTCCAGGTATACTCAGTTAGTCCTGCTGCTCTTAAGCATCCGGAAAAGGAGGCAGCTGCCCTGCAAACTGAATATTGATCTTCAAAGGATGCTTATGTCCCTCCATTTGACACCACATTACCCCCTGCTCCAGCCTTTTCAGCTGCTGTCATCAACATTTCTAACACTTAGGTATTTCTAACATCTCTAAGCATTGACACACCACACCTACTCACTCAAGACAACCACCTTCCTCCTTCTCTTCCTCCACAGAGGTCGTGTGATCCTTACTGCTCTGTAAGCCATTTACTTCCAGAGTTCAGTCTTTCCAGCCGACTCACTGAGGTCTTCCCACAGCACCTCTAATAGCTATATGATATTTAGCAGATTTTTTTTCTTCTTCCCACTTTTAAAAGATGTGACATGACAAAGGCAATTCCTGTAATTCTAGCACCTGGGTGGTGGAGGCAGGGGTTTACAATTAATTCAGGTCAGTCTTAAAATAGTGACTAAGAGGCCAGTGGAAGCTGGAGTTTGAGATCCTGTCTTAATATGGGAGGTAGAAAGACATCACTCATTTTTTTCCCTAGAAGTGAAGCCCAAAGGTGAATTAAACCTGCCTTTGTAAGCTCGATCACCTGAAAGTCAGAATCCAAGCATCTTTATTTTCATTTCCTATTTTACTGATCCCAGACACATCCAAAAGAGACTAAGATGGTCTCCAAAACAGAGGGAGGGATGCTATGATTGTGTGAGCTCAGGCACAGACAGCCTCTGTAGAAAAACCTCACCCTTTTATGAATCATTGCAAAATACTGCTGTGGCATCTCCCCAGGTCTGCAATCAACAGTGCCTTCCATTACGATTTAAATTGGTTATAAATATGTACATTTCCATAGCATTTCAGGATTATGCTTTCCCGTGTTTCATGGTGACTGATGGCCAAAATAGCTAAGATTCTTCATGCTCGCAAAGCCAGTAATGAAGCTTATAGAGCTTATTGAAACTGCCATTGAAGGAAATAGTTTAGCCCATTGCAAATGCCAGCCCCAGTTCTATTGTAGTTCAAGTTAAACACCATATAAAAAGAGATCTAAAGGCTCCATTGCTTGCTTGTTTTCAAGGGCATGAGGAAAATGTCACCGGTATATAAAGTGAAAATCAGACTGTCTTTAAATGACTCCCAGACAAACTAGTGGAAAGCAAGCTCAGCAATGAACAGTCACTGGGAATGATCCATCACTCAACAGAAATCATTTCTGTTTTTCTGATGTCCAAATCTTCTCTCAAAGGAGAGTCTGTTCATTTCACTGTTCCACAGAATCTGTGTGTGTGTGTGTGTGTGTGTGTGTGTGTGTGTGTGTGTGTGTGTGGTGTGGTGTGTTAATGTAACCCTTCCTTCTCCACACAGTAGGAGACACTGTTGCTCCTGAAAAATGTTGCCCTTCATAAAAAAAGTGTAGTAGTGCAAGCCTTCCCTCACTGCAATAGTTAAACAACACCAAAGCTGAGCAGCTGAAACAGAGAAGTCACCTTGACAGTCCTGGAACTCAGTATAAAGCAGCTTAAGGCTCCAGAGCTTTCATTGTCAATGAACTGAGTGAGTTTATATCTATTCAACAAACAGAATATATTTAAATAATGTTCCAGTTTAAAGACAAATTGAGGAAATCCTTTCTGGAGTGCTTGGTACTGTATTACAATAAAATATACATGTTTTGGATTTTTTAAAGGTAAATTATAGTTTCTCTATGCATTATGCAAATTACTGATGCCATGTTAGAATATCATGAAGAAAAGTCTCTAAAATAAAACATTAACAGAGTACTTCCTGTAAGGTTTACTCTAAGTTTTTAGAAATTCTTCAAGGTTTAGGTTTTATTTTAGTAGTTTTATTATTTCTTAATATTCCCAAATGGGTATTGTAAAGCCCATTTAAAGTGGACAATCCAGTGAATTTGGAGTTATTCCATACAATAATGTCAATATGTCAGAAAAAAATCATAAGAAATTTAGAACTATGCATTTCAGATCGTTGGAACATTTTCTCCTGAGTTAAAAACATAATTTTATCAAACTGTCACTTCTCATCACTAATGTATACTTGCCTAAAGCACTACTATTATTTTTATATTCTCCAATAAATGGCAGTACTCACTTTACAAAACGAAAGTCACTTTTAGAAGATGTCTTTGAATCACAAATATATTGAGTATTTTTAATGTTGGTGTGGACAACAGCTCCATCTTAATGATTTGGACAAAATTTAACTGCCAGCTCAGTATTATTGACAATTAGAGTCCACAGAAGGTACTGTAAGACCTAACAAAGAAAATGATAGGGCTTTTGTAAACAATGAGAACTCTCAGTCTTAATGTTTATTACCTAAAAAACACATTTTTCCTAAATTTAATAAACTGTAATGTGTTCCTGCTTTGAAACATTAGCATTTCCTATCACACTCCAATGGCCTGATTATTTCATCAAAATTAAATCAAACATGGAATGGTCTCAAAGTCTAAATCGAAAAGCTATCAGCCTCTACATGACATCATTCTGGAAGTGACAGAAATATAGAAAAAGATGCAGAGGTAAATATAAAAAGAATATGCCCCTGGCACTCACTAGACAAATGGAGGTGCTCTCTGGAATAGCTACAAAGTGATATGTTTTGATGGAAGTAATTAAAGACCAAGCCTTCTAGTAAATTCAGGTCTGGGACCAACTAGGAACATGCAGTCTTGCCTAGAGAATACATATAAGCCAAGGAACTTTATCACACACATTTCACCTGGGGGTCTGTCGGGAGTCCAGCTCCGACCAACTCCCACCTTTCAAAGGAATGAAACGGGGATCTCTGGGTGGTATATAAAATGAATTTTAAAAAAAGAAAGTAAGAAAGAGAAAGAAAGAAAGAAAAAAGAAAGAAAGAAAGAAAGAAGAAACAGGATAGCTTCGGGAGAGCTCTGGGTCAACACCCAGCCATGCAGAGCTTTATTCAAAATGACTTTTTATAATATTCCAAGGGGAGGGGCAGAAGACCTCCCCCTTACAAGATCAAAGCACATCATACAGCCAAGTGTAGACCCTTCCAAATACCTGGTAAACACGTCCCTGGCCAAATCATCCTATTATGCAGCCCTGCTGGGTAAAGCAAGCTCAGATTTTCTGACCCTGGGTAAGGTCTTACTAGGAAGCCGCTGTGGGCCACCACATTCACCCAGTAGTGAATGCTCACCTCTTACTGGACTATACAGCAATCCCTGATATTTCAGATCAGAACTCCTCCCCTTAGGCTTCCCCAGAGTTCATCACTTAAGTTTCACTTCACGTATACACACATGCATACGATATTCACAGGTGCCTACCCTGTGCATAAAGAACATCTTATGTCTCTTTTGAAAGATGTATTTTATTTTCAGTTGTATGTACTTGTGTGGGATATGAACACAGGAGTGCAGGGGCTCATGGAGGCCAGAAGAGAATGTAGGATACCTGAAGTTGTTTCACTTGGGTACTGGAAGCAGACCTCAGTTCCTCTAGAAGAGCAAGGACAGATCACCACCACTGAGTCATCTCTCCAGCTCCCATTTTTCATTTTAATACAAACCTGCCTATGGCTTTGCAATTATTTTCTTTCATGTAACATGCAACAAACACAAACAGCACAGTAGTCTCAAGGAGCCCTGAAAACCCAGCAGCACTTTCTAGAATGACAAAACATCAAATTCTTTCTATATTTCCCTGGTTTCTGAACTTGGAATGCTTCTTTTTTGGTGTGTATCTGTCAGTGGTGATTTAATTTAGCAAAACTGAAAATAATGTTGCAAAGTGTAGCAGGGAAATCCTTGTGAGGTAGTGGCTGGAACTTTTTGAAATCTACTTCCTTTGGGAAGAAAAAAGTTTTGCAAAGGTACTTTGCTTCCTGGTTCTAAGGGTAGGGCACCAGGAGGGCTGGTCCTAGACTAAACTAGTGTTATCACCTCAAACTGAGAAATCAGCATCAAAGGGTAGAAGTTTTGAAGATTCCTGGTCCTAATTACAGTTCTAAATTCTATTCCAGAAGTTCCATTTATATACGTCTTGATGTGCTTTGCTGAAAGCAAACTCTGAAAGGCTTGAGCTTGACAATTGTCCTCATATTTAAACGACCTTTTAAAACTATTACAATAAATCCATAAAACAGCTATATGCTACCATAATGGAGCCGATAGATATCCTGACATTTCTTGTCTCTGCATTATCCTCTTTCACTTCCACAAGCAATGCTATAAATTTGAAGTACAACCACCCCTTTACAGAAAAAGCTATTTAACATAAAAATCAGCCTTCAGCATTGTTTGACCTGATTATTACCAAATTATGAATTCTTTCATCCCCAGGCAGGTGGTGCTCCTTTGCTTCTGATATTTCTGCAAAAGCACTTCATTGTGTCAGTCGGGCTTATGGGTACTGAAAAGTAAAATATAAAAATATACTACTTTTAAGACTATCTAGATAATTAGGTCAATTCCATACTAACTCGGTATGAGTCAACAAACTGTTGATGACTGATTAACCATCTCTCTTCAGATGACACCATCTCTTTGGACCCATGATCCCTGCAGAAGTAGCCCCAGTTACACTGGATGTCAAAAACAACTCCTTGTTTCTAATAAGGTCGCCTGTCTATTATTAAATTGATTTATAACTCTATGCTAATATTTAAACTATAGTAGTATGCATATTTCCCATAGATTAGACTGATGAGCTATAAAATCTGATTGCCTCAGTTTATCAAGGCACCTCTATATGGTAAAAAAAAAAAAAAACTATCTCATTTTTCTTCCAGATATTGAACAAGAAAGGAAACTGAGTTTTGTCTTTGGCCAAAAGTACCTCATAGCCTATTTCTATGAAGATCAGAAAGAGTGTACATAAGTAAATAAATACCTGGTTCATTCTATCAAAGAACTGCATCATGAAAACCTATTTCACATTCCTTTCAAGCTCCCATTTAGAACACCAAGTCTAACATCCTAATTAATAGTGTTCTGGAGGAAGAACTTGCAATTTTGATTATTTTCCAATCTATTTTTAGCTTCTGTGTATGCTTAATTTTCAAAGCATTTTTCCTGTCATCATGTTTCAACTGAAATTATTGTTCATGTGAATAACTTCCCATTTGCATCACTTGACAGAGCGAAGGCCAGGAGCTTTAAACAAGAGAGCTTCTGGACTGCAAGGATCAGACTCGAATATGAGGTGGGAGGTTAATTCTAGGAGAAATCGAACAATAGACCCTCACAAAAGGACATGAAACACAGTAGGTGGCAATGGAGGTGGTCACTCCTGTTGGCCATAAAATGGTGAGCAGTGGTTGATGAAACAACACATAAGGGCAGATGGTAGTCATCACTCTGTCTGGACCATCTTGAGACCTCAAAAGTTGGGCATTGAGATGAATAGGTGGCAATGTTCAACTCCAGCTAGGTCAGCTTAAACCAGCTTTAGGGACTTCTTGGCCAGAGGAGGATGTGTAGAGTGATGTTTTCCTTCCCCCTAGTGAACTTTTCAACTTTAGGGCCACTTAAACCCATATACATATATGTGTGTGTGTGTGTGTGTGTGTGTGTGTGTGTGTGTGTGTGTGTATGTGTGTGTGTATGCACGTGCATGCGCACTGTGGATGATTGATTGATTGATAAATAAAATGCTGATTGGACAGTAGCCAGGCAGGAAGTACCGGTGGTACAAAGAGGGAGGAGAATTCTGGGAAGTGGAAGGCTGAGAGAGAGGGAGAGGCTGCCACCACCATGATAAGAAGCAACATGTAAGATACCAGTAAGCCACGAGCCATGTGGAAAGGTATAGATTTATAGAAATGGATTAATTTAAGATATAAGAACTAGATAGCGAGAAGCCTGAGCCATTAGGCCAAACAGTTTAAATAATATAAGTGTCTGTGTGTTTACTTGAGTCTG
Organism: Peromyscus eremicus; assembly: GCF_949786415.1. Lineage (NCBI taxonomy): Eukaryota > Metazoa > Chordata > Mammalia > Rodentia > Cricetidae > Peromyscus > Peromyscus eremicus. The sequence continues at coordinate 6,187,813 of NC_081434.1, forward strand.
AGTGGCTGCCAGCCTGGGCAGGACTGGAGATAACTCCAGCTACACATGTGTATATGTATATATGTATATGTATGTATGTGTATATATATGGAGAGAAATAGTTAGATATAGATTAGATAGATGATGATGATGATAAAGATAGATAGATAGAGATAGATAGATGCTAGACAGACAGACAGATAGAGGTATAGAGCTATACCTTATATATCTACTTATATCAAACTGAACTCTGGGAAAGACAGGCTTAAAAAAAAAAAAAAAAAAAAACAAGAACCGCCAGGCCACTTTCCTGGAAGTACCTTTTCTAGGGGATGCACAGGGAAAAGAAAACAGGAAGAGAAGAAATATAAGCCCAATGCCAGGTCAAACCTAGGCCACTGCTCCTTGACTTGGCCCATTGTGTGTGTGTGTGTGTGTGTGTGTGTGTGTGTGTGTGTGTGGTGTTTGTTTGTTCTTTAATCGGTGTTTTAATTAAAATATAATTGTACCACTCCTCCTCCGCCTATCCTCCCACCATCCACTCCCATGCCCCCTACTCCCTCAACACAATGGCCTGATTTTATGATTATTGTTACCCGTATAGGCATAAATACATAAACAGAACCTGCTCAGTCCTTTCCTGTGGCTGATACGTATTCGATTTCAAAGATGGCCACTTAGTATTAGATAAGCAATTAAAGGGGCTCATCCCCTAGAGAGACTAATAATTGTTCAGCATCTTATATCTTCATATAATGAATTCTAGCTGACGTCACCCACCATTACCCTCTGGGCTCCACTTCCTTCACCCACTGAAACATGTCTCCAAACAAGTCCCCTCCGGCTTGCATGTCTTCTTTTTGTGTGTGACTTGCTCAATTTAATTAGAGATTTTTGCCCAAACATGAGTGGGGGGTTATTTACTAGGACATAGGAAGCTTATAAGCAGGTATATCACTGAGTGAAACAATACCCTTCTTCCAACATTTACCTGCCAATCTCTCATGGGGTGGAGGTGGCATCATGGGCCCTCGCACGTCCATGATGAAATATTTATAGGACAAAGCATGTACAAGTCTTTGGCAGAGAACCACAGCTCCAGTGAGTTCATGAATGTAAGAGATATGTCATGCCCAGAATACATCTTTTGCTGTATATTTCCCCATTCTCTGGCTCTTACATTCTTTCTAAATGTTCCCTGAGTCTTGGAGGGGATGATACAGTTGTCGCATTGAGGACAGGACATTCCACTATCACTTAGGCCAGTGATGGATCTCTGCATTAACTACCACCTGCTGCAAGAAGAAACTTCACTGGTAAGGGCTGAGCACAGCAGCTCTAACCTATGGGAGGTAACAAGAGTCTTGAGAAGCAATTTGTGATCACTTACCAAAACAATAGGAGTACATTCCGCCCAACCCCAACCCAGTGGACTGATCTTCTTCAAAAGGGTGTCTTCTTGCATCTTTACTTGTTCTTGCTTCAACACTTCACTCCTCACACACCCAGAGTCCTGTCTGAATTCTTCTCTTTCAGAAGTACAAGAACGGAGAAGACTGCTGTGGGCAAGGACAGAGGAAACTGAAGACCTCCAGAGAACACCATCTTGTCTTACATGACACAGTAACTATCATTCCACGGACAAAAGCTGACTGCCAAACAATGTTATCCTGGGGAAATATCTGCTGGGGATCATGATCCACGCTGTGGAAAGAGATGACAAACATATTCGTAACCACCCCTTGCTGGTACTGGAGAGTCAATTCTCAGTTAAGGAAACAAAATTGCACTTCAACATTTTTGGTTTAATTTATTTTTACCTAGATACATGTTTGTTTGCTCAGATCAATTTCACTTGGGTAAAGAAACTTAAGTTTCCGTGATCCAAATGTCTTTCTCTGGCTAATAAGATAAAAGCCTTGTTAAATAACTGTATTGGTTGGGACACTACTCATTGACAATAATAATGGTTGATGATAACTCCGTTTACTGCAAGAACTTGCTGGGCATGAATTATTTTACTGCATTCTCACAACTGCCAAGTTAGATTCTATTATCCTTGTTTTTAACAGGAGCAATTGAAACTCAGAGAACGTAAATAACTATGCCAGGTGGTAGACCCAAAGCAGATCCTCAGTCTTTCTTATTGCAGATTTCATGCTTTGCACCAGTAAGCTAAAACACTTGCCCTTTAAAGGTGGGTCTTACCTCCGAAAGAAGAACTGGAATCCAGATGCCTCCCCACTCCTGCGGAGAAGTTAGGACAGCTAAAATAGCTTTTCAATGTTGAAAAACAAAACAAACAAACAAAAAACAATTAGAGACAACAACCCCTCTGGCCCAGAGGCTACCAAATATTTTGCTTCAGAATAGACTATGTTTGTGTCTGTGCTTAAGACAGGGAAAATGAAGCTGGTACACACTGCATGAAAAGTCAGCCATCGCAGTTTCCAGAGAGCGGTTTACAGCAAGACCTTTTGGAACACAGATACTCGATGATGCGCCACTTTCCACCAACAGCACAATTGTTCCACTCCATATGTTCTTCCTCTAGGTGTCTAATGAGTTCCTACATATGAAAAATGACAAGAGAGTCTATCTCAGGAACCGTGCCAGTAACCCTGGCATATGGAAACATTGTTCTCAAGCCCCTCGCCACCATTTCCAGGCAAAGCAGCGAGAAGACCTGGCAGAAATCACAGTCATCATTCCTGGCTGCCGAGTTCGCGCTGCCACACCTGCTGCAAGTCTCACTCAGTTCCATCAGGCTTCGGGCTGGCCACGACGGCAGGAGATAAACATACACCCTTTTTATAGTTCCCACCCCATACGAAACGTGTCTCTGCCACCAAGTCCGGTTTCATTATTCTGTGCCAGGAATCAGCACCGCCTCTGCAATCAGTGCATTTAGAGAACACTACATCATTGTTTTTTTAAACCCCTCTTGCATTTCAGACCCTTTGATCTTCTGATAGTCAAAAGGTCGGCTTCGGTTGTCTCACTTAAAACATTTCCAGATCTATAGCTCTTATTTTTTTCCCCCCGTTCTTATGGAGACACCCTGATGCCTATTAGATCAGGTGGCACAGAGATATATGGTGTGGTGGTTTGAATGAGAATGGCACCCATGGGCTCAGATATTTGAATACTTGGTCACCAGGGAGTAGAACTCTTTGAAAGGATTACAAGGATTAGGAGGCATGGCCTTGTTGTTGGAGTAGGTGTGGCCTTGTTGGAGTAGGTGTGGCCTTGTTGGAGGAAGTGTGACATTGAGGGTGGGCTTTGAGGTTTCAAGAACCCATGCTAGACTAGACGCAATGCTGCGTGTTCTCTCTCTCTCTCTCTCTCTCTCTCTCTCTCTCTCTCTCTCTCTCTCTCTCTCTCTCTCTCTCTCTCTCTCTCTCCTCCCTCCCTCCTAAGGGTTGTTGTTTCTAATTTTTTTTCAACATTGAAAGGCTGTTTTAACTGTCCCTCTCTCAGATTTAGGATCAGGATGTAGCTCTCAGCTGCTGCTCTTGTTCCTGCCTACATGCTGCCATGCTCCCAGCCATGATGATAATGAACTAAGCCTCTGAAATTCTAGCAAGCACCCAATGAAATTCTTTCTTCTGTAAGAGTCACCATGGTCGTGGTATCTCTTCATAACAATAGATCAGTGACTAAGACATGTGATGAGAAGTGACTTTCCATGCCTCTCTCCTTAGGTGTAGTCGTAACTGTACAATGCTTCTCCTTCAGCATTTACCTCCAGGCATGGATTCTCTCATCGAACTGACAAGAGCCTACATACTCAAATCAAGTGCTCATTCGGCTTGCTGGCCTGCTTATGCAATGGTCCTTTTGATTCCTTTTATTTCTCTCACACTCTAACTCCCCTTTGTGTGTCTTTTTCTGTCTAATCACTCTTTTGTTTTGTCTTAAATTGACAAGTGAATGTTGCATTCCTTTACGGGGTACAAGGTGGCATTAGAATTGGTGGAGGAAACGTGAACTAATTAAATCAAGCTAAGTAATATATCATTACCTCAAATGCATACTGTTTTATGAGAACAATTAGAATTCTTAGTTATTGTGAAACGTACAATACACTATTAACCTAAATTCTAAAAATATACAATGGAGTTAAAAACAAATCCTTATTTCTCCTAAATCAGGTTGGTTTGTGCACCTTTCGACTGTTATCTTCCTATTCTTACACTTGCCTCCAGTCTTTGTAGCCACAATTCTACTCTGTGTTCTATTAGTTCAATTGTTTTAGATTGCACACATTGGTGAACTCCTGCTAGTTTTTTTCTTCCTGTGCCTGTCTTATTTGCCTAGCATAATGTTCTTCAATTCCATGTATATTGTCACATATGGCAGAATTTCCCTTTTCCCCTAAGGCATTCATTCCATTGTGTATAAATAGTGCATTTTCACCTATTGGTAGACATGAGAGTGGTTGTATAACTTGACCATTGTGAACTGTGCTGCAGTGAAGCCAGAGACCGCTCACATCTATTCGACAATGAATTTACTTTAAGTGTTTGGAACAAATACTCAGAAGTGGGTTAGTTAAATGATATTTATAATAATAAACTTTTCTTCAATATAATAACATGCCTTGTATGGACTAATTACTAAGAAGACAGGGTTAAATTAGCACACTGTTAGAACATGGTGCCTGTGATGATCAGCTTAGCTCTGGTGAAGATCTCAGGGCAAACAACAGAAGATGAAGCCTGAAAACCCCTTGATCATGAGCAGAAAAAGAAGGGGGGACCAAATTCAGATTTTCTAACTTTCCCCACTATCAAGGAGGCTCCCCAAATCACTTTCCATGGGCCCACTTCAATAGCTTAAGAACTCACTGCTGGGCCTGTATGTCAAAGCTTCCTCTGCCTTCTAATATCACCACCCTTGAACTAATTAATGCTGCAGTTAAATTGTGGACACTTGAGCAATGCCAACTCCATAGCAATATAGTCATTAAACTTTTTAGATTTGAGGAAACGCCATATAGTGTTCCATAATAATTGTATCAATTAACATGTGCAACTGTAGTGTATGAGTATTATTTTTTCATTCATTCCAATATTTATTACCTAAAAGTTTATAGCTTTACATTTTACACTCAGGTCCTTTAAAATATAATATATTTTCTTTCATTGCTTTTGTTCTTCTATCTACTCTCTCAAAAAGAATCACTTCTATACAGCAGAGGAGCAATTAAGAGAGGAATAAGAGATCTGGTGCACATATGAAGACAAGACTCTTTCTAATGTATTCAAGATTTCATCTCATATGGACTATCTCTCAGAGTTAATGAAAGAGCTTGTAAGACCCAGCAACAAATCCATGAAAGATAATCACCAAGGGACCGTGGATAATGTAGACATCCTGAAGGCAAAGATTATTAAACACAGTTCTGATTTCCAAAGACTAGAAGAATAGATGAGATAGGAAGGGTGGCATACTTTCCTTAATTCACGGAAGATGTTATCAAGATAAATGAACATGATTTCCACAGACAGCTGTGCATGGGAATCTGGCTTTTAAACTTGGTCTTAGTTGCACTTTCGAACCACCTACCCCAAGGACAAAGACTTCCTACCTGCCCTAGCTTCCAAAGCTTCCCTTGCATCTCAATAGCACCACTCTGGGACAAAAACCTTTCATCACAATGGGGACCCTGAAGCTGTATTAACACCCATAGATCAGAATTGCATTTCATAACCCCTGCCCTGGTCTGACATAGGAAACTGTAAGCATTTTTATATTGCTCTTATGATTTATAGTATATCCCTATACAGGGATTTAGGGAGCTATAATTTTTAATAAGTCAGTGCTCATGAATAATAGTCTACAGCCAGATGTGGAGGATCTTATTCCACACCACTTATTACCAGTTATGTGACATGTGCAAATGGCTTATTCTGCTAGCTTTCATTTCCTCATCAGCAAAGTACAGACGGTCAGAGTGCCTCTTTATGACTTTGTTGAGGATTAAATGAGGGAAGATATGCACAGGGCTGAACACCGCACATGGTATGTTCAAATAAATGTTCATGAAGTAAATCCTTAATTAAAATACGTCCTTTTAATCTTACCTTTAATTGAGAGTGCTGACTGTCTTACAAAAGCCCTTTGAAGGAAAACTTTCGTTAATAATTAGGCATAAGAAGATCAAATACGACGTGATTCAATGCTTAGAATAGCATAAGAATGTCATAGATATATAATATTTACTCAAGTCTTTGCGTGTTTAAAAGACGAAGTGCCTGTAATTATTGCAATATTGGAACATGTAAGAACCACGGGGTTAGATGACCTTGTGTTAATTAGCAATGGGCTGCTGGTACTTAATAGCTCTTGATAGAAAATATTATACAGATTTTACCAAGAGCATCAGAAGCCATGAGTCTTCTCTGGTTCATTCTAATAATGACAATAATATCAGAACCCATTTGTCTAGATCTTTTAAACTTTGCAAAGAGCTAAGCAATCATTCACTTAGTCCTCACAATAACCGTGGGTGGCAGATGTGTCATCTTTATATTATAAGATCATTACTTATGTATGTTATCACATCATTATTATTTATATTTCATGGGTGAGAAAGATGAGGCCCAACATGTTTAAGTAATTTTCTCCTTTAGGGTCACAATTTGTCTCCTGCAAACACCCTCAAATAATGGCTAAGAGATAGATGAAAAAGTATGTACCGCTCTCATTTTCTGTAGCCCTTTGAAACAAAGCAGGAGAGAAATGCCCGATCTTCAGTGAGGAAACTTAGCAAGCTTCCCTGGACAGCTGTGTGACACTGGCACTGTACAATTCTGGAAAGTTCCAGGTTCTACGTAAACGTTCTGCGTCCGTGGGTTTGCACAGCTTATGGGACCACAGCAAGTGCATCTGAGATGATTACTTATACAGAGCCAAAAGCAGCCAACAGCCACGGAACTGACATTTTGATTTCCACCTCATTGTGTGATGTCACCAAAAAGGGGGAAGGGAAAAAAAATGAAATCAAACAGAAGCAACTTCAGAGGAAAATCTGTCACTCAGCTTGGATTTTCTCTTACTTGAAATTCACCCTGTCTATATTCAACTGGATAGACCGACATTTGACTTAACTGGCGAGAAAAGAAAGTGACAAGTGACATCCGGCTTTGGGCTCTCAAATTTGGTTTATGATTTAGTGCAGCAACCCTGAAATGAAATGAGCATGTGCAGGAGTCATCATTGTGCAATCTGTGGAATCTTGTTTGAGGCAGAGCTATTACAGGGTTATGGTCAGATTCCAAAATGGATGGGAGATTCTTCAGGACCACTCTACCAGGCTGAAGCTTATTCTTCCACTTATACTAGAAGTCTGGTAACTGGATTGTAAACAGCTCCAAGTGCCGTAATTATGTTAACCATTCTGTGGTGGTTTGGAAGAAAATGGCCCCCACAAGGAAGTGGCACTTTTAGGAGGTGTGGCCTTATTGGAGGAAGTGTGTCACTGTAGGGGCAGGCTTTGAGGTCTCACTCAAGCTTCCCTCAGTGTGACAGTCAATCGACTTCCTGTTGCCTGGAAGATATAGCACTCTCAGCTCCAGCACCATGTCTGCTTGCAAAGCTGACATGCTCCCCACCATGATCATAATAGACTGAAGTGCTGTGGGATGTCCTATATGCTGTAAATATATGTTGCTATGATTGATTGATAAATAAAACACTGATTGGCCAGTAGCCAGGCAGGAAGTACAGGTGGTACAAAGAAGGAGGAGAATTCTGGGAAGTGGAAGGCTGAGAGAGGGAGAGGCTGCCACCACCACAATGAGAAGTAACATGTAAGATACCGGTAAGCCATGAACCACGTGGCAAGGTATAGATTAATAGAAATGGGTTAATTTAAGATGTAAGAACTAGATAGCAAGAAGCCTGAGCCATTAGGCCAAATAGTTTAAATAATATAAGCGTCTGTGTGTTTATTTTAGTCTGAGTGGCTGCTGGCCCAGGCGGGACTGGAAATGCAAACCACCGCAATTAAATATTTTCCTTTATAAGAGTTGCTGTGGTTGTGGTGTCTCTTCACAACAACAAAATCCCTAACTAAGACACGTTCTGTTGGTATTCTTTCCCAGTAAATCTGAAAGATACCAAAATATACGGCAGGCCTTCCTTTATCAACAGTCACCTGATTCCCTACAAAGCTGGTTGGTTCCAACAATTAGTCTTTCAAAAGAGCAAATGGCAACTGAGAGGTGGTGGCGCCTGCCTTTTATCCCAACACCCAGGGGGGTAGAGGCAAGCAGATCTCTGTGAGTGTGAGGCCAGCCTGGTCTACAGAGCAAGATCCAGGACAGGCACCAAAACTACACAGAGAAACCCTGTCTCGAAAAACCAAAAAAAAAAAAAAGAGCAAATGGCCCATTTTAACTCTTGAAAACTGAGTGGGAATCACAAGATGAGAGAAGAGGGCTGATGGCAGTCGAAGGTCAAATGAATGACAAATGATTAAATGATTAACCCGCCAACACTTCAGTGTCCATTACTGTTTAGAGATATCGACAACATCTATCGATAGCTGTCCTAACAATATTGAAAATAATTCAAAAATTTAAACGTAAGTTAGGTATCATATAACAGGAGAAATTCACATACACACAAGAGCATTGAAGGTGTGCAGAAAGTGACTGCTGCTTGGGGCATTTTTGGTGACCTACTTGAAGTGACTGACAGTGAGATGGCAATGCATTGTTTGTGTGCTCCACAACACACAACCGCTAAATGGTAATTGGATTGTGTTTCCTAACACATACTGTTTGCCACGAGCTTACCAGCAAACACTGCTGACACTGTTTGGCATGGAAATTACAAGGAGCCATTTAATGTCCCTGATTGTTTAGCTGTGACACTTTTGATGCACCGTGTAAGAAATCTAACTAGCAGATAGGGGGAGAGGGAATTAAAGTGACTTTTGCCCTGCAGTCACAGTCATGATCTGTTTGCCAGGCTCTTCCCTCACAGCTGATATTCAGCATTTCCAAATGGTGAGTGGGTTAGCAACAGGAAGCAAACTCAGTTTCAGTAAGTGAGCTCCTAGGTGCTCTGTGTTAGATCACTCAGATGCTCAGATACTGCCGGTCATAGCCCAGTCCCTAACACACAATGAGATTGCTGAGAGGAAAAGACCAGGATTGCAAAAATTAGGTAAAAAGCAAATAAATAAAGCAATGACAACAGTGAGAGGATAAGAACAAACTCTCTAAACTGCCCCGTCGGCCACAGCTACCAGCCGACACAGAAAGGAAGTCACCAAGATTCATAGAACCACTCGGCCGGCTGGTAGACCCGGGAGCAATAACAAATGGGCTTTATACCACTGTGCTTGGATAAGGGCTACAAAGGAGTGGATAACCCCAGCAAATCTCTGGATGACAGATACAGTGTGAGTGGATTCAAAGACAGAAGTCCTCTTGCTGTAAACTGAATCCTAAATATAATCTCATGAAATAGAATACGAATGTCTTATTAATCATCTCTGTAAAATGTTAAGGCATTGCTGATGTCGTTAGTTACTAATATGATCAACTACAATCAAAACAGAAGGGCTTCTTTGGGGATGACTGTTTTCCTCATTTGGGGGACTCCTTGGTTCTGTTTTCAGCCAGTTCTCTCTGCAATATGACCATAAAAATTTAACATTAAATACAACTTGTGAAGATTCTTACAGCATATTGATATAAATTCATTAATGACCCTTTCCAGGAGAGGCATTATTCACATTATTCAAAGGAAAGTGAGACTTACCACTTTAATTTTATGCATTATGTCTCTCATAGCTCTTGGCACAAAGGTGTACAAAAATAGGTACTTGTGAATAAATGAGGGACCTCTGAGCCTGTCTCTCCACTCCAATACCCATTGCTAGTCTCTCTAGGCCTTTCCTGGATTCATGAGCATCATTTTACATGCCCAAAATCTTCTGAAGCCTCACTGTGCACACTTTTACTCCAACACTGTTTAAAATCCTGGCTTTGCCACTCAGTATGATACCAGAGAAATTGCTAAACCTTTCTGAGTTCCCATGTCCTTACAAAGTGGCAACACAACACCTATCTCTAGCAGGATTTAAGTAAATGACCCATGTTACCTTCTTAGGTAGAACTTGTGGGATGAATCAATTGCTAAAGAGAAGGTAGTTATCTTTTTTTTTTTTTTTTTTTTTTTGTGTGTGTGTGTGTGTGTGTGTGTATGACAAGGTCTCATGTACCAGTTGGCCTCAACATATAGCTAAGGAAGATCTTGAACTTTTTTTCTGTTTATTTTTTGAGACAGGATCTCACTATGTAGCCCTAGTTATCCTGGAACTCAATATATAAACCAGGATGGCCTTGAACTCACAGAAATTTACCTACCTCTGACTCATTAGTGCTGGGGCTAAAGACTGTGCTAGTATGCTTGGCTAGTCACTATAATTTTAAAGTCTTGCCCATCCTCACTGAAAGATCGTTCCAGCTCTTCACTTTCCTTTATCCAGACTGTAGAGAGTATCCTGATAGAGAATAACACACTGCTTCCAATTAGATGCTGAGGATTCTGCTTTGACCTTGCAACTCTCAATGTCAAGATACACTCAATCTGTTACAAATGTTTTTCCATTCTCCTTGGACGCTCCATTTCTTATAGTAAGCAGATGATTCTCCTTTATAAAGACGTGGATGTACCATCCTACCCATACATGATGCCCTTTCATACATGCTGCAAACATTGATGCACATAAGATAAAAAATAATAAAGTCCATTTTAAAATTTCTACTTGGCTTCACCAACCATTGGTCATTGCTCATTGGATGTGCTTTGACTGTAATCTACGTTAGCATAGTCACTACTACATTGAATATCCTTAAAAAGCTAATCCAAGTCCCTCTTTGGTCTTCTAGTCCTAGGGGATGATCTACAGAATTTGATCCTTCTTGTTATTCATACAGTATGGGCAGACACCCTTTCCTTCATCAATTACTTTTTTCTACACTCAGATTCTGTGTCTACCTCCCTACTTCCTCCCTCCTCCGTTCTTTGTGGCATATATGGTCATACTCTTCTCACATGTCAGTAAAAATAAAATCTCTTTTGATGGTGCTTTGACTGAATCACCGTCTCTTCTGTTTCCCTTCCTGTTGAAAGAGAAGTCAACACGTGCTGTTTCTACTCTCAAGTCCATCTCTTATTCTTCAACCCACTGAAATCTCCGTTTTGCAATGAACACACTTGAATGAAGCTGCTCGGTCCAAAGCCCAACGATAATTTCTAATTACGTGTGCAATTGAACTCTTCAGTTCTGATACAACATGGCCTCTCCGGATGTTTTGGTGGCACTGTAGCCTCAGGGAGTCTTTAAACACTGAACTCCTGCTCACCACCTGCTGTATAGCTTGTGCTTCCTTCGACGTTTCTCTCATGTTTAACTGAACCCGTGTTATCCCGCTTTAGCGAGCTCAGGACCTTCTGGAGTTCTTGGCCTCATCTTCCTTTCCCCTGTGCAGTCATGTTACCCATCTCATCATGCTCATCTTGATGGGATACACGTTGACATAAACAGAGGAGTTTTTATAAGATACCTAGATGTCAATGTTGGGCCGATTAAAATGCCCCTGGAAAGCAGGAATGGACATGGGCACATTTTAGGATTTCTTTGTGTAATTTAATGCAAACTAGGATAGGGACCCAATGATTCATATCCTCTCCAGTACTGTAGTCCTACTTCAGTCTTCACAGCTGTCTTTATTCTTCAATCTCTCTCCATGTTCACAATCTGTCCCCCTTGAGAATTTCAAGCATATTTTGCCAAGATTTGTAAAACACAACTTTACAAACACAACTTTTCGCCTTGTTCATGTGAGTTCCCAAATTAAATTTGTTTTGCAGACTAGATAGGACCTTCTAGAAAAATGTTCAAAGCATCCACTTAGTATACTTAAACATCCTGAAGAAAAAAAATGAACAAATTAAAACAAATATGAAACACTGATAAACCTGTTTATCCACTTTTCCCAACACACAGCATAGTTATATGCACAGGAACAGCATCCAGAAAACTTGTGTTGACCTGATTTGAAAGGCCATTCTCAAGGATAGAGTCCAACTAATCTAAAATATTAAGCTGGCCAAATATGTTTGTGCTTAGTAGGGATTCAATAACTGTCAGTTAAATGATGGATAACCATACTGGTTCACATTCCTGCAGAGTGCAAATCAAGACATAGCTAGCTACCTAGCTAGCTAGATGAGATAGATAGATAGATAGATAGATAGATAGATAGATAGATAGATAGATAGATAGATGATATATAGATATATAGATAGATAGATAGATAGATGGATGAATAGATAGATAGATAGATAGATAGATAGACAGACAGATAGATGATAGATAGATAGATAGATAGATAGATAGATAGATGATCTATAGATAGATAGATAGATAGATAGATAGACAGATAGATAGATAGATAGATAGATGATAGATAGATAGATAGATAGATAGATAGATAGATAGATAGACAGATAGATATTCCCTAAAGCATTCAATTAAATTTGTATTATATTTTGTATATCATACAAAATAAAAGAAGAAAGGAGGGAGTTGGGGAAAAGGAAGGTCTTTACCTTAATAAAAATAATAATGTTCTGTCATGGTATCTAGGTAGGTAAGGACAAGAAAATTCCTAGTGTGCAATGTCTGTCTCTCCTGACTTCCCAGTGCTTTACCCAGAGTGTCCAGTATCATCTTAATTCCCTTCAGAAGTTCCTTACTCAAAACAAGACAGGCTGAATGATGAAAAACATACCACTTGATTTTTTTTGGCATATATCTTTTTTCTTCACATATGAATGTAAATGTGCACTAAAATTTTCATCAGTTTATATTCATTGTGCATGGGTACTGGGATATACACAAACATGAATTAATTGAACCACAGTGTGTCATATTCACAGTTAGTAAGGGAAGCAAATCCCAGGAAGGAAAAGGGCTTTTTCATTTCAACCATAGTTCTCAGACCTCTTACTACACATTAAAAATAATAACAAATTTAAAATAATTTATGGTTCCATCTGGAGTTAAAAATAAATTTCCTTTTTGTCACAAAACAACAAAAAAATTACAAAAAAGTAAAATAAAGTTACATTACTATAAAAGTAGGAACTTCAGAATTGTCACAACCAGTCACTTGTTGGCCTATATACTCACCTTCCCATCTAATGCATATTCCAGTATCCTACAGTAACAGGGCACTAGTACATTTTAAAGAGATGAAAGTACACATGCACGGTTCATGGGAAAACTGACCAAAAGTGTGAATAAACCTCCTTTGGAGCTCATAGTACTACACCAAAGTGCACTTCTGTGTTTTGACAATGTATTACAATTTTGAAAGATGTTATCACTGGGGGAAAGATGAGAAAAGGGCAAAGGGACTCCTATGCTACCTTCTGTAGCTTCTTGTGAGTTTTAAACGGGGTCAGAAAAAAAGGCATTTTCAAAGGTATGCAAGACATGATATTGATGGCTAGCTCTACTCTAATGCATTTCCTAAGGTAAACTATGCTTACAGCTTTCATTATGAGATGAATTTTGCATCTGTGTTCATAGTTGATTTGCAGATGAGCATCACAAGCGCCAATGTATTGATTTCATGGATTTTTAAGAAGCAGGTCAAATATTGGAACCTTATGTAAACTGAGAGTTTAGCACAGAACTTTATTAAAAGGGGATTAAAGAATTTGTCAGTGTATTTCTAAATTTGAAATGGTATTGGTCACTAATTAAGGTACTTTTAAAATAGAATACAAGAAACCAGATTCTCCAAACTGTACTTGTGAAAGTGAGTCAATTTTATATTCCAATTTTATTCACTTTTTCTGAATAGTCACAACATTAATCTACTGGGAATAATCTAGTTCATATATTTGAAATTCCATTTATTTTTTCTATTGATACGCATGTATTACACTTTTATATAATACAGAATTTCCAGCGCTGTTTTAAATGACAAAGTTTTCAAAATGAGAAGCATGGCCCATAGTTTCAAACAAATCCAGGATAAATTAATAATGTTCAAAATGATATAGTTTTTCATTTTGTTCCAAAGAAATTAATGATATTTTATTCCACACAGAAAATCCAGCACAACTGTTATTCCTTTCATTTTGACTCTGTGTAGTCTTGACCCATTGCACAACCCACTTGGAACCACCCAATTAGTTTTATGCTCAATTAAAAGGGATGCAGGAATCAGTTCATTCCACGTATTCATGAGGCAGTTGGCTTCAGCTCAGTATTTAAAAATATAGGTTTCCAACTTAATTTTTAACAGATTTTACACTTTCAGTTGTTCTTCCCAGTAAAGGGTCTGGTTAATGTATGAATCTTTCAATACTGTTACAGACTAACACCAAATTCTCTGTAACATGTGAGCCTCCACAGAAACCAACATAAGGTTAACTGGCCTTGTCAGTGAGTTTTAGAAGTATAAGAAGTCCAAATACCTTCACACTTCTACCAAAATTATGGACCATCTAATAGGATGATCTGTGAAGCATCTTTTGATCCAGCTGAAATTATTAAGACATGGAAAATCCTTGCCTTTACATTCCTTCAAACTACAGGTTTACATGGTATTATTACTTGTTGGAATCCACTATTCTCTCTTTCCACATCACAAGTGAAACAAAATAAATGCAGTATAAAATTATACATTCTGTAACAACTTAGAAAAAAGTAAATCAATGTTTAAGGCCTTTAAATATTTGTAAGACGCTCCTGAAGAACTAAAAACCACAAGTTTCAGATGGCTAAGAAAATATGGACAAAAAAAACTGGCCTAAGAAATCATTTGAATGGGAAAAAATGATAAGAAAGTATTTTAGACCTTTGAGGTCAAGGAAAATGAACAATTTTTTTCTACCCACAGACTGAACAAATATATAAGCATTCAAGCAGTCATTGGAATCGAGCAAGAGACAATGTTAAAATGAGACAGAAAGGATGGTTTAAGAAAATGCTAGAATAAAAATAAGTGATGAGAAGTCAGAAAAGCACATGCATCCCTGGCATTTTTTTTTTAAATGGAAGGCTACCTACTAACTTGACTACACACTGATGATTTCTGTAAAGGAAAGAAAAGGGAAACATTAAAAAGAAAGTACACTTAAAAAAAAAAGGAACTGGATGGGAAAGTGTGCTGGAGGTACGGAGTACTGTGCAGTGGGAATGGGAATCCAATCCTAACTGCTATCTGTTTAAATGACAGAGAGCGGCAGTCATGGGTTAGCCTTGGGGAAACATGTCAGCATGTCTATACATTCTTATATGACTGATGTATTCAGATCATGGTGACTTGCCAATGATTACCATTATCAATGGGGAAATACTTCCATTCCTTTCACAAAGGCAAGAGTAAGATGTTAAAACATGTAGGCTTTCAGAGTTTCAAGATTAGAATACCAATAAAATTGTCTCATTCTACACCATGCCAGAGGAGTTCGCAAAGGAAACATCATCCAAGCTGTGTACAGTCCTACTAGACAATGAACAAAGGACCCAGGAACGTATCCATGACAGGACAGTGGACTTGGGAGACAGCTTCAGAAACAAGAACAGTCACAGCTGAAGCCAGGAACCCTACAGGTAGCAGTCTCTGGTGTCACCCCCAAAACACCAGCTCTGCACCAGCTTCATGGAGAGCACTGTCCGCTTCCCTCAGAAGTATAACGAGCCAAGAGCAGTTCACATCTGACGAAGTCTTCAGGACAGGAAGTTCACATCAGACTTTTGCAAAGTCTTAGTTTCAATAGGAAGCTGATAACAAGTCATGGAATCCCTTGGGAACAGGCTTAAAAGCCCCTCTTGTAAGAGGTATAAAAATCTTCAAGATCGCCACAGGAGTCAAGGTTCTATGCGTGTGTCTCCATGAACCCAGCCTTGAGGATTGCTTGATTTATGTGTGGTTAATGGGTTACCTGGAAAGGAAGAAGAAAATATAATGAGTACCTTATAATAAAGCTGTCGTCTCAGGACAAGTAAATAGTAACTAATGCTTACTAGTTAGCACTCACTATACCAAACATATCACTGAATTCTCCAGGACCTTCATTTCACATTGCCAACTTATTAAAAAATATGTATACTTTTCTTCTATTGTTTTGCAATTATTTTTAACACAACTTTCATCATTATTTCAAATGATTCCAACTATGACAAACACAGTCACTACTGACAATAGTTCCCTTGACAGAGAAAGTGAATGATTCTGAGGGGCCTCTGATTTGTGCAGACAGGGTGGCTAAAATCTGTAAACCTCTGTGGAGAAACATCTTTGGTCACTGGAGTACAACCAGAGCTTACTCAACCCTTGGAGACTTGTTTTACAAAATTCATTCTCAAAGAGCATAGAAATTGGGGACCCTAACAGAATCCTTAATATATTCTGAAAAGTATCACTCCTTTGTGTAAACAAAAAATATTTAAGGAAATAAAGAATGAAGAACAGTGCAATAGTTTGCCAAATTTCAAAGTGTGCAGATCTTCTCATAAAATGGACTGTATTATTAATGCAATTTGAATTATTAGGAAGATTCACAGTAAATTTACACGCCTATTATTATCCAAACATATTAGTATCCAAAATACACATACAGGAACAAAATAAAAAGAACGTGTTATAAATACATTATTTACATTTATGTAAACAATACAGGAAAAAAGCCACTGCTGTGCTAACCCACTCTTCACTTTACATCACTAACAGATAGGGTATTTTACGATAGCAACCAAAATGTGATCCACTACACGTGGGCATAACAAAATGTGAAATTTTAAAATAATGTGAACACTAGGTTTTATTTCATTGAGTGACATGTGGATAGCACATTTTTTTAAAAAGGCTGGTTTTGCTTTGTTTTGTGATTTGCTATGAAAAATGAAAATATTAAACTAAATAACAAAATAACTCTTGACTTTGCTCCTGTATGGCTAATCGCATACCATGAAAAGGACTTGGAAAATTAAAAATCTTTTTGAAACTCAAGGGGAGCCGTCTTGATTTTGTCTTGTGGTCAAATGCCATTTCTCCCATTGTTCTTATGCTCAGGGTTACAACATGAAGGGCTTGCTGAATTACAGAGATTAAGGAAGGTGGAAATATCAGGGGGCAAGACTTGGGAGTCTCATCAGTTTGTCTGCCATTCAGTGGCATTCTACACAGTCTACAAAGGACACCCAGAAAGTTGGTATAGGAAGGAAGAGGGAAGAAAATATTATTTCTAGAGACATTATGTTATAGATGCTGATGATGATGGTTGATCATTGTGGGAAAAAAGTATTTTCATAATAACGTTTATCCATAAACTCTACATAACATAATCTTTGACTACCACTAACTGGTAACTAAAGGTTCATCTATGTTTTCTGAAATTTGTTTTTCCTAGTCAGAAAACTGATTAAATATAAACACAACACGGGGATCATATTTGTGAAACTCATGTTGAAATAACAAAAAAGTTAAAGAAGTGTTGGAAAAGACTGACAGAGAACAGATGATTAGTTTCAGGGGGGGATAAAGGAATGAGGCAGAATGCTGGAGGTGAACAAGAGGCAGGAATGTGTGCCCCCTGAGACACAAGAGCAGGGTGGGTCCTCAGCACCTTTCAGCCCAGCTCTGTGTCACTGACAGGTTTCTATGGTAGTCTCATCATTATATCTTTATTCTAAGGTAAACATTTGATCCTGTTAGTTCATAAAATCGTGGGAAGATTCTGTTGACCATTTGCATATTAATTAAAGCTTTGTTTTCATATGATTTTGAAAACAAACAATATCAGAAGCCTCCTTAAATAGAACCAATTTTTCCTCCATCTCTGAAAGTCTGTAGGTGTATGTCTGTATGCATACACATCCATATATATATATATATACATATATATAAATATTCATGCAGACATATAAATACATGTAAATATATCATCCATACACACAAGAATGTAAATGCATATTTTTATAATGTATTTTTCTCTTGGCTAAAATATTAGCTAAAAACACCAAAAACTTAAACATAAGAGTAGTTGTGTAAAAATAAGAATTATCTTATAAGCATGGACTGAAACGTAAATAAAGCAATTTTCTCACATTCACTATTTGTATAATATTCTTAGTTTAATCCCTTTTTGAGTATCGAATAAAATAACTTCTAGTATCTGATGACAGTGGATAGTCTGTTTTAGACTTGATAGTTCTATTTGATTAGGACACACTACGGTCAGACATGTGACACTGGATTTAAGCCAATGTGGTAGGGATACACCCCAGGCTGTGTGTTACTTTCAGACTTCATCCCGCTCGGTGTTCTCATATATAAAATGTGGACGATGTTGTCAACTTCTTCTGTGAGAATTAAGCATTGTCATGTCTATACAAACATACTGCTTTGTCAGCATTGCTACTCCATGAAATGACAGTTTTAAATGTGAAATTGTCCTAATACATAAATCTGAAGAAGAGAAATTGAAAGTAGAATGGAAAAAGTATTGTGATAGAAATCGAGGTAAGTCTGAGGGCTATGGATGAAAATAAACTACTTATTTGCCCATTTTCAACATAGTATAAACTGAGCACATGAGCATGTATCAGCATACCCTCTGGGAACATGTAGTTTCATACCAAATATGATGGTAGAACCAACAAGACATACAAATTTTCAAATATATTCCAATATGTTATTTTAGAGATAGAACATGATTATGGGTATAGATATACCCTCTCCAATTTAAATTACCAAATAAGCACAATTCAAATGATATTTAAAAACAAAATCATTAACTAAAACTAAGCAAAAAATCAATCATTTATTAATTTCTAGGCTCACTGAAGACGGTCAAGTGACCAACCTTAAATTCTGGCTCACTGGTAGGTGAAGATACCATCTCACTTGCTGTAAACTATAAACTGGAAAGTTCTAGCATGTAAGAGTTGCTTAAGTAATATTTATACAATCCCACATTTTAACAAGGAAATGTTACTAACACAGCATATAAACATTACCCTATTTGTAGAAGTAAAACACAACACTTTACACTAAAATTTTGTTTTTGATAAAATGTCAAACAGTAAAGTCTTCACTTTCTAAGGAGATCTTCAGCAAGTTTTCGGTAACTATACCGGGAGGTTTCAGGAGAGCAAAATCTAGGTTGTTCCTATGATGCATGGTGCCTTCTTGATCCCAGGGCTACAGACGCAACATTCATGGAGGAGACAGATAAATAACCCCAGTTTTGCCTCAGTATCACTGCTGTCATCAGTCTTCAGTACATCTGCCTTTGAGGAAGTCATGCTTCATACAGCTGTTCTTCTGCATACAACCTTATTTTCTGCCTAGCAGCTGGCATGTTACATTCAGCTGCTGGACAGCTGAACCCATGTAAATTCAAAAATAGTACTAAAAACAGGAATTGCTTCCCCTGTGTCAAGCACAGCTATGGTTAAGTGGTTCAGAAGGATGAAGAAGCTAATGTGATAACAATAAACATAAGTGTTAGGACTGAAGCATCCATGTATACCAGTCCAAAAAAAAAATCTATTCCAGATAGCCTTAGGGTCTCAGATATGCGTATCAAATCTCTTCACC
Source organism: Peromyscus eremicus (assembly GCF_949786415.1). Classification (NCBI taxonomy): domain Eukaryota; kingdom Metazoa; phylum Chordata; class Mammalia; order Rodentia; family Cricetidae; genus Peromyscus; species Peromyscus eremicus. The sequence continues at coordinate 6,207,444 of NC_081434.1, forward strand.
AATTTGAACTAAGAAAATAAAATAAGTGAGCAACGCATAAGACACTAGCTAAATCTGAAATAAGTAAAGTCTGTTATTTTTATTCTGTTTGTTCCTTATGTCCTGATCATTATGAAATGTCCTTAATTTTTCTTCAAATTGAACACTGGAAGAACATTTAAATCTTTTCTTTCTCCAGTTGTAAAAGCGAATTAGAAAAATTCTTGATAGGATTATGTTCATAAATGTGTAAATTTCCTTTCTTCCTAAGTTCTGTTGACTAGGTAATAAGTGAAAGACAAGCCTGGGGAGGGACACAATGGTAGTAGCGTGACCTCTGTAGGCAGATTCTGGGTTCAAATCTAGCCCTTTGGCTTTCAAACACCGTGGGACTACATACATTATTTAAACTGCATGGACCTTCATCTTCCCGTGTATAATTTTAGAACAATTTTACTATCTAATATTACATACATTATACAATTATATAATATTTCATACATTTGCTATTATGATTAAATCAAACATCCCTTGCAAAGAGTCCATCTCAGAAAATGCATTTTAAAAATTAGCAGATGGTAATAATGAAAATTCTCAAACAAGACACAAAAAGTGATGTGTAGAACTCCCATCAAGTAGTGTTACTGTTTCTTTTATTAATCTAGAAATATTGACTGGATTTTTTTTTTATTTTTTTTTTATTTCTTATAGTAACTCACCTTGCAATTGACTCTTTCAATAATATTGCTTTTAAATGTCATATATCAAGAATTTCACACTTTTTGACAGCTGTGGGTAAAACAATGTCTTTTCATACAAGTTGGCACTAAATAATGGTTAAAAGGTTGATCTGCGGCATCAGGCTGCCAGGGGCCAATGATCAGTTCTGCAGATGGTTCAAAATGATTCAAGGTAAACATCAGGCCTCTAGCATCTGCATCCTATGGCCACAAGCTAACAAGTATAGACATGGACTAAAGACAGTTGCAGGCGGTTAGTGTTTAGAGAGCAATCACCTCTAATGTGTGCACCATAGGCTGTGAGATAAGAAGGGCAGGCCTGGGCTTAAGACAGTATCAGGCACTCAGTAGCATCTACGTTGTAACTACCAGTATTCAAACACATGTGTCTTAACACTGCCCTTGCTCAGGTTACATCCATGTGCATATGGAAAGCACTAATTGGACTCAGTGGTTACAGAGAGAAATAAAATGTTGCAAGGCATCTGTATGCACAGTGAATTCTGTCTTTCTCCTGTCATTGGGCACATATTATGCCTTTCTCAGATTCTTATTTCCCATCTGTCTGTACCTCCTTCTTTGTGCTTTAGATGAGCCAACATCCATGAGACTTTGCATACGGGACAGGTATCTAGGAAATCAAGGTCATACTTTATCCAGGAATAAAACTTGAAACATGATCATTTAACAGTGAAATGCAGATATGAAGATGCCCTGCTGTATCAAGGATTACTTTGATGTTGTTATTCTTTAATTGAATGCTAGCCTACCCCTCAGTTTGGTTTTTTGTTTTGTTTTGTTTTGTTGTTTTTTTTCAGTTTGCAATCTGTGTAAATTTGTGCAATCACTTCCGAGTCACTACAGCATCAATGTGAATCTCCTGCCATTTACAGAATAACATATTCTTTTCTGTAACATAGTCATTAAAATCTTGTTATGAAGCACTTCGGAATACCATTTATATCCTTGTCGCTCTAGGATGAGTCACATACACACATTAATGGGAGACGGTGTGTTTGAGCAGTGGAGTCAATTTCATTTCCAAGGGAGTTACATTTTCACTAAAATGCCCATGTTATTAGCAAAACATTTATTTTTGTACTAATGAACATTCTTTATATAAGCAAGTAGAAGGCAAGAAAGTGTGGTAGTATTTCCGTGACAAGACATCAGGTTTAAATGCAATCGGTGTCCAACCTTTAGAATAGCTTCTTAATAACATCACAAATAGACACCATTTTACACTAAGATACCAACAAATTTAGCCTGCTCTGTAAAAGCACAAGGAACTGCAGAATGCCTTCATAATCTTAAGTGCTGATGTGAATGAACTTTTCCTTCCTTGGAATAGAACGGCTGCTCACTGCAAATGAATTTTTTTTAATGTAGCTCTTACAAGTACATGAATTTAGCTCCGGTTTCACTATCTGTATACTAAGTGTGCAATTAAAGCATCATTATTCCACAGCAACAGATTTTTTTCACTTAAGCTAGAGAAGAGCTGCCGTTAATTTGGTCATAATTGTACATGAACATATTCACCCTATCTCAAAACATGCTATACAATAAGGTATCATAAAATGAAAGACACCTGCCTGGCAAGGTTGCAAGCTGCACAGATAGCTTTCAGGTATAGACAAGCCACTACAAGACAGCGGCCAATGAACTGTTTTCATAAGTATCCTCATTTGCATACCATTAAAAATAAGTGTATATTTTACTCCCATAGTAATAGATGTGGCACCTATAGCTCTGATCATCACTGCATGTTCATACCACAATTTACTTTTTCTTCTACAGAACTCTGGTGCTTGACCAGTCTTGACATTTGCTTTACCATCTAGCAACAGAAGGTTGTCTATCCAATACTTCAACAAGAGTCAGCATGACTACTAAAGGATCTTGAACTACTTTCAGTTCATCTTTTCACCAAATTTTTGAAAATTTTGGCGGGCCTAGATAACTAGAGAAAAAGTCATTTCAGATAACACAGAGTATTCCAGACAACTACAGATAACTAACGAATCCTGTTAGTGTGAGCTTCCATGGAAGCAGAGGGGTGAAGAGTCCCTGGATGTGACATCCAGTCCTCTGCACTTCCCGCAGAGAGTCACAGCACTAGAGGAGCTGAGACAGCCTTTTCTTGCTGGCACAGATACCAGAGTTTTACACCACCATTGCTGCCTGCTAGTTTTTAACTTTACAGTCTCTTGAGTTTGTCGCATTCCCAGCTGCCAACATTGTCACTTGGACAGAGTTCCTAGTTCCTCTTTCAATAAGATGCTTCTTAAGAAGTCTATCTTACAAATAGGATTAAATCATCACCTTGACACCCTAAACTCAGCAGTGGCATTGCCATTCTGTATTTTATTTTCTACAAGGTGCAATTTGTTATGTTGTATCAATGCAAGACTAGTGAGCTCTCTTCATGGAGGAAACATCTGAGGTCTGTGCACTGAGCAAATGAAGACCTTTACTGGAATGGAGTCCTCTGAACAGATGGACTCATGCTATTTCTCAGAACTTCGAAGCCTCCTACATAGTTCATGGAAGCAGATGAGTGATTGTGTTGCCTTTAGAGCACTGCTCACCCTTCAGGAACAGACAGCTCATCCTCAGTTTGGCATTTGCTATTAACAAATGAACCACTCCTCACTTTGTCTTTGGGTACCCAGTAAATGCCTCTGGCATTTTTCAGAATTTGTTAGGAAAAGATGTCCTTCTACTTCTGGTCCCCCAACTGGTACTCTCTGTTGCCGGTGGAACACAGACACACACAAAAATTAGCCACTTTAGATAATAGTAAGAAGCAATTAGGATAAGGATGAAAATCATAGGAAGTTAAAAACTATTTCAAGACAGGAAAATAATACCTAAAGAGAATCTGGGTAGATTTTTTTAAAGATATGAATTACATATTCCAGCACTGGAAAGTTTAGAGACTATGAGATTTTTTTTTTTTTTTTAGTTCAGTTGGAATGTGCTTCACCTGCCAAATTAGATATTACATTTGTTTTTTTAGGATTCACCTCTCATTTATATAGAATAATTTGAACGGATAGTTTTTACCTATTTTCTGCAGGAAAATGTTAGCCTAAAATTTAAGGCTAGTCAAGAACTATACTCTTCAACAATTTCAGCTTCGCTACAGTAAAAGTAAATGGGAGTCAGAGTAAAGTGCAAAAACTGTACTCCAAAATGAGTTTGCAGTGAGTGGGACTTGAAAAGAACCAGAATTGAAGGCATCCTTTATGGTGGTTTGGGATTGTTGAGAACATTTTCTCTTAACTTCAGGAAAGTTGGCTTCAGTTACAAATGAAATGGCTTTCAGTAATTTTTCCTTGGGACACCTGTCCACATAAATAACATGGTGCTGTCCTGTTGAAAAGACCTGGTGTGACTCGTGGAACGACAAAGTCAGTATATTTTGAGAACATTCCAAAAGGAAGGCATGCTCTATCATCTTCTTCTATTCAGTTAGGTTTAGTGATGATCATTCCATATGTGATAATAATATTTTTTTTAAATTCGTTTCTGTACATTTCAAAATTAAAATCCATTCTCTTAAGGAAATAACATCATAGACAACAATGGTTAACAAGCGAGATGTATTGAGTGTGTGTGTGTGTGTGTGTGTGTGTGTGTGTGTGTGTGTGTGTGTATAATTGTTTAAGGTAGGGCACAACATAGCTTTCAATGTTAATTCCAATATATAAAGAATAGATTGGGTAAGAAGTCTGTCTGGATTTGGTTAATGGAGATTAAGTGAATGCCTATTGGCTCTGTGCTCTTCATGCAAATTTATAAATAATAGGCAGGTTGAACACTGACAGATGTTCAGAAAAATACTAGGATTTTATAATTTTTTCTAATTCTAAGAAAAGTGGCACTACAGGGCCACTGCTGGTGACAGCATTAAAGCTCACCAATGGCAAAATATTGTCTTATTCTAGGTGCAACATCCAACCTGTGGGTTGTGTGAGCCAGTTCAAAAAATGATGCTTCTTCCCATTTGGGTTTTTTTTGGTTTTTTTTTTTTTTTTTTTAGTTAAAAAAAATCATTGCTTTCTTATTAACTGTGGAGTCAGTTCTTTGCCCTCTGATCTCTAAAACTGTACCAATTTTGTTGTCTCCATTTGAAATCAAGCTCCTGGAAAGCTAACAGTAACCATAAGCAAGAGTAGGTCATAGTCCACCCTGTTAACATGAGGTACACACCTGCTGCTTTGTGAGAAATGAACGGAGACAGGTGCTCATTTCTGGAGTTGTTTTGAATCTTTACTTCTCAAGGGAACGTCTGCCCCTTCCTCAGAATCCGACCAACACTAGGAATCGCCATAACTACCGCTCCAGCGTGGAGCCAGAATTAATTTTGAATGTGGAAAATCAAAAACTGTCATCAGGCACAGCAGAAAGCTCCTCTTTCTACTTCTCCATTCCAACTTGAAGAGTTTTACACGTTTGCCTAAGGAACAAACACATGTCAGGCACTCCACTGTTGAACAGATTATCACAGGATTCAAAGCTGGGAGAAAGGGAACATTTTAACAATCGTAAAGGGACAATAAGACAATAATGTCCTTTGCTTCTAACAAAGCTCACAGTGGGAATAGTTCTCTACTGCTCTTAGCAGGTTATAAATGCAGAACGCATACAATAAGTAGGGCTAACTTATGCAGCTATTATAAGCAATTTCAACAGGGATTGTAAGTTTTCCTTGGGAACAGTTTTGGAGAAATTCTGCACAAACCAAAGAAGAAAGTTTCATTGAATTCAAGCAAGAAAGAACAAAGATTTCAACAGATAAGTATTTTAACATTTAAGTGTCAAAGAATCATAGAAACATTAGGTGGTACTACTCAGTTGGAATCCTAAGATTTCATATTTGCCGTCGTAACCATTCATGGGCTTATCTAAATATCCATGCCTGCAGTAATTTATAACTTGCTGATGCATAAACTAGGATCATTCACACTTTAAGGAAGGTAAAAGTGATCAAGCCTTTTAACCAGTGCTTCAGTTTTGCCACCCATAGGCACTTGCTTTTCAAGCCAACTTCACATCTCTTAACTCATAATTAATCCTATGATCCCCATGAACATTCTGAATAATATCCATGACATTTTCAGTGGTAATTTATGATACTTTATAGATAAGTGGCTTTCAAAGGTTTCTTTATGCATGCTTCCCTCCAAAGAACATATATATATTATATATAATCAAATATATATAATATATATCAAAATATGTAATTTGAATAATAATTTGAGAAAATATAGTATTATTATTCATAATAAATCATATACGGTGATGCTAGTCATTGGCATCAGAAAACAGAGGGGTTTTGATAAAATGAATCAAGATATAACATTGTCTACATGATTTTAAGAGAACAGAGGAGTTAAAACTCATGTAGAGAAATGACTAATCATGTAGACTAATCATGGCATAATAGAGATTAAAGATAATTTACAATTTAAAAAAAATTTCCATTTTTTGAACAAGGAAAACATTTCTTTTTCCATTATTGCTAAATTTAGCCTCTTCTTATCAAACTAGAAAATGTAAGACTAAGGCAATGTGTAGGGTAGGGCAGAACTTCTGTGCACTGATCACCCATCAAGAATACTTGACTTTATCCAGACACACCAGAGCCAAGATTACCAGAATATGGGGCAGTGCCAACACAGACAGCGGATTCCAGTGGCAGAAGACAAAGGATGAAACTCAAGGAAATGCAGGAGAGTTTCACACCTTTTAGAAAAAGCCCAGCAATGGGAGAGATGCACCACTCATGGCTTCCCAGTGCTCCTTTTCCTCCACATTGTTCAAAACCATGTGTTTTTTGTCAAATATTCTTTATTAATTCCATATAACCCTATTAAGAACATCACTATTGCCCACACATTTTTTGCCCCTTCCAAATCTGTTGCCAGCTACTAGTTCCACCATCACTGTCATAATCAAGGACTGGTCCATCAGGTTTATATATGTGCAATAACTCCTTGATTTTTCTTGTCTCTTGTATCTCCTCCTCCTCTTTGCCATCATCACCAAAAAAGGAAAGTCTATAATGGTGTCATACTACAGAAAGAAACCTGAAGCTATGAAACAGAATATCCTTCCATATTAGAGCATCCCACCGGTTTCATCAGCCCTTCTTCCCAAAGCCTTCACAGGTACACATTTAATACTCTCCTAAGTTGTTGTACCCAATTATGTCTCTGTCTTAATGCACATTAAGCATCTGTGCTTGATCTAAAGCCCTAAAAAATGAGATAGTTTCATGATCCATATATTCAGAACTTTATTCATACTTTAGGCATCTTTCACAATCATAAGATGATTTAAGAGCTGTGAGCTCTTGTAAAGTAAGTACATTAACACATACATCTTTTTGCATGACTAATCAGTATTCCAGGCATTTAAATGACCCCTTATACTTATCAAATGAAAGACTAAAACATGGATGGATATGTACATGGATAAATTAATGAAAAAAATTAATGAATGGATATATATTTTATATATGAACAAAAGTGATAAGCAGCTTCAGAAAGAAATAGAACTACTATTTGGATTCTCTATAAACACCTAGAGGCATGATCAGGTGACCCCAAAGGCCACTTTCTCAGCTATTAATTTTTCCAGCATTATTCCCACAGTTCTGTATTTTTAGAATTTGAAATTATAGATATCTATGGGTCCTGACATTCAACTTCACTTTTGTACCTCAGATATTTAAATGTATTCTCATTTGGAAAAGGTCTGGTTTTTAAGACAAAATTAATTCATGAAAATAATAATGCAGGAAGATAATAGCAATCTGTGATGCTTTAATTGGTATTAGGGTAGCCACTTGGGATGTGGAAAATGTCCAAATGGATACATCAAGGTTCATACTGGCATATTTATTACAGTTAATATTTCAGTTATGAATTATCCTACTTTTAAAAATACACTTCTCTCTTGAGTAATTTCCATATTGCTGTTTAGCACTGACAGGGAGTTTTTCTCACAAACTATTTTGTGGTGGCAATTATCCCATACCTAGGGGTCACAGGCTCACTTGACCAGTATGGTGGTGCCATTGAAGCAGTGTCAAGTTTCCTATAGTGGAACATATCAAGCAAACGATAAAATGATTGACTCAGTGCGTCTCCATCCAAATAATACTCTTCGTGTAAACACATCCACAGACGAACAGGGAGGGAGGGAGGAAGGGAGCAAGGGAGAGAGAAGGGAAGAGAGAGAGAGACAGACAGACAGACAGAGAGACAGAGATAGACAGAGACAGAGAGAATGAGAGACAGAGACAGAGAGAATGAGAGACAGAGACAGAGAGATAGAAACAAAGAGACAGAGAAACAGAGAGAGAGATTGAGAGACTTGCTATATTTACTATTCAGGATACCTGACACCTCTCTCCAACCCTCCCCATGTACCCTTTCTTACAGTCTATCAAATTCATGGTCTTTATTTAATAGTTGTAACCCTGGCTGGCTAGAACTCACTGTATAGATCAGGCTGGCTTGTAACTCACAGAGATCCACTTGCCTATGCCCCCACCCCACCCACCCCCCGCTCCCGAGTGCAGAGACATACCTGGCTAGGTTCATTTCTCTTTGTTCCTTTGCCTTATTCGTTTGGCTCCTTTTGTACATTTTACTAGTCTATCATGTCTTTAGTTGGCTTAAATGTCACATGATCTTCTATGACATTCCTATAGCTGTGACAGGTCAGCAGTTCTTGGGTTTCAGTTTGTTGTTGTGGGTTATTTTTGCTTTTTTGTTGTTGTGCAGGATACTTATCACCTTATATGCCTGGTTTGGTTTTTTTTTTTTTTTTCCTAATTGTATGCTAGGTTTTGTATTTGCAAAGTTATAAAGTTATTGTGACATCAGGGCTGTAATTTTCCCCAGAGAGGAAGTGTATTTGCCTTTCTCAATGACATTTCCATAATTCATGTTCATATCAGGGTGATTCAGAAAGTACCCTGGGAACACCGTTCTGCTTCTCATGCTTTCTTACAGTGCAGCACAGGAGCATCCAATCAGAAATGAGCTCAACAGGGCTATCTGCTTGGTGACTGTGGACTATTATGACAGTCTCCTGGGGTCTGCCAGGTCTCTTTGAACCTTTAGACTTCCTTATGTTGACACTGACCTCCACAGGTTAGGATACTCCTAGAACCAGACTGCTAACTCTTGATTGTCATACTTCTCTGTACTTTTCCTTCTCTCTCTGAGTTTCTGGTGTTGGAACACACACAATTTACTAATATTGTCTTTGAAAGAATGTGTGGCGGCCGGGCGGTGGTGGCGCACGCCTTTAATCCCAGCACTCGGGAGGCAGAGCCAGGCGGATCTCTGTGAGTTCGAGGCCAGCCTGGGCTACCAAGTGAGTTCCAGGAAAGGCGCAAAGCTACACAGAGAAACCCTGTCTCGAAAAACCAAAAAAAAAAAAAAAAAAAAAAAAAAAAAAAAAAAAAAGAATGTGTGGCAAGGTACTTTGAAGATTTTTACTTAATCATAACTAAAAGAGAAGGGCAAATTATGGCAGCTCAACTTCTTTGAGGAGCTTGGTGTTGGTAAGTCATCAAGTAATCTGCAGTATTTCATTGCAGTATTCACAGTATTTTCTTTGGCATTCTCAACTTCCATGATAACAACACATTACAACTATGTTTGGAGCAGGTCTAGCACAATGGTGTAAGTTAACTGTTATGTGCATCTAGGGCAACCATATTTTCCAATTTTCCTGAGATTGTCCTCCTTTATAACTGCTTCCTGAATTCCTCTTATGCATATCCTGAAGGAATTTCCTAGTGTGGATAAGGAGTTCTCTCATGAACTGAATGAGTAACTATCCTTTTCATGGAAATTTGAGTTTTAGTGAATAACTCAGATACCGATATTATCAAGATATAAACATAAGGATTTTTGTGTTTATGGTGAGCCCCAAAGGAGTATTCCAAGAAGCATAAAACATTTTTGAAAACCATTATATCATATTGAGTTACTACTAAATGTTTAAGGTTAGTGTTGAGCAAGCATTTCTGGTTTTAGCACTGTGCTAAGTTCTTCAACATTTCTATCATAAAGATGAGACGTGGAGACTGTGATGTGAAAGGCTGACTGTAATATTATCAGCTAGTACTGGAGCCCAGGGTCATTCCAAGAGCCACATTAAACTGATGGCACATTCTATTACCTTCAAGGTAAATGATTTATTACAATGAAGAGGTCAAAAAGTCCTCTTACAAAAACCTAGACCAATTTTAAGGCCCAGTGATATTGGAATTTGATATTATCTAACACACGCTTAAGTTTCTCAGCTGGGTTTTACAATTTTTTCCATCATATACTATTAAAATTTTTTGTTAGAAATTTTCATAAAATTGAAAAATGAAAATTACATGTGGATTTCAACTTCCTCATTTTTCCTCTTTTCTTTCTTTATTATGAAATTAATTAAAAGTTGGTTTAGCCATAATGTTAGCCTGAATGTTCATCTACTGATGATGATTGTCTATAATAATGATGAAGACAGACTTTCAGCAGGCAATATCTATAATGGAATGATGAAGAGTGTGGATTAAGAATATCTAATCATGGGATTATCTTGAATTTTTAGAAATATTATATATATATATATATATATATATTGCAAAAAACTATCTCTTTACCTACAATAGAACTAATCTTTATTTCATCACACTGCTAAGAAGAATAAATACAATTATGCTCCCAATAAGAAATTAATCCACCCATTCAAATAATTTCAAATCTAACTTTGAAATAAAGATTTTCAAAAACAGTAAAATCTACCCCTTTCAGATTAGTCTTATTGTTCCAATGCTATTACAAAAATAGGAAATCTAATTATATAATATGGCATTCAACATAGATATGTCATTGACTTTTAAAAATTCTTTTATTGTCTTTTACAGAGTTAGGCATTTCTTGTGAAAAGTATGGGCCAATACTTTATTTTTTCTAAGTTATATCAGAGTCTGGGAAAACAAGTAAGTTGTTATATTACACATACAAATTCTAATGCAATTTTTCATCACTTAAGAGCAAAACACATTTCAATTGAAATGTACCGTTTTAAAAGAATCACTTAGGTTTTATTTGTTCTTCCATAAACAGAAATTATTAGCCTCAGATAATTGCTGAATATCTATATGCACTTTCTGCATCAGTTTTTACTGGGCATTTTTGTGATTTAGTGAGAACATTAATGTTGTATTAGTAACACCGAAATGGGTAAGGGTGGCTCAGCACTCAAGTAAACAAACCTTTCCCAAAGTAGCAAGCACTCCAGGCCAGCATCATCTCACACTGCCCCAGGCAAAACAACACAAAAAGTGAAGATTCAAATGAAAAGCAGGTACAGGAAAAGCCTGGCACATAGCCATAGTGTACTCTGTCCCCAGTTAACAAAACAGTTTAATCATAACGAGACACCTTTGTGAGTCTGCCTTGGAATTATCCTAAGAAATCCTTGTAAAGGTCAGCAATTGCAATGGGCAGAAAAAAGGTATTTACTTCCCTTTATAGAGCCTCAGTAAGATGCAACTGAAAAAGCGATGCCTGGTGGCTAAAAAGGACACAGCAATGTTTATGCTCCAGAAGCATACTTCTTCAAAGATGATTCTTTCAATCAAAAGCATAATAGGTTTGACCCAGCCCACACTAGTGATGGGAATGTTCCAGATTATGTGGCCATTAAAACACTGCAACTCACTTTTTCCATCTCTTTGGTGAATTAAAAACAACAACAACAACAAACATTTTAATAACATTCATGCATTTATTTATTTCTTGGGGGGGAGGGGGTGAGTACACGCATACATATGAGTTCCATGGCATGTATGTGGAGGCAAGACAACATCTTATAGAAGTCAGTTTTCCTTTTATCATGTGGGTATCAAACTCAGACTATCAGGCTTGGTGACAAGCACCTTCACCTGCTGAGGCACCTCACCACCCTTGATGAGAATATTTTTGTGGTTATTACAAAAGGGACTGAGTATAATTCCAAATGAGTCTATACTTTCTTTGAAGGGCCTTGTTTAACTATGAGTTTAAGTACTGAAAGGCACCCTGAGACATTTCTACAACTGTATATTTAACAAGATTTACTACTGTTGAATAATAATGTTCATACTTTATTTATTGGGAAACTGGCTTATTTTATTTTACTAACCAATTAACAACTTACTTGATTTATGTACTTCCCATAGAGATAAGTAAGCCCAAACAAGTGGCCAGTAACTTGTTTTAAGTAATTCCTGAATGTTCACTGGTTTAAAACACCCAAGAAACCCACATGGTGTTTAAATAATTATTCCATCTCATAGATGGGTAAGGAGTGCAGGTGTGAAGTGACTTTCCCACGGTCAGAGGCTAATGTTTAGGTGTGGACCTGAGTGATCTAATTCAAAAATCTGGATTAAAGGGTTGGGAATTGTTGCCATCCAAGCATGAGGACCAGATTTTGATCCCCAGTATGCACATACAAAAGCAGAGTATGCTAGTGTGTGCTTAAATCCAAATTCTGAGGAGGCAGAAACAGAAGGATCTCTGGGGCCTGCTGGCCAACCAGTCTAGCTGAATCCACAAGACCTCTGTTCAGTGAGAAACCCTGCATTCTAGTTTCATTTCTCCTGATGTGGAATATTTTATCACATCACCAGATCCCATGGTGGGGGTTGGATGTCAAGGAAACAGGAACTTAAAACATCTATCCACATCACATCCACAGTCAAGAGCAGAGAAAAATGACCCAAACCCAAGGAAAGATGTTCACTCATGGCCTGAGTCTTTCCACATCAATTAAAGTAATCAAGACAATCTCCCACAGACATTCACAGAGGCAAACACTATGTAAGCAATCACTGAGACGCCTAATCAGATAATTCTAGGTGGTATGGAGTTGAAAATCAAAGTGAACCACCACACTCTGTCACCAAAAAGTGAAGAGTCATTCCACATTTATGTTCACACAAGTGCATGGACACCTGTGTGCATATGCACATGCACACACAGCACACACACACACACACACACACACACACACACACACACACACACGTGCATACACACAAAAGTAAAAATTAAGAGAAAAATTGGGTTCATAAACATCAAATCCATTCTTGAAGACTTTCTCAAAGGAGCATACCAGCCATTTTTCACCAAAGTAAATGAGACTTGTCAGATGGAAAGGTGAATGTTATGAGAGATGAATAGATAGTACCTTCCAGAAATGTATCCATTTTTAATCTCTACAGTAGAGCTAATGATATTCTTGAATCCATTCTGGAGACCACTGCGATTTAGGGAGGTTATTTTTTTTCATGAAAAGTCAACATGTGCTGTTCCTCTTTCACACAAGGAATATGGCTCTGTGCTTACACTTAAGGTTAAATAGCCAGACATGAACCTCCTGGATTTGTCTTGTTCTGTTCTACTTAATTTTATAAGAAGAACTGACTATATAGACCAGACTGGCCTCAGATTTGTAATCCTTCTGCCTCTGCTTGCTAAATTCTGCAATTACAAGTGTGTGCCCAGATGCCTGTGAGGCTAGAATGCTTTTATGATGAGAGTTCTTAGCTCTGATGAATAGAGTTTGAGAAAAATTAGATATCTTCTATTATAGTGTGCTTTTAAAAATATTATAAACATGGGTCTTCTTGGAAAAGATCATTTGAAATAATTTTTAAATGAATTGTTTCCTTTGTATGTTCTCAAAGACTTCTTTTTTCCAATGCATCTGACATTGTATAGAGGCAATAAGAGGCATGTAAGCCACACCTGTAAAGAAGGAATAAATAAAAGCCTCGAGTGTACACACTTCTTAGAATGGGCAATATCCAGCACGCTGGAAACAGTGCTGGCAAGGTTGTACAGCCCCCAAAACTTACATTGACTGCTGGTGGGGAAGCAAAATGGGTCTGCTCCTCTGGAATGCCATATAGCAAAGATAAGCACACCCTCACCATATGACCTAGCAATTCTGCTTCTTGCTAGTTACCTCCAAATGCATAAAACGATCTCTTCATGAAGACACATAAATCAAGGGTATTTATAGCAGGTTTATGAATAGTTTTCAAATTCTGTACACAGCCAAGTTTTCCTTTGGAAAGGACGTGATAAATAACTTCATCCAGAAAGTAGAATGTCATCCAGGCTAAGGAGAAAGGCAGTATCAAGCTATTAAAGGCAGGCTATAAACTTGACTGCATGCAAACAGCTAAAGGAAGCCAAACTGAAATGGCTACATATTGAGTTATTCCAAGTAGATGGCACTCTAGGAAAAGAAAAACAATGGGGAAAAAAGACCAGTGCCTGCCAGACGTTTGAGAGGAAAAAGCAATTAACACAACACAGAGGACTCTTAGGGCCATGGGAAGGGTCTCCTGTGACAGTACAGAAAAATGGATGTTTGGCCTTATATATCTGTCTAGACTCATAGCATGAACAAAAGCAAGGACTCGGCATACTGAATCTTCTCTAATAGGAGACATCTGTGAACCTTCAGACCAAAAGCTAAGGGTAGGTTTGTTGCTTCAGGGCTGATCACTCCTGATGTTTTCTTTAGTCCTCCAATCACAGTAACAAATAATATGCCCAGTTTATATATATATATATATATATATATATATATATATATATATATATATATATATATATATACCCCTCAGCCTTGGTTCTGGAAATAAGAAGAATTGCACCTGGAGACCAAAAGCCACCTATGATGATGGCTGACTGAGACCAAATCTTGTTTGTTTTAACTATAGAGATTCAAAAAGCTATTTTTCTTCCTTTTGCTGTTCAGCCTAATCTACTTCAGAGTGTAACCTGTTAGAAGACCACTGAGAGCAATTCCCACATAAAGCCTTTATCTTGCTTAAGTAATTTATCCCCAAGATTTAGCACAGAGCCTGACATTAACTAGGCATTCAAAAATGTCTTAGCAAATGAAAAAAGTCTACTTATTCACTATCATAACAACTTGAAAATAAAGGAAAATACCTCAAAACCCAAGGGAAAGAATCTAACAAACTGCATTAGAAAATTCTAGAATTCACAGAAATTCCAACTCAAAATAACTAATGAAAAAGTGTTGATATATGACTGTTTACAATGGAGTCACTATTATAATCACTGATTACACATTTAGTAAAAACATCCCACTGCTGTGGATGATTGATTGATTGATAAATAAAGTGCTGATTGGACAGTAGCCAGGCAGGAAGTATAGGTGGGAAAAGGAAAGAGGAGAATTCTGGGAAGTGGAAGGCTGAGGCAGAGAGACGCTGCCAGCCACCACAAGGAGAAGCGTGATGTAAGATACTGGTAAGCCACAAGCCACGTGGCAAGGTATAGATTTATAGAAATGGGTTAATTTAAGATATAAGAACAGCTAGATAGAAGCCTGAGCCATTAGGCCAAACAGTTTAAATAATATAAGTGTCTGTGTGTTTATTTGAGTCTGCGTGGCTGCCAGCCCGGATGGGACTAGAGATAGCTCCAGCTACATCCCACCAACTTAATATATCATGGCTGGCTGATATACATAGAAGGACTGACCTTTTCTGAAAAGAAAGGAGAAGAGGATGTAGGGGAGGGGGAGTTTAGGGGGAGGAAATTGGAGGAAAGGAGGGAAGGAGGGAGAGGAAACTGTGATAGGACTAGGGAAAAATAATTATTAAAAATAAATATAAAAAATATACCCTCACAAGAAACAAGTAATATGTAATTAGACATTTGGTCACTGTAGACTAGCCAACTTGACACAATCATAATTAGCCATCAGACTTGACTTTCTAAACATGCATTTTTTATATGTGGATGAATAAACAAAGCCTTTGAAGGACTGAGCGTCAACCACAAAACCTCTTGAAATTCTTTATCATGAAATCTGCAAGAGATATTTCTTCCATGTTCATCCTCCTTGCAAAACATGCAAAGAATAAACCAACATGTGCATTTGTAAACAGTGATTAATTTATCCTCCTGGATTTGGATACGACTCTCCTGTGCTATACTAAAAGATGTAAATGAGCTAGTGTCTCTGAAAAATTAAGTATGTCTATTCCAAAGCAAACGATGTACAGTCACAGAAGAGTGAATGAAAAACAGAGCATGTCCATAAGACAGTTCAGGAGTGACAGACATTTAACTGTGAATAAACACGGGGTATATTCACTAATTTCCCAAGCTCTCCATAGCAAAGTTCTAGCAGCAATGCCCTGGAAGGGCCACACATATAATGTAAGCGTTTGTCATGAGACAAAGTGGAAGAACACTTGTTGAGGTAAGGCTGAGAGAACCACTGTGCAAATAAAATGGGGGAATGGCTGCCGGGATTACAGCACTGCAAACTTCCAGTGACTGTGCTCAGTGAGATGGAAAATGAACAATTATTGGGTACACTTTGACAGTGTCTCATTCTCTCTGTATTTGCTATATGCTCAGGATGGATAAACCTATACTATTGCTATTGAAGATAATTCTGTCATGACATAGGGTTCTTTTACCTCACATGTGAAACCATATTTTTCATATTCTCAATATTTATCCTTACCTATAGTATAAAGTATTAATGTGGTACCACATTACTGGATAGGATCTCCTTAGACCATTAACAGAGGTAAAAACTGAGTATGTTAAAAGTTATCATTAGTAACTTTTATCAAACTTTATTCATAAGCACATTTCCTCATAACTCATCTAAGAAACCCTAAAGCTACAAGCTGGAGGCAAATGACATATGTATGTGGTTCACATCAGCATTATGCATGCAGACTGCGCTTTTAACAAGTTCATCTGTGAAATTTAATCGCAGAGGTTTGACAGTCTGACCAGACATTTAGTAATCTCACAAATTGATCCCATGTTGTAATTGAAGCTGGGAAACTGAGATTTCCTATTCTGATACCCATGCAGATTTCTCTGACTGTGAGACAAAGTATCTTTTAAGAACACTCAATTTTATTTCTTTCAAGATAGAACAGAAGCACCATACCATATGAGTCCTAGAACCATGCTGAGCAAATCAACACCCCCAAACAGCCTGACCAAACCAGGTCTCCCATAATCAGTCTTCTCAAGTCCAGAATGCTTTAAAGAAGAGACCTGAAGCAGGGATTGCAATCAATAATTTGCAAGCATCCTTTGAGAAATGAATCTCTTCTCCTCCTCCCGCCTCTCTCTGTCTCTCTCTTTCTGTCTCTGTGTATCTCTCTGTCTTTCTCTCTGTCTCTCTGTCTCTCTCTGTCTGTCTGCCTCTCTCTCTCTCTCTCTCTCTCTCTCTCTCTCTCTCTCTCTCTTCTCTCTCTCTCTCTCTCTCTCTCTCTCTCTCTCTCTCTCTCTCTCTCTCTCTCTCTCTCTCACACACACACACACACACACACACCCCTTCTCATCTAAAATGTCAGTTTTCTATTAACAAGATGAGGAAGAGAGTGGAAATGAAAAGTAAGAGTGTAATACGTTTGTCACCAAAAAAGACTCAGCAATAGAAGCCAAGGTGAAAATGCCAAGAGCAAGCAGGCGCTTGACAAAGCAAACCTTTATTGACTTTGGATGAATCTCATCATACGTTATGGCAAGTCAACAGCCATGCTTAATAGAAGCAAACTATTGTGAAACTGAGTCTCATGAGTGAAAGGTGTGTCAACAGTTAAATCATCCATATCTCTAGAAAGTTAACATTTACAAGTACTGTTTCCTAACTTCCTATAAACTATAACAATTTTGATATTGTGTTTTAATTCAAATACTCAGAAATTTGAATTTTATGTTGTGTACCATATTTCACCAAAGGTCAGATTTTCCTGTACTGTACATTATTTCAAGATTTAACTGCTACGTGAGTTTAAAATATTGACAGATGTGTATAATATTCAATGTTCTTAGGCATTGAAGAAATTCTTTGCTTTTAACTTATAGTTATTACTTTGGCCCCAATTTTTCATATCTATA
This sequence comes from Peromyscus eremicus, assembly GCF_949786415.1. Lineage (NCBI taxonomy): Eukaryota > Metazoa > Chordata > Mammalia > Rodentia > Cricetidae > Peromyscus > Peromyscus eremicus. Next base: position 6,225,163 of record NC_081434.1, read on the forward strand.
TACATAATCTCTTGCCTTTATCTTTTCTCCTCCTTTTTAACTCTCTATATCTCATATACATGACGATACAGTACACACATATAGTGATGATAGAAAATTTAAATACCATCAATGTGTATTTTGGACTGCATTTATTCACTTGCTCTATTTATTTTTCTATATAAATAGTTTGTAAATATGAAAATAGCTTAATTTAGAAATCTACTTGTTTCACAGAGGCAGCTTTTCTCTATGGAAATATAAAATCAATCAAGCATAAAGGTAAAAAAAAATCAGTTAAATATTCACACCACAGAATAATACTTGGTTTAGTTACTAGATACTATGGAGACAATTTGGCAAACTGCTTCCTTGAATGACATTACAGCTGTTCCCAATGTCTACACTTAACTTATTCCACATCACCTGTTGAGTGTCTTTGAGAGTCTTGATTGAAATATTCCTCCTGGGAAAGCTTTACTGGTGAATTGTTTCAATACAATCCATGGAATAATGATTCCCAAATGCCTGTTTTTATCCCTTGGTCTGGATATCACACTGTCAACTAGATTTCTCTACTTGGAGTCTCTGTCAATGACTGTCACCAAGGAATCACCAAAAGGTAAGTAAATGAGAAATAGATGAGTCTGGAATTTTGCTTTTACTCACGTCTTATATTCATTTTAATTATCAATCCTCTTGATTCTCCTCCTCCTCTCTCTACACACACAATGTCACCACTTTCCTTACTAACATTAAGCCCATATAATCTTGTACCTCCATCTGGTCCCATATAGTTGAATATACTTAACTGTAAGCCAGACCTTTCTCCTTCCCTAAACTCATAAGACTCTTTCATAGCTCATCGGTGCCTAGAGAATAAAATCCAAATCTCCCACATAGAAATTTAAATTTCTCATAACACAGATTCTGGTTGCTACTACTCTGCTCCCTGGAATTCCCAGTCACCCACTTCCTTTCACGTGTGTTACCTCACCCTGAGAACGAGTTTCAATTCCAGAATTAAGACTTGATCTATCCTTCCAAGTCTTTGAATAAGCTGTTTCCTGTCTGTATTAATTACTGTTGATCTAGTCAACTCTGAATTTTTGCATATCATTCAAGTTATAAGTTGATAACATCCAAAGGTGAGGAACTTCTTGTTTCCTAAGGCAGTCCATTCATCAAGAGTTAATACTGAATATGTTATTCAATGGTCTTGGTTGCAATTCCTTAAAACCACACAAATATTTTTTTCTTCCCTTGCTATATCTTCCAATGATCAAAAACATATTATTTCTGTGTTTCTATTCTCAGAGGTTAATATCCACAAATCTAACACACAAATCTTTTTCTTATCCCTTGGGGTGAGAAATTGGGGTCTGGAATTTTACTGGGTATGCCCAGCTGAGGTGTGATCATTCTAACAGTAAGCCCAGCTCCTCCCTTCATATAAGGCACACCTCTGCCCAACTCCATGGTTGAAAGACAGATTTGACAAGTTGTGGATCATCCAACAGGGAACTGCCATTGTCTGTCTTCCTAGAGAGATGAGGGATTTGGGGCACAGCTGTGCTTTCATGCACCACCTGGTCATCATTCACAAAGCATTCTGAGCTCATTGGGGAAAAAAATACCTTCTACTTTACTTAACTGAATCTTCTTCACCTTACTCACCAAAATCAGAATTTTAAGTTGCATGGGAATTCATTCATCGGTGCTTTTAAATTCCCTGTGCAATTTGTAAAGGGTGTGAGGAAGGAAGGAGCTTTGGTAGAATATATACAACGCTGTAATCTGTACAAAGGCATATGTTTTTAAGTAGGAAGTTTGTCTCCCAATATAAAAATAAAAGCTTAAGGTCTCCAAAGTGTGTTCCCTTCAGTACAACCATCTAATCATTTTCTTTTTTCTGTTTTCTAATCGTTTTCTTTTTTCCAATGTATTATTAACTAATTTCAATGTATTCTTTCCTAATTTCATACATTCACATATAAGATATTTTGGACACATACATCCTCTAGTGCCCTCTAATCTACCCTCCCACTGAACCTTCTGCTCCCCAACAACTCCCCCTTTTCCATGTGTCATATCTCCTTGGGTTTTTTCTGAGCAATGAGTGTAAGGAGCATGCCTGTATGGGTGGAGGATTCTTCGCTGGAGCACGGACAGGTAACCAGAGGTGACACTATTGCAGAAGTTGACTTCCTTTCCCACACTTCTATTCTTCAAGTCCCATGAAGTCCTATTCTTCTTTCCTTAGGGAACCCCACATAATCAAAAATAGATAAAGTGTTGACTCCCCAGGTATATTTACTTTCAGCAAATATTAAGTCTAAAATGTTTTTTAACTAATGTGACAGAACTTTGGCCTTTGGCCATAACGTAAGAGATAGACCTGGGATCATCTCCACATATTTCACAGGGTGTACTCCATGGCCTAAGAAATTCCATCAAAATTCTATGACTCCCAACCAACATGACATTACAGTGTGTGAATACTCACAATTAACTTTGAGATCATAAGCACACTTTTTGGAGTAACATTCCCAAATATACATGTGGCTCAAATAGCATGGAATCATTTCCATCTTCTAGGTGCTTCATAGAACTAATTGGTGCCCGTTGTTCATTTTGTTGTGAAAATGTAGGCCAATTTGGAGAAATACAGCTCTGGTGATGTATTATCTGAAGTGTTTGCACTAATTTCCAATGACTCTTTAAGCAAATGCCAAGGCAGACACTCTTACTCCTGTGAAATTATTGTTTATGAAGTAAGCAGCTCTCCAATTTTAAACACCAGATTTAAAATGTACCTTTGGCTGATGCTGCAACATGAGCACCTAACTGGGTTCCTACCTGCTTTGAACACAGTGTCTAATTGATGTGAAAATTGTACACACATTAATCCATTTCTGTCTGCACCTCCTTATTAAAAAACTAATGTTATTACCATGATTACCAACTTCCTTAAGTGTTTTGCTTCTAATTGCCTCCTCATTTGAAATTTTAGCTTCTCTAGCATGAATTTCACTCACTCAGTGTCTGCCTTTCTCATTATAATAGTAAAAATGTTCACCTACTCTTAAGTAATATCAAATGCGGGGCTGGAGAGATGGCTCAGCAGTTAAGAGCACTGGCTGCTCTTGCAGAGGACCCTGGTTCAATTCCCAGCACCCACATGGCATGGCATAATTGCAGGTAATTCCAGTTTCAAGGGGATCAGAGACCTTCACACAGACATACATTCAGGAAAAACATGAATGCACATGAAATAAAAATTATTTTAAAAAGTTAAAAATAAAAATAAAAAAATAGCAAATGCAACATGTTATACCAGATTTTCCACTGTGGTAAATATCCTAGAATTAGTGAGTATTAAAGAAAAATAGATAGGAAAAAAAACACTCTTTTCACAATTCCTTCCATGTCACCTCATGACAACTCCCATTTTCTACATGTTTACAACGCAAAATTAAGTCAGTTGTGAAATGCTTAAGATGCCTTTCTAACCTTGAAGTCTAACACTTGCTCCATCCCTGACACAGGTATCACTGCTACCTCTTGGATGCAGCTTTCCCAGGACAGCTGCTGTCTCAGGGACCTTAACTTGTTCCTTCATCTGCTTAGAAAGCTTACTCTCCAAATGGCCATGTGGGTCATCCACTCACCTTCAAACGGTCAATCAAATATGCACATTTGCTCGGCACTTTCCATTTCCCCTCCTTTCCCCCACTGTGACCCAACACCACCATCTAATGTGCTATTTATTTCACTAATTTTTCATTTTTGTTGCCTTTCATGTAATAGGCAGGATCTGCTGTATCTTTGTTACCCAGACAGACACACGCATTGCCATTCCTATCCTGTGGTTCCTCAAAGAAGCAGTAGTTTAAGCACTGAGGTGGAGGTTATAGATTTGCAGCTCCAACTGAGTCTGCTGAGCAGCCAACCTTCAGAGAAGACTACCCCCATTAGGTAGTCCTGATGTAACTATTTCATCCCTTAAAAGCACTTGACAATGGGCAGAGGAGTCAGTTGAGATCCATCAAAAGAGGGAAGCAGAGGAAAGATGAGGCACAGGAGAGGACAGAGATGTTCAGACATGAGGAGGCTGTGGTAGGCCACTGATCTCTCAGACTGGGGAGGCGATGTGATGAGAAAAACCATCATCCTAATGGAAGTGATGGAGGCTCTGGGAACAGACACTCCAGCCCTACCGTCCTCAAGAACCAGAGTATGCTAACTTGAAGGAACTTAGAAATGGGTTCTCCCCAGACTCACCACAAGGAAGCACAGCCCTGTCATGGAAAGGTGATGCCCACCCTTTAATTCTCCCTTCACAAAACCCAGACAACAGATACTGTGTGCCACCTGTTCCTAGATGTATAATCTACAGACAATTAACGGGCATTGTATTAAGTCACTGAAACTTCTTTTAACTTCTGTGGCAGCAACAGAAAAGTAATACAACCTAGGAGAGCACAGGCCCTGAGGGCAGAAATGTTTATTTCTTTGGTTTTGTTTCATTGGTGTCTTTACTTGGAACTTTGAACAACTCTTCAAAACAGTAAACAATACAGCGCTTTTGAATTAGTATTTATTTGCCATATGTATTTGCTTCCATAAAATCTATATCTCAAAAGTAAACGAAATGTTTACCCAAAAATATATTGAAAACTGGTATTAAAGTGTGTGAACTGGATTGATTTGAAAACTCTTTATTAAGGAGTTAGCATCTCCACAAGTCCCACGGAGCAAGATTCAGGAGGGAATCAAATATCGAGGTGGTACTTTCTAAGATGCAGAATACAACTTGATCAGCAAGTGACCAAATCAGTTCATGGGGCTGATATTGGAAGAAATGAGGGCAAAAAGGGAGAGAAGGGGGAAGGAAAAAGAAGGAGAAAGATTAAAATGTAAGAAAGAAAGACAACCAAAAGTTCAGAATCCAACTTTAACTGCAGTCTGGCACATACAAATGTGTGTGTGTGTTGTGTGTAATGGGTCAGAAGATAAGATATATATCTTACTGTAGGTGCCATAATATAATTTATAAGCCACAGCCCTAAAGGTCATTTGCCTTTGTGCTGTAGACTAGAGTGCAATTTAGGCTCTGACTGGTAGAGAGATGAAGACAAATGGATGGGGATGTGCTGGATAAAAGCAGGCTGATCAAGAGAGGACCACGCTACTCTAAATGTGTATTTACATTTGCCAGGCAAAGTGAGCATGGAGAGTGAAGAAGGCATACAAACTGAGTTGTCTTCATGTAATGAAGTCAACTTTAATCTTCATGCTGTGTCCTCCCTTTGCCTTCGGTCTGGCACAGTACCCATGTCCCCTGTGTAGATCTACCAAGGCTGAGCCTTGGTATACAATCCAGCTTCATCTGGAAGGATCAACTTGAGGCTGTGATCAGCAAAACTCACAGGAAGCTGTTTCCTTCCTCCCTTCTAAAAACTGGTCTTCTCTGTCCTCTGAGGTTAGCTATGTATGAAGGTCATATTAATTTAGCTGTGAAGGAAGTTAACAATGTCCTTGGTACATACAGCCAGAGAGCTTGACACTGAATCTAGTTTGACATCTTCATGCCTTTGAAGATGACAGAGCCAAAGCAAGGACATTGCTAGTTTATTATTTTAATAACATTAGTCTCGACACTATTTGCCATTGAGTCCAATGTCCCCTCTATGAAGGATGCTGCATAGGGATAAAGAAAGAAACAATACTGCAAACTATTCATTTCTCTGTCTCAAGTGTATATGATACTTGTGGGCAAGGGTTATTCCATATATCTCTGTGTTGTCCACATTGTCTAGTATGGTTGGCTAAGATATCTAAGTTAAGCAGGGTTGATATAGTACACCGTATGAACAGCTAAGTCAATGCTGTATTTGCTTTTGTGTTTAAGTTAAGAGTATTGTTACTATGTGATACACTCTGAATTCTTAACATCTGTTCACTTTCACTGTATCACCTTTAAAAATATCAATTTTGTTTAAAGGTATATTTTAAAAATACAGAATTCCTATCTACTTAAGATATTTTAAGTATATGAATAAGGATAAAGTCACTCCAATTAGGTACAAATTATGACCCAAGAATTCATCCTATCCATAAGAAAAGTAGGTAGACTTTGGATACATGATTCCCAGAGAGAATATTTCTAATGACAATATAGAGCACCTTATAAAGTAAGCTTTTTGTCATGTTTTCCTTAGATTAAAAATCAGACCTAAGAGCTACTGACCCCTGTGATTTTGGAGCGTGATGTCCATACCAACAGATAAGAAATTGAAATTCTAAAGCAGTCCATGAGTGCCTTAGATCTTCCACAGAGAAAAAAAAATATTTCAAAACATTAAAAGAAATGAAGCATAGTCTGTTTTTTCCTGACGATCCCCACAGTGTTAAAGATATTTTCTCATATCTTACAAGCTCTGCAGCACCTTTCCCCCTGCTATTTTGTATTGTATAATTAGCATATAATTATGTGCTCTTTTACACTGGAGAGGCTATTCTTTTATTAATGACTCTAAAAAAAGTTCCTCACTATTTATCTTTGAAAGTGAGTTTAAAATAAAAGGCTCATATGACTTTTCCTTTCTTTTTAAATCTTAAATCTTAAAGGTACTGCAGGAGATACTTTTGCATGTCATAGATGCTCCTAATTTTTCTCCTTTAGCACGAGAAAGAAAAAAGAAGAAGATTTGGAAATAGATGTTAACGTCTTCTATGCTCTTGAGACTAAAGGGGTTTGAGAACAAAAATTTGATGTTGTCTCAAAGGGTATCTGTTCCTTGTCTTCCCTCTTTTCTGGGACAGAAAATAGGTTGGAACAAAAACAAAGCTGTCTGAACCGAGCATGAAGGTAGGAGCAGGCACAATGCACATTTGTAGTAAGGCCAATGAGGCTCCAAAGTAGTCAGATGAACACAGCCAGCACTGATTTGTAGTCAGTTCTGGAAGATGCCATTTCTCTCTGCTGAAGCCACGCACACGCCACCGCTGGATTTGGCTGACTGCTCTCCCTGCACTGTGAGACTTGCCCGAGCATTCCAGATTGGATATGGGCAATTATAAGGGAGGGTGGACACGACTGAAAATTTTAATCCTTTATCCAGCCATTTTGCTTGCAGTGAAAAATCCCATATGACCATCATATTTTACCTTAGAAACACATATACAGCTTTGGGCTAAGAGCAGCTTGCAAGCTGCTTTGTAACCTTTTCCAGTTTGTCTTCTCGGCATCCTTTTGCATCCAGAACCTGCCAAATCAGGGATAATGGCTTCATAGGACTCTGGCAGCCCCAGCTTCCTTATTCAAGACTGTCAAGTAAACAGCGGTAGCAATGAACAAAATAATGACTTATGCTTCTTAACAATAGTATAACTACTTATGCATGGAAGAAATCACCTCTGTCCAATACTCATTCCCTGGGGAGCACTATTGTGCCCCAAACTATCTAAGGGATGTTTCTTTCTTCCCTTGCTTTTTTACAATATTTTAGTGGGAAAGGCAGAGCTCATGGCATTAAAAACTTTGACTTTTTAATGGTAATATGGCAATATTTGACCAAATTGTCTTGTGAATTCAACCAATACTCATTCGTATTTGTGCAATTTTGACTAGCCAGGTAGACTATCATAGTATTCAGTTAATTGAAAGTATCTAAGGGTGTCCATGTTTTACAAGTTTTTTTCCTTAGAGTTGGAGAGATAGCTCAGTGGTTAAGGGCATCCACAGCTCCTACAGATAACCAGAACCCAATTTGGGTGACCCTACACCTGTAACCCCAGCTCCAGGGGATCTGATGTCCTCTTCTAGCCTTCTCAGGCATCTGTGTTCACATACCAACACAAAGACACATATAAATACACTTAAAGAAAATTTTAAATTATTAAAATGCAAGAAAAATTAAAATATTTACTTAAAACAACTGAGAATAAAAATGTTTCTTATAAAAGAAACAAAGGGAGAAATAATTTACTTTGATAAATCAAAAAGTTCCTTCTTTCAAGTCATTCTCTATTTTCCCTTATTATTTTCTTTCTAGAATTAGAATCCCAGCCTCAGAATCACTAGAGATCTTAGAAGCAATTCAATCTAAGCACCTACAACTGTATTAATCCAAGACAGTTGATGGGAACTCACTTCTCCCTTGGGCACTGGGCAGATGTTAAACACTGATAAACACTGTTAAAGTTACTGTTGTGTTCAAAATAAGTTCACTAAGTTCTTACTGTAAACCTCGCTTCTGATGTCCATTTTCCAGTCAGCGGAGAAGATGGAGGCATGGAGCAATCTAACTCCATAATTTGCAGCTGTTGGGCTCATTTTTGCTGCCCCAGCCTCCCTGAGCAACAGAACCAGTTGGATCTCCCTTCTGCCACTACAGGTACCAGCTGTTGGGTTAACCCTCAGATGCTTTAAGAAAACGACATGACAACCATAGATCATTTCCCTGGCACTAGAGACACTGTCAGTGTGGTCTGAAACAATTTTCTATCAGACTTTGTGTTTTCACAAGTTTCCAGGAACTCTAGATGACCCTGCAGAGGAGGACTTAAGCCATCAACCTATCAGAGGGACTAGTATGATTGATGTTAAGAGACAAGGTTGCAATTGGTTCAAAACATAAGCATCAATGACTGTGTTTGGTCCAAACACCGGGGCTATATAAGCTTGCTACTTAGGCTCACTTATTGAATTGGCTGAGAAACAACTCTCTGAGCTTCCTGCCCTGGTGTTACATCCCACTCAGTGTAAGGCTTTTCTTGAGTAGTCTTTTCCTGTCTACTTTCAGTAGTGAAGGTTGAGCTGGTAACGTGGAGAAAGAAGCAATAGAGGCAGATGAGCAATGGCAATGGATGTGAAGCACAGAGGTGGCCAAGCAGTCCGGGTGGCAGTTGAGTTGTAGAAAGGGGAAGGTGGACATTTGACTGGCAGCTGGGGAAGCAGTTTGGGCATTCACAGCAGAAAGATAAAGGACAGAAAGGGAGACATAGAGGAAGAGGAGAGGGGGGAGTAAGAGAGAGAAGAAGAAACTAAAGAAGGATAAAACGATACAAGGACACACAGAAGAGAAACTCAAGGCTGGCTTGAGTGCTGTGAACAGTTGAGGGCTATTTGCTTCTGCTCCTGTCTGTTCCCATTTACCTATGGTCACCACTTGTAGCTACCAACTATAGACACAACAAAAGCTACCAGGGACCTGGTCTTTGAAGAGCTTCCTGCTTGGCTACAGTTTTTTTTGTTTTTGTTTTTGTTTTTTTTGTTTTTTGTTTTTTGTTTATTTTTAATCACAGGACAGCAACGTAACCCTCAGCCTGATGATGGGTGACAATACATTCTCTAAGGTCCTCCATTGCCAGCTCTTCTTAGTGAATAAATGAAAGAAAACCAGAAAGTATTGTCCAATGACATGTAGTACCACACTACTAAAGCAAGCTATGGGGTCTAGATGTGGTTTTCCTGCCCAGAACCACTAATTCTTTTATCGGTCTTGTTTCTATGTATTGAAGTAAGTTCCATGGAGGTGAAGCTCAGTATTAATTTTGGATTACTGAGAGTTGGCCAACAGGGAAAGAAATGGCACCATCAGAAAATAATTTTTTTGAGAATTTCAACAGCATTGTCTTGACCTTTTCATTTCAATGATCCAGAAAGTTAAATATATTCTTAAAGGTCTACCTCATATAAATAGAACTGTAGGAAAATTTAATCATTATCACTTAAGAATATAATAAATCATATGTTAAAATTAAGTTATAGTTACAGATTAAGGGATCAATTTTGAGAATCAGGCTGTGGGGTTGAATCCTGGTCCCTCAGTTAATTACCATTATGACCTTGTGAAGTCACTTAACTTTGTGAAGTATTGGTTTACTCATCAGTAAAATGGAGATGAAAATATCATCTTTGTGGAGCTATTAAGCAGAGTAAATTAGATAATGTATTTAAAGTGCCTTGTTCATTATGCAGCATATGTTTATGGGTCCAATAAATGTTAGCTTGCCCTTGTCCACTGAAGTAATGAAAACATGGAATGGCTGTAGAGAGCTCACCTTTTTTACTTACTTATCTTGTCAATTTTTCAGAATCTCAAATCTTTAGCAATTTCCCATTAGTCTTATTTCTACTAGTATGAGGGGGAAATAATTTCATGGTAATAAATACCTTACAAGAAAATTTTATATTGGCAAAATGTTAACAAATCAGAATGAATGAATTAGAACTTTTACAAGCCCATTGAATAATAAAATTATCCTAACTGATCATGTACTTGGCATATTTTTGGAAATATTTCCCAAAATTTAGCCAACAAATTAGAATCAAGAATAACTGGCAAAACAACAAAGTATGTTTTTTATCTGTGCTATTCAAAACATGGACACATCTGTATACATCTAGCATCAATACATTGATAACATTAATTGACAGGATAGAATTTGTTGGAATGACATCAATAGAATAATTACTTGAAGATACTCAGAAATTTAAAAAAAAACTTTCATATCAAATAAATATTATTATCTAGCTTAGTGTTACTTTTTATAAAATATGCTTATACCATTATTTTGTTTTATTATTCTATTATTCAACTATAGTCAATTGCCAACTTTCCTTCAAAGAAAATTGAAAAATATAAAATTTTAGCTTTTAATTATACTTGTAATTATATATAATTATATACAATTTTTACTTATATATAATTATATTTAAAATGGAAATTAAATTCTTCCAGTCCAGAAAATTCATTTAGTCAATGGGGAAATTAAAAATAAAATCACTTCTCACCCCTCTCCCATCTTCCAGCAAAGTTCTCCCTGTCCTAAGCATTGTTTTGCATTGATCCTGAGATTCTAAATTGCCTTTCCATTACCTATTGCAATGACTACAACCCTTAACCCTTAGGAAACTAGTTAATGGTCCAAAGCTTAGGAAGATCAAAGCAATCATCACTTTTACAAAACAGAGAGAACCTAAGTTGTAAACAGATATGGAGCCATATGTAAACTATTCAGTCTTTTTCAGAATTTATTCCCATAACTCTTCAGCTGATGAATAGGGATTGTGGTCAGTTGTCTGCCATTTAGAATGCATCCTGATGGGGGTAGGGGGTGTTCATGTTGCTGGCAATATCTTATGAAGAAACAGTGCTCATTAACCAGAAAACATGGAGATGGATGGTATTTGGTAGAAGGTGATATTCTGAAATAAAAATATGCTATGGATAAGTGAATGAATGGGAAATTCACATTATATAAAACTATACTCTCATTCTACAACCACCCCTTCAGATACCACAGCGCATGCCCTGTTCTCCACTAATTCAGAGATCGCCTCCATCCCAGGCTTGCTGTCCACTTACCCTAGTTGTTTTCACTTTATTTCCCGATGAACAGCTCCATCCTTTCCGATCTGGAAGGACTTTACACTCCTCTCCCTCCAGACACGGCTGCATATGACACCACCATTTCTGTTCCACTATGGATGCTACAAGGAGAGAGAAAAATCAGCTCAATATTTCTATTTGGGATTGCCATGGGACAAAATTCACTGATCTAACTAATATAGTTTGTATTTTCAAGAACGTTTTCTTATATATAAAATTTTATTTTACCACAATAAGGACATATGGGATATATAATATTAATACATGTCTAAATGTTCAACAGAAAGTAATAACTTTACTTACTATGTTGAAGGATGTTTCAAGTGAAAACACAGACTTCATGAGACTAATATATTGAAAAGCCCTGCACCGATTTATATTAATACATAATAAACTATACCCATGCCCAGATGAATCAGTATTTTAAAGTCAACAAAGCTGCTACCCCATGAGCAAGCTGAAAATCAGGAGAGTGTGTGTAGACTTAATATGTTTTTCTCTTTCTCTTTATTATAAACAGTAATTTCTTCACAAGGAATAGGCCACATAAAACAGTTACTGTTTATGATGTAACAATCACCAGCCTCACACAAAGATTTATAATCTAGTATAATAATATGAACTATCAAACAAGGAAACCAATATTTACGTCCATCTCCATTGAAGTCATTTTATGTGAATTTTATCTGCAGCCAGTGATTTGTGTACATGGTGTTGACTTTTTTTTTTCTCTTATTCTTAAAATAAGAGAAATTCTTAAAATTCTTAAAAACTCTGTCCAGGGTTTTTGAACACACATTACTTAACCTTCTACAGCCATCTTGCATTTCCCAAGCAATTTATGCATCTGCTATCTACCAGGAAATGTACATTTCATGGCAACATTATCAGAAGCACACACTGACTGGAACCTCGTTATAATGCTGTTGTCACAGGACTATGTGAGATGTGATTAACCCTAGCTAGAGGTATTTATGTCACCCACAAAAAGAAAGTCCCCAAATCACATCTCTTCTGCCATGTGATTTACAATGTGGCCCCCTGGGAGTGACTCCAGTAGATAGCATTATAGGGGGGTTCCAATCCTGACTATGTTGTTACGATGAGCAATGGAAGAGGTCGCACCATCCACACAAGATGGAGCAGCTCGTGTGGTGCCTGCCACCTGCCCAGGGAAGCAGGAACACTTGACCGTTTGGGACCGCTCTTCTATCTTGTTCTTATTACAGCATCTGTGCAGGGCCACCACCTCGCAAGTTCCCGTTTTAACATGGTGAGCTGTGCAAACAGAAACAGAAGATTAAAAACAATGTTCAGAAAGCTTCGGACACTTCTTTTCCTGTTTTTAATTAGAAATACAGCGAACACAGCTCTATAATGGATCTGCCATGCATGGAACCAGAAACACAATGATGTTGACTCCATCATGCAGATTTTATTTCTTTTCTAAATGTGCTGAGACCATTTCTGTCAGTAAATGCTTGGTGAGGCAGGAACAATTAGTGATGAGATTAGAATGAGCTGTTACAGGAATCTGAAATATAGAAGCAATCTGTGGTGCTGTAAAAAAAACATATTTATTTGTGCATTTCATACCTGTCTGTTCAATCTGTTAATCACCCAAACGTAAACCCCCTAGAGGTGGTGCCCTGCAATGGGCTTGTTGAGGCAGGCCATACAATCAGAGCAGTGTGATGTAACAGTTGTGACCCTTTTCAGGATACAGGGTGAGACTTTGGCAGAGGACACCCTCTCCGGAAGCAGTGAACTTGTGTGAACACTGTACCCTCAGCATTTTCTGCCCAGTTTCCTTGGAAATAAACTAATTGGAAGAGTCTAAAAGTACCACCGTTTGCCTACATGTTCCAGTGAGTGTCGGGACCCACACACTCATTCCCCTTTCCATTTTGCCTGAGGGGACAACTGCCACCCCATGGCATCGACCGCAGGCAGAACGTGGATGGCAGTCAGCCACTTGGAAAGCCAGTCTCACAAGCCGCCAGGCTTACATCACCATTTTTCTAACCTCAAAGCAAGACAACCAACAGAGCCTTGGGGATGATTGAAAATGCATGAATCTCATGACTCTGGTTTGTCTACATCAGTACTGCTCTCTCTCCCCACATTTCTTCTCCAACGTATTGTCCTGACTGTGGCATAACAGATCACAAAGTTCCATCTCCTAAGATGAAGAGCAGCTTTAGAAATAAAATTAAGCATCTACTAAAAGAATATGCATTCGTAGAACATTTTAATGTAACATTAAAAGGGAAATTTAAATAGGTAGGAAATCTGGTATAGTTTAATATTATAAACACCTTGGACCTCCTCTCCCCATAAATAAGATCCGTGCATCAAGCATTTATATCAACCTGCCTGTTAGAGATGAGCAATGGAGTTCGCAGGTTAGGTAGCTTGCTTAAGCTTTTGGGGAGTGAAAATCTTATGTAGCATAACTTCTTATCCCTCCACATAAAACCAAGAAACTGAGGTGTGACATACAATTTTGAGAGATACTTCTCAGAACAGTCAGGAAAAGGGTGTGATCTCCAATGCCACAGATATTTGTGTCACTGTAAACGTAATGGGAGAAGTTCTTTATGTTTGATTCAACTGCATGGATTTAAATAGACACTAAAATATAAAAGACCCAGACTTCCAGCCCAACCCTCTTATGTTCTATAGTGTTCTCGTGGTTGAGCATGAGTCAGTCGCTCTTAACTTCGCAAATACACGATGTTTTGTGTTTTAATACACAGATTATACTGCCTGATGCACTGTACCTGGTGACAGTTAAAATGAATGAATACCACACATCACAAACTTCTCTGAGAACTGGGGACATGATAAATTAAAAGGACAAAGTCTGTTCCTGTCCTCGGAGAGCTTATATTGCTGGAGAGAAAACAAATAATAAACGCCCAAGTAAATTATGAAGTAAGTAAATATTTGAAGGAAATCCAGTGCAGAGATGTGGTTGAGAGTAATTGAGCAGGGGAGGAACTCACGTCTACATTGGAATGTTTCAGGGTACTCTCTAGTGTGGATGTAGTTTGAATGACAGGCTGAATTATAAGGAAGCAGTACCCTTTATAGGGACCTAGGGAAGGAAAGAAAACAGAGAAAAGAAACGCAGTAGCCTGTTTCTGAAACTGGGAAATGTTCTCCTGTGCTGATAATACGGCCAGAGTGGCTGGGATGTGAGTGGACCAGGGAGGAGCTGAGGGAGAAATGTGGGGCTCCTGTGGCATCTAATACAGGTTAGCTGTTGCTTTTCATTTTTTAGAAGGGAAAGACTTTGGATAGGACAGGCATCGTCATGCTCAGGCAGCTCAGCAGTACCTGATGTGAAGAAGGTGAGGGTGAGTGGCTATAGGATTCTAAGTGCTAGGAGGTTCAATTAGATGGTGGGCTGTAACAGTTATGGGGGAGACCAGCGGGGGAGGGATGTTTCAGTGGAACTCTTAATCATGAACTGAACTGATGGTCTGCTGGGCAGTGGTAGCTCTGAGCTTTAATCTCAGTACTCAGGAGGTAGAGGCTGGTTGGTCTTCATGTTCGAGGCCAGCCTGGTCTACAGAGCGAGTTCCAGGGAAGCCAGGGCTACACAGAGAAACCCTGGACTTGAAAAACCAAAAATAAATAAATAAATAAATAAATAAATAAATAAATAAATAAATAAATAAACAAATAAATAAATAAATAAATAGTTGATGGTATAATGGAAAAGGTCTAAAAGTGGGGGTAGGGTTGGCAGGAGATCAGTGGAGGGAGAGGAGCATTATGCTTGTTTGGGCGCTGATAAGTGCAAGGTTGATATGATTATATGTAAACAAATGAGGGAACTATTTATGAAGTGGAGCTTAGAGGAAAGAGTTGGGCTGCAAAAACACACAACCCTGAGAGCCTAAGTCTACAGGTTGTATGGAAAGCTAGAAGCTGAACGAGACTCTTGTGGGGATGTGACCCACACAGAGGAGGGAAAGGAAATGGGAAAAGGAAGTGAGCACTAATGGTGGATACAGGATGCGGAAGACTGCAGGACTGAGGGAGGCCAATGAAGAAAAGAAAAAATGCATAGAACAAGAGCACTGAAGAGCAAGGAGTGAAATGTATCCGAAGGCAGGGATTGATCTGTCCTGTCAAACCTGCTGAAGATCCAATTAAATGAAAAGAAGTAATTGTCCATTTAGAAAGCAATATGCCCTGGATCACTAAGGCAATCCCAGGCAAAGAGAATAAATCTTTGACAAAGACATCAAGAACGCATGAAGGGAAAATGCGGTACTTTCAATAAAAGGTATTGTGGCACCTGAACACCCAGAAGAATAAAATTAGAACCTTACCTTACACTACATATAAAAAGCAACACAAAATGAACCCAGGACTTAAATGTGGGACCTAGAAGTAAAAACTGTTAGAGTAAAACATACACTGAGAATGTCTATGATGTTGGTCAGAGCAATATTTGCTTTTTAGATATAACTGCTGTGGGATGTTCTGTATGCTGTGAAAATGTGTTGCTCTGATTGGTTGATAAATAAAATGCTGATTGGCCAGTAGCCAGGTAGGAAGTATAGGTGGGATAAGCAGAGAAGGAGAATTCTGGGAAGGCTGAGTCAGGAGACGCCAGCCCTCTGTCCAGGGAGCAGCATGTAATGGCACACAGGTAAAGCCATGGAACACATAGTGACATAAAGATTAACAGAAATGGGCTAAGTTTAAGTGTAAGAGCTAGTCAGTGGTAGGCCTGAGCTAATGGCTGAGCAGTTTTAATTAATATGAGCTCTGTGTGTTTACTTGGGTCTGAGCAGCTACAGGCCAGTTGAGACACAGGAAAACTTGCAACTACAGATGACATCAAAACCACAGGCCACAAAAGCAAAGATTAAAAAAAAATAGATGATAGCAAACTCAAAAAAACTGTGTGGCAAAACATAATCAAAAGAGAAAAAAACTGATGGAGTAAGCTAATATTATCCCAAAAAAGGTGATTCTAATAAGTAAAAGGGCTAATAATAGTAAATGGCTGATATCCAAAATACTTAAGGAGCCTAAACAACTCAAAAGCAAGAAAGAAAGCAATTAGCCAAATTTAAGATAGACAACTTATGAGAATAGAGATTTATCAAGAGAGGATGTAGACATGGCTAACAGGGATATGGAAAATGCTCAGAATCTTTAATTACTCATGTGATATAAGTCAAAACAGCACGAGGTATCATCTATGTTGAAGTTATTATCAGAAGCAAGTGTTGCAAGGTGTTGGCATGTGGAGGAAAGGGAATGCTTGGCTACTGTCACTGGGGATGTAAATGGTTCCAGCCATATGGAAAACAGTGTGCAGGAACTTCAGACACAAAAACTGAACTTCTGTTTGATCTAGCAACCCCAATGTAAGGATACATTCAAAGGGAATGATGTTCATATGTTGAGGAAAACTCTGTGCTCATGTGTTCACCATAGCTTTATTGACAATAGCCAAGAAATAGACCTAATCTAAGTGTCCATCAGTGGGCAAACAGATAAAAAAAAATGTATGGTACATATAAATGAAAGGATGCTCTTCAGTATAAAAAGAATGTAATCATTTTTTTACAATATAGATGGACCTCTAGAATACTGTATCTTTGAGGGAGGAAGCTAGGCACAAAAAACAAGAGTATGATCTCATTAATATGCATGATATGAAGAACTGAGGGGAGGATAACAGTAGTTACCAGGCACTAAAGTGGAGAAGCAAATAATGTTTGTCAAGGGAGACAAAATTTAAGTTAGAAGAATGAATTCAAGAGATCTGTTATACAACATGGTGATTATAGTTAATGATGTATTATATTCTTAAAAATGTCTAAGAGAATAAATTTTAAGTTTTATTTCACAAAAAAATACACAAGGAAATTCACGTACTAATTGATCCAATACAGCAATTTCAGAAATATGCTTATTTTAAAATATCAATATGTACAAGACAAAATCAGTCAATTTTGTCAATTAAAATTAGAAGAGTAAGTATAGTAGATAAAGCATAAATTGAAATCATAGTAGATGGATTCAAATCTGGGCTCCTTTGTGTAGCTGTTTTATCTGAAGCAACGTATCCACTATCTCCAGACAGTAGTTTGCTTCATCTACATTAGGGATATTATCTACAAAAGGTTAATTTAAGGATGAAATGAGGTTATATGTAGAACATATTTAGAACATTGTTGGTCCTATAGTAGACATTTTTGTAAGTTATCTGTTATCATTTTGACAATGGTTATAGTCAAGTACTGACTACTTGGCTTAGGCACAAAACATGTTTAATGGTAGGGGAAAAATAAAAGCATACTTGAAGTAAGCACAGTAAAGAATAGGTATGAGGAAAACAAAAGCTACTGGCAGGAAATACAGTAGAGAACAGGAGGTAAGATTGTAGAGAGAATAATAAAAATTTCTTTCAAAACAGATTTCTGTGAAAGTGAGAAGAGAATAGAGCAATTGCTGAAAAAACTGTGAAACCAACAGAATTTTGTAAATGGATGCTAAAAAAAAAAAAAAAGCATTCTCATTTTCTGACCTGTCTATTTGGGAGAGAGAAAACGACAGCACAGGAGGGAAATGGGCAATCGAAGAAGAATCCTCTCAAGGAGGAAGAAGGAAATGAGATTCAGGGTACCTAGGGGGAGGTCACATTAATGTGATATGGAGACATAATTCACATTAGCAAGACTAAAGGGGAAAGATGTGTGTCTGGAGGTAACGAGTAGTGAGCAGATTGAGCAAGGAGAAGCTGAGGTGCTTGGACACTTGATTTCACCTACTCTTCCTATGAAGGAAGAGAATTTGTTTTGAGAAGAAAAAGGGAGAGCATGAAGCAGGTATCCACAGAAATAGAAATCTTCTGGGAAGAAGAAGTGGGCGTGGACAGGGATTTAGTTTATACACACGATCACTTGCAGAGAACATGCGAAATGAAAAGTGCCTGCGTTTACAGAGCAGGTGAGGCAGAATGTCTGTGTGATTACAGATTATTTGGGATGCTGGAATTTGGGTAATGATTTAGGAAAGCAGAGATGCACTGCAGTAGCTATACTATAAGGCTCCCCAGATGTCTCTCCCAGGAAGGCTGGACCATTTCATCACAAAGGAATACATACCACTCTAAGTTCAAAAGAGCTCCAGAGCTTGACTTCAGAATTCCTAAATTTTCTTTTGACCAACTCCCCCACCCCATGCTGATCTATATCTTTCCTCTTGACTTCTCCGTTCATGGTCCACACAACCTGGAGCTGCTGCCATGACTCACCAGCTACCCTGTAATACCTTGATTAAATGCATTTCAAGACTTGTCTCACGAATCCTCAGGACCAATTTCCCTGTGACTAACCAGAATCCATTCACCATTGCTGCCCACTCTAAAAGACCTGTGGTATACTCTTGGGTCCTCTGCTTCATTCCTTTATTCCTCCCCTTCTACAGTAGATAGGTGCCCCTCATAAACCTCCTGACTGATTCCCATATGATATTAACTCATCCTTCCCCTTCAACTGCTGGCTCTGCTTTTCCATCCCAGAACAGTGGTACCTTTGCTACCATTAGAGCAGCCAAAATAACCTGGTGTGATCTATACCATTTAGGCTGTAAGAGTTGGGAGGTATTAGACAGGTAGAGCCGGTCACCAGAATCAAGATCTAAGGAGAAGTGGAGATGGAAGAGTGGTTCTTGAAGGTACTATGATCAAAAGATTGTAGACTTTGTCTAGTTAGATATTATGAGGGCTAAGAGTCCAGAAAAGGAAGGTGAAGCAACAGAGAGGAGGGATGTATGGTGACAGACCTGCCAAACATTAATTCAAAGGGGTTAAGGTAGAGAGAGTCCATCAACAAAGGAGGAAAAGAACTAGAAGAGCTGACCAAGAGAGTCTGAGCTTAAGGACGAGCTAAGCTGCTCAAGAACAGCCGGGACATGTGCTGTTTCCTGAGGACTGTGTCTATAGAGAAAGTGAAAGGAATACTTAGTATCTCAGGAAGTAGTCAGGTATTGAGTACTATATAAATGAAGCTAAGTCTGTTGTTAGATGGTAGAGAGGAAGATACAACAATAGGGATGATTTGAGATAGAAGGATAGGATTGTCTGCTTGTGCCCTCTCACGCCTGCTGGAGAAAGCTTCTCGGAAAGCCTGGGAAAGTGTCCATCAATATGAAGACATAGTTGGGTTGATGACAGGGTGGTATATGAGCAAAGCCATTCTGCCAGTCTTGCCCTAGAACATGTCCTTAGGTTTGGTAGGTGGGAGAAGGAGGCGGTTGGAGAGCCCTTTAATGGGAGACCTAAGAACAGATAATGCACTGAGGGTCAATGCTATGAAGAGTCTGTGGCAACATGGGGGCATAGAGGTAGATTCTAAGTAAAATGAACAGTGATGGATATTTCACATGAAACTGATTATGCATAGCAAAAAAGGAGAGCTTGCTGTAGGCCAAAAGGGACAATGAGACCATCACTGAAGACACAGCAAGAATCTTTAGAATGGTTTCCTTTTATCTAGTTAGGGGGCCTCATCCGGGGGTGTAACAGGCAAACCTGAGAAAAAGGCTGAAAGGATAAGAGAATTAACAGTGGAGACAGTCTCTAAGTCAGTGAAATCAGAAGAGTCCTGAGAGAGACTGCAAAGAAAGGCCATCTACATTTTGGAGGAGAGTTCCAAGAGTGAGGATAAGGTTCAGCAAGTCCTAAAGAAGTGAAGGGTAGGATAGAATACCTGGGAAAGTACTGTTCAGACCTAGCTAAGTTAATATTTAAGTGCCCAAGTGAATGCAGAAATGTCTTGGCAAGACATTGTTGGTGCAAGAGTAATAGTCAAGAAAGTGTCTTTGAGATCCAGTAATGAGAGATGAGAGGTGAAAGGTGAAATGTGGGATAGAGGGTGTAAGGGTTGAATACCATCAAGTGAATAAGAATTACAGTTTGACTGAACAGGCACAGGTCTTGGACTAGGCAATGAGAGCTGTTTGGTTTTTTGACTGCCAGAATAAGTGTGTGATGGAGAGAATTATTAGGAAATAAAATATGAGTTTTGAGAAATGTGATAATTATGGGGTTAAACATCTTGAGTCCCTCAGGAGTGAGCAGATACTGGATCTCACACACAAACGCAGAAGGTGTTATAATTGATCACATTAAAGAATGGTGGGTGATGATAATGCAAGAGGAGATATCTTAGACCTGGGGATAAACAGATAACAAGAGAGTAGGGGTCTCATTAAGGAGGATGAAAGTCTGAAAAACAGAGCAGAAGGAAGGGAGTCATTGTGTGGGGGACTTGCAATAGAAAGCTAATAGGGACATAGGATTTTTGGAGAGGGTAACATTCCAGGAGAAAGGTCAGATGATTGGGATTAACAATTCAGGAATGGAATTGTAAGAGCTAGAGGATCAGGGAGTTTTCTGTGAGATTGTGTCTCCCAGGAATGTCAGAAGCTACACCCACAAAGTTCCATCAACATGATCTTTCTAAACATGAGCTGAACAAGGATAATACTAATAGATATGCCAAAGTGGACCAGGAAAAGCCAAGAGACCTCAACCCTACACAAAGAACTACAGGCAACTCAGGAATGCTGAGAGTGGGAGAAACAGTCTTCCCAAAGGAGAGGACATGATGTGGTTATCCAGGATCAAATGGCCAACCCTGAAAACATCCATACATGTTAACATTTTAAAGACTAGGCAAGTTGTACTTATGTACTGAGGAATAGATAGATTAGATAGATAGATAGATAGATAGATAGATAGATAGATAGATAGATAGATAGATAGATAATAGATAGATGATAATGATAGATGATCGATAGATAGATAATCAATCTTGCATTCAATGTGCAGTGACAAAAACATCCACTTTTAATATTCTAAATGCTATAATATACAGCACAGAAAGTGAGATATCTAAAAAAAATAAAAAAGGAAACATCTAGAGTAATTTAATTCACCTTAATATGTGTTTGCAAATGTACAAATCATTAGCTATGTATCTTAACTTCCTATTATAATAACCAACTTCTTGGAGACAGAGACTAATTTTTCATGTACACAGCTCAGCATGTGTTATGTGTTCCATAAATGGAAAATAAGCAATTTAGGAAGGAAAAACTAGTGCCTGTAGTTTTCCTCTAAAAGGTTAATGAGATGGTAGGAAATTCAGACTAGAATTCTTTATGTATTCTCAGACAAAGCTCATGATCAACTAATCTAATATTAAGGCTTTCCAAATTAACAAAATAGGCTTCTCGGAAGATCAGGTAGCATCACATGAAAATGATGAAAGAGCTCTGGAGAAGATTTAAATAAAAAAGGAACAACTTTCTTCATGTCACAGTTCCAAAGTCACCGACACATGCACACGTATACGCACGTGCGCGCACACACACGCCCTTGTTATATTTTCTCTCCATTCATAAACTGCATAAGCAGAAATGTCTTCAGGACTTCTGTGAAATCAGACATGTCTGGGTTTCTTGGACTCCTTAACATGGCACACAAAGTTTGCCAGCTCTCATGAGGTTTTGATCCCACATCTCACTTGAGCAATGGGACCTTCGTCCTTATGCTTTTCCCAGAAACATGTCCTTAAAAGGTTCTCTTGCATCACAAATTAAGATCCTAACCATTGTGCCCTGCTGTGAGGACTAGTACCTCCAGGCATGGTGTTTAGTGAGACTTTTACCAAAGCCTTTATTTCCAACTGCTGTGTTGTCATACTAAAATGCACCTCCAGAAGAAAAAGCACAAGTTAAAATGATTTGGCTTGTATGATTAGATTTTTAAATTACATATGATGTATATATATATATACACAGTAGTAGTCTGGGTATAACATACACATGATGTGGCCAGGTTTGATTTGTTAGCTGTGGACCCAACCAAAAACAAATGGAGGATAAAATGAATTTACATAAAAATGATATTTATATGAATCTTTCACCTTTAGTCATAGTCACAGAACTTAAGCTTAATATTTACAAGCAAGAATATGTACACCAGATTCTATATGTAAAATAACTCATACAGCCTGGGAGCTATTTGCAGACTGATAGCACTTGCTAACATTTTTAAATATTTACTATTTGTCAATCATTTCATCTTATCCAACAATGAACACCAAAGGGGAAAATTACTATTACCCCCAGTTCACAGAGAAAGAAATTGAGACAAAGTTATGTAAAACTTCTCAAGATGGAACAGCTAATAACAGATAAATTAGAGTCTTCACCCTGCTCTAGACATCATGGCCTTAATGATTTCTTATCGTGGCTCTTCTGAGGTACTCTAAATACACATCCCAGATTAAAATTCTAGATCTGGAGGATACATGTGTGGTAACCACTAAAGGACATGGGCTCCCACTGAGAAATGATTGAGTTCAAGCCCATCTTGACCTATTCTCTGATAACACTTTATCCAAGTTCAATTATTTTGCAAATAATGGGTTTGATTATTTCTAGGCTCACCCCCTAGAGTCCTTATATAGACTGAACAAGCTAAGTCCTAGGAAGCTCTTTTTAAAACGCTATAATACTACTTAGGAGTTAACAATGTTTATTTTTATCATTAGTGAAATTAACATATATCAAAATGATGACAGGCACAGAAGCAAAAAAAGGCATAGCTGTAGAGAAAGTTATCTACATTGTATAGAAGTTCTAATTCCACCTTTCAAAAACTCTCTGTACACTTAATTGTGTTGACAGAAGAAGGATGTGAAAAAAGCTCGCGCTGACACTTAGCTACAAAAGAGTAAATTTAGCATCAAGTCGTGAATTTGTTCCTACCCGTTTTCCTCTCCATTAGATTTCAATTCTTATTTGTATTTGGATTTGTCTCATTGATTCTGAAATTTTGTTTTTCTTCATATACTCCTATTTAATAGTTTTGCCCAGCTCCAGTCCGTCCCTGGGGAGTCAGTATTACACCTTCTAAGTGGAAATAAAGCATGGCCTGCATGCACCAATGGTCATCTGAAATACAAGCTCGTTAGTGGATTTAGGTTGCTGTAAATCACTTTGAATGGGAAAAAAAAATGTGCTGAAACAAAAACTTTTCGAGACAGCTAATTTCTCACTTTTATTCATTAGTGTGAGAAGCGAAGGTGTATTTTTAGACTCTCATGCCAGAGCAATCTAATTAAAAGCAAATGGTCATTTAAATAGCAGGATGAAATTTCCAAAGTTCCCACAATTTATAAAACCAGGATGATTAGGTTAGGGAGGAAATAGCCAAGTGACAATTTTCTAAAATTGCTCCACAGGAGGTGGGGGAGAAATGAGATTAAAATATTGGGATAAGAAGAGGGTCACTATATGGTGTCGACCCATAACTTTTAACTCAACAGAACAGCGTTTGTTAACAAAATGCTCAACTTGAGAGTACCCAATGCTTCACGGAGAGAGAAGGCGAGGAGGAGGTTCATTCACACAATAAATTTTCAACTCAGGCCTCAGCTCAGTCACAGAATTCTACCTTCTATATATGTGCATCTTAAATTATAATTTATGTCAGGAAAGTTAATATAAGGAACACAGTCCCTTTATAAATGGCTCAGCAAATTATTTGTAAAGACTTCCCTGCAAAGGATGTGTTGGAACAATAAAAGCTAAGCATGTTGAAATTTAAACATAAACCACAGAACTGTCCTGTGGAAGCATATTGTTATCTGGCTTCTGGACTTCCAGGAAGTATTTAGCAGAACATGTTTCAAATGGTACCCCTCTTTCCTAGGGTAATGTGATCCCTCTGCTTCTTGACCCAAAAATGTGCTGTCTTCACAATTTCTTATTTAATCAAAAACACAAAAACCAATTCTCCTCCAGATGTATTCTCTAGTACCACTTTTCCCAGGAGACAAACTCCTACCTTTAAAGTAGGAACCAGTAAATTTTCAACCCCTGATCACACTTCCTCTGTGTGCCACATAAGAAAAATTTATTTTGCAAGAACATTAAAATTTGCAACTAATGAAAAAGGCCTATCAGGAATATATAATTTATTACTGGTAGTGTTGCATAATTTATTTATTATTTTTCTAATGGCAGTCATTGGAAGTGGATTTTCTGTTTAATCCTAAATTGTACAAAAGTACAAAAAATATCTGATCATTCCCAATTCCCCAAGACTATAATAGGTACATTGTTCTTTTACGATTAGTAACATCGATATAGGTGTTGTAGGGTGGAACATGGTGAAACTTGAATGCTTCTTGAGGGAAATGGAGAGATTAAACTAACAGAGGAAGGGGACCTGGATTCTCCTGCATGGAGCTCAGCCACTGGAGAACATGATGTGGATAAGTTCTTAGGTCTCTGGGTCTCTTATCTCTTATCTACAACCTAGGGAAAGGAGGATATATTTAGAGTGAATTTAGTGTTAAAGATTGCTTCCAATTCAAAATTCTTCACTACTTCACTACAATGAGTACAACCTGGTACATGTAACAGAAAAAGAATTTTGAAGTATGACAGATCCCTAATTTATCCAGCCCAACTGATGAACTCTGTGAAGTCACCAAACAATGAGAAACTGGGCAGGGTCCTGAGGTTGGGTTGCTTTAAAAGACGATGATTTCTTAAAGCATCAAACATGCAGACAACAAACACCTAAGCTCACAGATACTTTCCGACTTCCCTTACAACACAGAAGTGATTTAAGTAATGTTAAAATGTGACTTTATTGGGAGGGAGAGGCAGGCGGATCTCTGTGAGTTCGAGTTCAGCCTGGTCTCCAAAGCGAGTTCCAGGAAAGGCACAAAACTACACAGAGAAAACCTGTCTTAAAAAAACAAAACAAAAACAAAATGTGACTTTAGTTTATCAACTACTATAGCAATGCTCAATCTAGTTAATATAAAATGACGTAATATGAATGGACTAGGAAGAATGTGAGCACATCCTAAGCACTTCCTAGGCAGAATGCCTTGGTAGAAAAAGCAGAAAACAGAAAGCTAGTGTGGTAGTGTGGATGTACCCTGACTAATACAGCCATGAATTGAGAAAATATTTGTTCGTCCTGCTAATCCTTTCCTCATCTGTAAAATGAAAATGAAGTTTTTGTCATCTGGGTTATAGTGACATTTAAATGAATCAACATCCCTAACAATGCTTTAAAAAGTGCTCCCTGATAATTATGTCATTCAAGAAGACCTAAATGAATGTACTGGTAAAAATTCAGATATCTAAGGGAGAATCATGGTATTTAGAGAATTAAAGAACAGGGCCAGCAAGATGACCCAACCACACAAGCCTGGCAATGAGAACCCAATGCCTAAAACCCACACAAAGGTGGAAGAAGAGAACCAGCTCCACAAAGTTGTCCCCTGACCTCCTCCCATGTGGAATGCACCCCCTCTCCACACAATTAAAAAAGAGCAATAATGCCCAACCTTGCCACTTCACAAAAGGGAAAACAAGGCCTCAAAAGATGATCATTCATACAGCTGGAGCTTCAAAAATATAAGACCTTAAATTCTGCTTTCTTAAACTCTAGGTCTATGCCACTTTAATTACCAACCCCAACATCTCATGGACCGACCGCTGAATTCTTCTCATTCTGCTGCCAGGAC
The DNA here is from genome assembly GCF_949786415.1 of Peromyscus eremicus. Lineage (NCBI taxonomy): Eukaryota > Metazoa > Chordata > Mammalia > Rodentia > Cricetidae > Peromyscus > Peromyscus eremicus. Next base: position 6,251,144 of record NC_081434.1, read on the forward strand.
ACCTCCTTAACTCCCTCCCACCTTCACGACTTCTGACTCATTGGCATCCTTAGCATCAATGCCTTTCATAAACACGAGTGTTTTTTCTGGTTTCTCTACTGGCCAGCGTGTTCTTTTACGTATACAAAATCCCGCAAAGGTCACCGTAGGAGTCCTTTCTAAAAGAAAGTCAGTAGTATAGCACCACCTTGACTCTTCACTTACCATAGAGTAGGTTCAAACTCTCGGTATACTAAAAACATGTTTCTCTCTGTCCGGCTTTTGTTTTTGTGTTTGTTTTTCTAGCCTCATTTTCCAAATCACACCTGTTTCAGGCTGTACTGTAGCTATGAAAGTTGTTTTTAGGATCCTGCACACAGCACACCTTCATATGTGCTTTTGCTTGGGCTACCTTGCTATTTTTCTAAATTCTTATCACCCTTTCTAATCCTGGGATACTCTGATCCCATCTTTCAAGATTTGAAGCATCACATTAGCTAATCTACAAAGCCACTAACTAACTCCTGAGATAGACTAAACCATGCTCTTCCATGAGAGACATTCAGTTACTTATTTCTGTAACATCTGGCTTTGTGGTGAGAAGATGCTGGGAATCAAACTCTTGGCCTCCACCACTGAGATACCTCTCCAGCCCTGTATTTATATTTATAAATCTTGATATTTCTCTCTACTAAAATTTAATGAGCAAATATGATTTTCACCTCTGAATCCTCAATTTGTTGCAAAGTTTGAGGTCTATTATAGGAAGCAATTATGCTTAATAGATAAATGCATAAATATGTGATTAATTATAAAAGTTTTCAAAACAGAGGAGAACAGCAGTAGATTGAATATTTTTTCAGCATTGTATTAGGTGAACTCACTGGAAATTGTAAAAACAATTGCTCATGTTTTGTTGTTGCTATGTGGTGTGTGTGTGTGTGTGTGTGTGTGTGTGTGTGTGTACTTAAACAGTTTACTTTAATGGAATATCACATCGAATTTCAGGACACCACATTCAATAAACCCTGGACTGAGGTCAGAAACCCTTTATGTCTATCTTTGTGTCTATTTTTAACTATCCACTTATATTTAGTAAACTATTTAATATTCCTGTAAGGACATAATGATGCTAGAATCCAGCTGTGGTTGTGCAGAGAGAGATCTTCACCCTTTCACGGGTACCCTACTGAGACACTGTCTATGACTCCCAAGTCAACAGAAGATCCCAGTCCCAGGGAACTTCATCAAGGAAGTGAGTCAACATCAAAGCGGATGCTGCAGGCACAATTGGTGAGGCACATCCTGCTCTCCATGTCTTTCCTGCTTCTTGCCTGGAATCAACAAGTTGGGCTGCTGGCCATTCCCGTGAAACCTCCCTGATCCTCCTAAAGCTCTAAGTACGTACAGGCTCTCATTTCCGCCGCCTGCACAGTGAACTCTTTCTCCAGGACTCAGCCATGCCGTCGATCTCTGGAACTAGAACCTGAACTCTCCTTGGATCCCTCCCCACTGTGCTGTTGTCTCTCTGTCTGTCCCCGGTACTGATGACTCTTCTAACACACTCCTTATCCCAGTAATCCATCTCAGTGTCCTCCTGACTGCCCCTCCATCAAAATCCTAACAATTCTCGAGGTTATAATTTACCACCCATGAAAATTACCCACATAAGATAGGAGAACAATTACTGTCACGTAGAAAACAAATACATTGTGAAAACAGCTCAAAGTGTTTCAATGTCATAGAAGAAGCTTGGTGCATCCAATAAAAGCTTATTCAACAAAAGAACAAGGTGGTATTGGATTCTAACATGGAAGATCTTGCTTTTTGTCCCAAATTGGTCAGGACTATGCTTGGACTTTCTTTCTCTCCAGTACTGAAATCAGAAATCTCTGCTTCTCTTTTTAGTTCTAAAATTGGACACATGATGTGCTATGTACAAGTCTAGATGGATATTTGTACCAGAGTCATTTAATTTTAGGAAGTAATCATTCCATGAAAGATGGGAAAATTTATATGATTTTTGTGTATCTTTTAGCAGATTGAAACTTCATCTCCTGTGTATCCTAGGATTTTTTTTTTCTAGGTCTGGAGGGAGTATTCTTAGAAATGTATAAGAAACATATAACCAGAAGATACCAGTATTATTCAAGACTGCTCAAACTTTGCCTTCCAATTACAGTCTAACAGAGTCTCTCCTCACACATGGACCGTTCACTTTGCTCCCAGTGATTGACATGAAAAGCAAACTTAAGCTATCATTCCTCTACACTTCAACAACTTCAATAAGCAACATCCAGGTTCCGAGTGTCACTCTAGATCAAAAGGATATAAATCCTTGGTTGGATCATTGTCATAAGCTAAACAAAGCTTCTTTTTGTATGGGGAAAAAATAACTAGTGGCACTTTAGTGGAAAAAATTATTATCCTGCACCCTCCATTCACCAAGTAAGGATCGTTTACAGTCATATCGATTAACTTTTATTTAACATTACTGGTACCTTCTTGAAATGTCCTCTTTCTAAACAACTTTGGGATTCGTTTCTTAGATGAGCTTCAAATTAGAATAGAGAAGCAGAAAAGATGTAGATGGACGCTAGTGAGATGGCTCGATGGTTAAAAGTACTTACTGCTCTTGCAGAGGACCTGGGTTCAGTTCCCAGTGGCCATAGGGCAGCTCACCACCTTCTGTACTGCTAGTGTCTGAAGATAAGAAGCCCCCTCTGGCCTCCACAAATATAAAGAATGTATGTAGTGCACAAAGATATGTGCAAGCAAAACACTCATGTACATAATATAAAAAAATAAATCTTCCATTTTAAAGAAAGAGAACCATATACATATAAAAAAAGAGAAAAAATAAGATATCCATATATGAATAAAGAGAAAAGCCATATATGGATCACTGGTTGACGTGCTAGGGAATCTGGTACCCTTGATTACACTTCACTGCTTGCTGTGAGACCATGACCAATTCATTGATAGTTTGAATATTCATTCCTTATCAGACAAGTGTCAGGCATTGTATTATAGCCTAGCTACTATAGCCACAAGGAAAACTGTCCCTGCTTTCAAGGAGTTTTTAAAGAAAATAAAAGGAAAAAACGAAACAAAAAAGTGGAAAAAAGCAAGGCAAATAAAACAACTAACAAAAGATTTGAAAAGATAAACTTATTAATTTTTTTTCCTATGCAAAAGATGCTGTCAAAAAATCATGGCACAGAGAGAAGATGTAGGTACAAAGATTCAACCATTGCTGAGTAATGGGCAGCTGCAGAGAGACTTAGTTTTTATTTTAGCATGTGGGCCCTCATAGGGATAACACACCCCAGAGTAGATAGGTAGCAATCACTGGACTTGATGGGTTTAAAAGAAGAGTGAGGACACACACAAGGCTGGGTGAGTAGAGAATTAGGAGAGTAGATCTGGGAGGAGATATGGGAGAGGGACAGATATGATCAAAGCAGAATGTATGAAATTCTCAGAGACTTAATAATGATTTTTAAGATACTATCAAGAGAATTAAAACAAAAGCCATAGGCTGGGCAAAGAAAAAAACTGGTAAAAGATGGATCTGACTAAAGGGTCATCTGAAATTTACCAAGAATTTTGAAAACCCAAATAAAAGAACACAAACAACTTGACTGAAAACTGAGCCAGTGCCCTTAGCATAAACCTCATCAAACAGGACAAATGAGCTGATGAAAGGCAGTCCTTGCCTTAAGTTAGAACCTCTGCACCTGCTTTTCGCTTTGCTTTTGTTTTGCTTCTGAACTGACAACTGTCTCCATAGCCTCACACAGGCAAAGGAAACACTCTGCCACTGAGCTATAAGCAAACTCTAACAGTGACAACTGAAAACATTGGCAGGGATATGAAGTGAGAGGAATACCCATCATTTTTCATAGGAAATTAGAATTGTATAATCTCTTTGCAAAAAAGAAAGGGGGAGGGAGAGAGAGAAACAGAAAGGAAACGAAAAGGAAAGGAAAAGAAAAAAGAATTGATAGCTACTTATAAAACTCAACATACTCTTGTCATACAATTTCATGATTATACTCTTAGCTGTTTACCCAAAGGAACTGAAAACTTGCATCCATTCGGAAATCTGCATGTGGTTATTTATAGCTGCTTTATTCAAAATTGCCAACACTAAGTAACAAAAAATTGCCTTTCTGCAACATGAATGGATCAACTGGTACAGCCGGACAATGTAATTTTATTCAATTCCTAAAAGAAATGAGCAATCAGACTACGAAAGGAAATGGAAGAAGCAAGCTTGCTACTAAACCAAAGAGTCTGATCGGAAAGGCTACACACATGTAGGACTCCATCATATGACATTATGAAAGTCAAGCCGGGGACAGTAGTGTGGTCCGAGGATGCCAAAGATTGAAAAGAATAAGGATGCCCAGGAATTGCATATGGGACTTGGGGGCGGTAACCATAAACTCTGAGACACCATACTAGTCAACTTATCATTATAAATTTCCCTAGACCTACATAATACACAACACTGAGTGATGATGTGTCCTTGAGGGGGTCAGCAATTCTATGCACATGCCACTTGGAGTCGGTAATGGAAGGCACTATATATCACCTGTGAGGTAGAGAGCAAAGGATAAGACTTTGTAGCTTCTTTAGTTTGCTGTGAACCAAAACTGCTCTAAAAAATAAAATCTTTAAAAATGTAACCATAACAACAAAAACAGGTAAAAATAAAGTGATATAGGAGCTATGAGGAGAACAGCCACAGACAGTACTAATTTAAAAACAGAATGATGTGAGGAGGGGTAGGGAGGGATCAGCTCCACCCAGTAAGGGGAAAACATGAGAAAGAACATTAGGACAGAGTTCAAAGGGAGGGAGGACTTCATCGGACATTATTTAGGTTCCTGCAAGTGTCCAGCTCACCTTAGCAACATTATCTCATTCAGTTTCCTGATCTGGACCAGACAGTGTATAAGGTCTCCTATGGGTCTAAACTCCTATAGAGCCATACACCTCCTTAATAGCAATCTGGAAAGATAGGTTTATGTTTTGTTTACAGTGCGTGTTTGTCCATAGAACACATACTATTTAGAATCCTATAGTAAAAGGGCTCTAATATAAACCTTTCTAAGGGATAAAAAGTATCTCCTAAACATAATTTAATTTTCATTATTAATTGTGGCTGTGATTACAAGCACTTAATTTTCGTGAAGATGAGTAAAGAACAAGACTTATGGAAATAGGTAGCAACCAGGTGCTATTGGATTCTTACTTTTTTAGTAGTCCCTGGTGTTAGTTTGGTCTTTGGGAATTCGTCCTTTTCTCCTGAAGTGAACTCAGTATGTACAGTAACAAAACAAGCCTTCCTGAGGAGGGTAAAGCATCCACTATCCAGCAAAGTTATTTAACAAATCCAAGTCAACTCAACATCTTGCAAGAGGCAGTAGAGCTTCTACTGTGTACAAAGGAAATTTGACGGACTCCAACTTTCACAGGGCTGCTGCTAGCAATGTGACTCTGAGGAAGCTACTGACAACAGGCCTCAGTTTTCCCACCTGCAAAACAGTAACTCATCACTTCACAATTTTATTGGTAGGATTAAATATAAATTGGGAAAGGCCTCAGCACTGTAGCTGGTATATAAGTAGAGCTCAGAAAGTATTGGCTGTCAACGTGATTGTCATCACCACCATTATCATCATCATCATCATCCCGACCATCATCATCCCGACCATCATCATCATCCCTACCATCATCATCGTCACTGCCTTCATTGTTGTTTCCATCATCATCAACACTGTCCTTGTTAAAACATTCCTTATGACAAATGACTTAACAAGTGTCATGGGTTTAAGCTGCCTTCTTATGTAAGATTCTGTAGGTTACATAAGTGGTTGCACGATAGTTGATAACAGAGACTCAAGGTCCAGATTACTTGGATTTAAGTACCAGGACTGTCACTTATTTTCTGGGCAATATTTGGCATGCTAATTAACCTGTTTACATCTCCATTTCCTCATCAGTGTATAGAATAAGAAAATCACAATACCAATCTCACAGGATTATTATAGGGATATCATTCAATAATACATACAAAGCTTTCACAATTGAGTCTGGATGGAAAAAATATCCTGTAAACATGTGTTGACAGAACTGATACTTTTCTTAATACCTTTGGAGAAATTGGAGTAGTGACAACCTTAGGGAGCAAGGAAAAACATGGAGCTCATGGGGACTTCAGTTCTTGGTGATAATAACATGCCCTTACATCTGCCATAAATCTGGAAGCTTACTCCCTAAGGTCATATGAACTTGAACTGCAAAGCTTGCTACTGTGCATTCACTTGCTTTAGTTACCATACTCCAAAGCCTTGGGGGACTCCAGATGTATTTTTGTAATATTATTGTGGGGATTAAATGAGATCCTGAATGTCCAGTTGTCAACACTGTTAACTACTACAGATATTTTATAGCACTCACCCCAACTAACTAGAATCTGAGTTAATTCCTGGACTGTTGCTCTGTACTGTATTCCTAGACTTCGAAGGAAAGCAGTCATGTTGTGCTGCCAGCAAATCTCATTCTCCAAGCATGTTGCCATGAGACCAGTGTTCGTCAGGCTTCTCATCCAGGACACTTTGTGACCATGACACTGGGGAAGCCTGATGACAAGTCTTGATTTTGCAAATATGCCCTCTCCACTCCAAATTCCGTTCTTACTCCCTCTCCTTGTCTTATGTGACTTCTACCATCCACTTATTCACTGGTTGATTAAATGTTCATTGTAGGGTAGGCACAGCAAACACAAATTCTCCGCTCTCATGGAGAAGACCAACATTGAACACATCATGGCACAGACAGATGCACAGAAACAGGCTACAGATTCAAGACATCATCCTGGATCTGAGTCACCTGAACCTGGTACTTAATAACTCTGTTTTTAGTGAATTTTTAATTGTTTGATTTCAGTTTCTTCTTTTGGGAAATATAAATACAGATGTCCACTTTTAGCTAGAGGAACCATTCTTCTCCATCATGATCCAGCCTGGACCCAACTCTGAGAATCTATTGTAGACCATTAAGGGAATAGAAATGATTTTACTGGTCATCCTTCACATGCAGAGACTACTGGGAAAGACATCATTCTCAGAAATGTGAGTTGTTAAGAGAAGCAAAGTTATGTTTTCAAATCATATAAATAAATAACAGGTTACCACCATATCTTTGTTTTTGAAAATACAAGGCCCTAAGCCCCATGAGGTAAGAAGCCCTGCTCCAAATAACCATGCAAAGCTCAGTGTTCACTATGACCAGGTAGGACTGTAAACCATGAAACAATAGAAACAAATTAGCCTCCTAAAATTAGGCTTTAGTGTTGATCTATCAGATCACTGTAAACTGACAGGATTTCCTTTTCTTAAGGGTATCAGTGTGTGTGTGTGTGTGTGTGTGTGTGTGTGTGTGTGTGTGTGTGTGTGTGTGTGTGTGTGTGTATGTGTGTGTAGCCAGAGAGTGAGAATCAATAACTGCCAATGTGATGGCCACATAGAACACTTTCATTGGGAACTGGTAGAAGAGATCAGAACTTGGAGAGGCATGTCCAAAGTGACCATTTAATTTATCATCTAAATTATGGTTCGTTGGAGAGTAAAAATGACCTGCAATGAAGATTAATGCTGGGAAACCAGGTATCCAATTGATCTGTTTGGGTGCGGGCTGGAAAATAAAATCACCATAACCGATGCTCACCCTGATCTACTGCACTGATGCTCTGCCTTGCCAACTGTCTTATTCCATGCAAAATACACAGGATTCGGAACACGCTTTTGGGAATTAATCTCCTAGGAACTGGTAGGATATTAATCCACTGGTAGGTGTAACAGGATAAAACCTTGGGAGGACTGAAATTAGTCTGTAGGGGAAAGATTTCCTCAGTGGGATAGGGATTTTTTATTATGATCAGTCAATGCCATTCTTCTCTGCAAAGCCTGAGAGGATACGTAGGCAGAGCTTGAAGCTTGCTGAGGTACAATGCAGGGGCTGCTTCCTATCACTCATACATGGTGTCTTTGTAACTCTAAATATTACTCCCCAGTATGATAATATCTCTATTAATGAAGAGAATGCAATACAGTCCTTTGATAATTTAAGGCAAAAAGTTTCTAACTAAAAGTACAAATAATAATGGCTTGACAATATAGTTAAGGACATCAAATATGGAAAGATACAATATGAAAACTCACGGTAATGACCACCCAATACCACAATATATTCCATTTCAACCCACAGGACTTCTGCAAAAGATGACAGAAATCAGATTAAATTAGACATAATTAGAATCCAGGCCACAATATCTGCACAGCCCACATCTCCTCTAGTCTCACAGATACTGGCAGGCACCCTACAAGGAACAGGCCAATGAGTCTGTAACGCCCTAAGAGACTCCGTACGTAGGTGCCCATATTTCTCAATGAGAAATCAAAGTCCATAAAGCCTCAACCCTACACAAAGAGCTACAGACAACTGAGAAGAACTGAGAGGAGGAGAGGGGGATCTTCCCAGAGAACACTAGTTAGTTTTCAAGTGCCAAAGGGCCTTTCCTGAAAGCACACATACAAATAACAATAGGATTTAATGGGCTATATTTAGGAATATATGTACATAGTAATACAAACATGTATGCAATAACAATTGATGGAAAAAAAAAAGAGGCCAGGAGACTGAAGGAGAGCAGGGAGGGATATATCAAAGGGTTTGAAGTGAGGAAAAGGAAGGAAGAAATGTAGTTAAAATACAGTCTCAAAAATAAATAACAACAACCAAATATTAAATTAAAAAAAATAAGACTACCAATGGCAACACATCCCTCCAGCCCCTTTCCTGCCTTCTGCTGAGAAATCAGAGAGAGCCTAGTGCAAAGTCCTGCTGGGAAAACCTCTCCCTTCTTCAGTGACTTATAAGATGGGGCCTCTACTCCCGTCTGTTGGGATTCTCCTCACCACTCCCACCACACTCTCAGGATATCTATGGCATAAGGACTTGATTTTCTTTGAGTCTCCATCACGCACCTTTCTGCCCATGGCATTAATAATTCTTCCAATAAACTTCTTACCACAAGAATCCACTCCAATGTCCCCCCCTTGAACCTTTTTGCTGAGACCTTTCCTACATGTGTATAAATTGAGAAAAATATCACATCAAACATGATGCTCCTGAGACATCCTTTTGCATGACCACAGTCTTGCAGAGACAAAGCAGCACCAGAAGCAGGCCCACCACAAAAGCTCTGATCAGTAAGCTCCATTGTAAAGAATGCTGGAAATGAGAAACCAGTTATTTATGAGAACAGGGAGCACGTACAACTACCAAGGAGAGATGTTCCTTGGGATGCTGGTCACACAATGCAGCAAGGCCAACTTGGTGTCAATGCATGTATACGTTAACTCTAAACACTCCTCTGTCTATGATACTGGGTGGCATACATGGAGGAAAGGATTAAGTACCACTAGCTGTGGTGATATTGTGTGCCCCAATATATCATGCATCCTAATAAATTCATCTGGAGTCAGAGAACAGAACAGCCACTAGACAGACATAGAGGCCAGAAGATGGTGGTACTCACACCTTTAATCCTAGCATTCCTAAGACAGAGATCCATTGAGATCTCTGTGAGTTCAAAGCCACACTGGAAACAGGTAGGCATGGTGACTCACACCTTTAATCCCAGAAAGTGGTATCAGAAAGCAGAAAGGTATAGAAGGTATAAAAACCAGGAACCAGGCCGGTTAAGCTTTTAGGCTTTTAGCAGCAGTTCAGCTGAGATTCATTCTGGATAAGGACTCAAAGGCTTCCAGTCTGAGGAAACAGCATCAGCTGAAGAACTAGCAAGGTGAGGTGGCTGTGGCTTGTTCTGCTTCTCTGATCTTCCAGCATTCACCCCAATACCAGGCCCTGGGTTTGTTTTTTATTAATAAGAACTTTTAAGATTCGTGCTACAACTAGCAGTACTGAGGAAAGCTTGAGAGCTGCATGTCCAGGCTCTCCCCCTGGACTTCCCTTGTTAGGAAGTTTCAATAAAACTCCCATTGCTGGATATTTTCTTTACTCTTTTGGCAATCTGCCCCATGCCTCTAATTCAGGTAGACTGTGGACAGCATGGCATGAAAAGGAGAACAAATGCCAATAGGCATAGCCATGCTGAGACAGGACATACAGAAGAGCCTAGAGATGTAGGCATACCAGATCTTACCCAGACCAGTCTGGAAGAACCAGGCTCTTTCATGACGTTCTCATTCAGAGTGCAGAAGGCAGACCAAGAATGCTGTAACCTAGCTTTGAAATCATTTACTTCCCTCTTGGATGTGTACATCTTCTCCCGGGCTCTTACTTGCCAAAGCCAGCACACCCTTCTCAAGAAATCTGCAGCCATATTTTTGAAACTCCATCAAGACAGACAGAAGCCAGGGATCTTAGTGCAAAGCTACAATCCTAGCAATGAGAACGTGAAGCAGGAAAACCTTGCGTTTGAGGTGAGCCTGAGCTCCCTCTGTAGACATACCCTGTGAGAGAGAGAGAGAGAGAGAGAGAGAGAGAGAGAGAGAGAGAGAGGGAGGGAGGGAGGGAGGGAGGGAGGGAGGGAGGGAGGGAGGGAGGGAGGGAGGGAGGGAGGGAGGGAGGGAGAGAGGGAGGGAGGGAGAGAGAGACTTAAGAAAGCAGAGAGAGAGACCCCATTTCAGTACCTGTGAGAGGTGGGAAACCTAACTTTGCTAAGTAGTAATTAGCAAACACAGGCTATGGTAGCATAATTCTACCATTCTCTCCTTTAACATCCTATAGTTATTTCCTCGATACATCAAGGAATATTTGGAGTGTTCCTGCCTTTTGTTTCACTGGAGTTGGGTCAGTCTCTCTTCCTGCTGGCAACAGTCTTGGTTTTTACTGCAACAACCCATAATGCAGTCTTCCTTGCTATTTTTCATGAGTATCTGGTACAATGTATCTTTCCTAGGGCCCAGTTATGGATCATCTGCTTGGACAGCTCAAAACATCATCAGGTGTAAATCAAATTTGCTTGAATAGGGAGACTGATTTCAGAAGCTCCCGAGAGCCTCTGTCAGCCTCGCCCTCCAGAAACAATTCCTCACCAGCTTGCCGAGGAAATCAAGTTTTTCTAATGAGGAATAAGCCTCTTGTACAATCAGAGATCAAAGGCTGGCTGGTAATGCTGCAGTGTGAGGGCATTTCGGTGCCGGGGTAACCAGTCAATCAAGAGGTGTAAGTAGGTCATTACTGGATCCTTCCCTACTTGGATTGGGGAGCCAGAAGCATGAGACTAGGACAGGGAGGGGGGACTGTGGAGAAGAAAAAAGACAGAAAAAAAAATAAGGATAAAGACAAATTTGACAGGATTTCCAGCTTTGCCTTCAGGCAGCCTCATCTACCTCCAGCTGGGCTAGGATAAGAAGAAGTTGTAGGCAGAGGTACTCTGTCTTCGGCTGCCAACGCAAGCAGCCACACTTGGCTTCATTAATGACGATGTTCAGGGTTTATTTTGTTAAACACGCACGCCTTCCCTCTGGGGCAGTAACGGACTCCAGGATATCACTGCACTCGAAACTGGGTTTTTCACCTTTCCTAAGATAATGTGCTCTAAACTAGTGTGTCCACACAGGGGCACATGTGCTACAGGCTCAGGCAGAGTAAAAGACTTATCATTGTCCTGATTACAGATATCGCTATTATTATCGTTGCTGCTATTTTATTTTGAGATAGGATCTCTTTATGCAGCTCAAGCTGACCTTGACATGGTGATGCTTTGGCCTCCTGAGTGCTGGATTACAAGTGAACATTAAACTGTCTGCCTAATAGAGATATCTAATAAATAATGGTAATCAATAAGTAAATATTTTAAATAATAAAGAAAAATACCTAATGAACAGGTATTATTTCAAAAGACAGTACATAGAAATAAAATATTATTTATATTATATGCTCATGCAATAGATAATTAAATATACATATAATACATAATAAAATTAATTTCTGTAATTAATATATAATTTGTGTATATTATAATGTAATATATATCACATGCCATGTCATACAATATGTGGCATGATATATGATGTGGTGTATATTATATATTGTTATATGATACACTATATATAATATTGTATATTATGTAATTATGTATATTTATGTTATGTGTGTATATAATATATAATTTATATATAATAGATGATAATGTATATGTGTGAATATCTATCCATATCTTAAAATTGTTAATTAGGAACCTTTAAGAAAAATTCTGTGATACGGTTATCAACGTTTACCAAAATATCAGTGAATTTCGCCACTATCCCAAATCAACAAGATATTTACATGAAAACAACAGTAATTACAATTAAAACTCAATGAAAGTCAGCAATTTTCACCTTAGCTTCAGGAAGATTGCTCGTAAATTAGGTAAAAATGGAAATATATAAGATTTGTAAGTCTCAAAATATATTTGCAAAGATTTTCTTTAGCCTTTTGTCATGAGGATCAAAACTGTTCTGTAACTTGGGTCTGTTCAGGAAATGTTTTAGCTAAAATCAACATTAATATATGTGATGCAGTAGATGGGAGTTTATATTTATTTTCTATTTAGTTGAGATATTCATCAGAGACTTAAAAAGCAATTTCCCTGAGGAATATTCCACAGAGCTTTATTTTCTGATCTTACGAAGTGTAGCTGATATTTATTTGCATTTTTTTGCAAGAAAATTCCAAATTTTAATCTGAAAGCCTGAAGAAAATATTTATTCTTGGAGAATTTATGCTAAGATATGTTACATATTTATTTTTCCACATACTTTTACATCAAAGGACCAAAAGTTGTTTGAAAACTTCTTACAAAAAATGCTGTATGTGGATCATTAGCTGCTTGATAGACAGCTCCAGGCAAGGAAGTTGGAAGAGCTCAGAGCCCAGAGGAGATCAATCAGAAGTATGAAATCAAAGCTATAATGGAATACTGTAAGGAAAGTAAAATTAGCGCTCATTTTGCATGCAATTGTTGAATAACATTTGTCTGTTTTGGTTAGAAGGGCTTCGTTTGAATTGGATTTGACTTCGTCTGTCCATACAAGACAGATTCAAGTTTATTTCTGGTAATAAAATGAGGAGATTTGACAACCCCTTTTGTCCTGCTGCTGTTCCTGGGCATTTACTGAACTGTATTATAATACCTGCCCTCCTGCACTAACACAGAAATTTCCTGAATGTGGTTCCAAGGAGCTGTTCAATAAATATTCATTAGATTAAAGTAAATGAACAATAGACATGTGCCAAGATAGGAAACTCAGGGGTTACTCACTCAGGAGCCACTCTTCACTTCCGGTCTTAGATATGAAGTTACTCAAATCAGCAACAGAAAATTTCTTCCAAAAAATGGTACTTTAATAAGAGGGTCAATAAACCAATAAAGAAATTCAAGATAATATTTCAAATTACATCCATAGTTATTCCACAAATTCAGCAACTCAGGTATAGTCCACAGAGTTCAGTGACCTATGTTTATATTTTATTTTATTCTTTGGTAATTTCATAGATGAAAATATTACATTTTGATACTACTTTCCTACATTTCCCCCTTCAACTTCTCTTGGAACCCCCACTTTCTTCCAAACCTCTCTCTCTCTCTCTCTCTCTCTCTCTCTCTCTCTCTCTCTCTCTCTCCCTCTCCCTCTCTCTCTCTCTCCGTGTGTGTGTGTGTGTGTGTGTGTGTGTGTGTGTGTGTGTGTGTGTGATATAGCTGTGTAATTGGGGCTGAGCTTTTCAAAATCAATTATTCTTTGCACCTTGACCAGCTATGAGACTGTATTGACCACCATCTGCTAGACAAATAAGCTTCTCTGGTGAGACTTGCACTAGCCTCTCAACAATGAGAGCATGAGATCTCAGCTGCATATACTTTATTTTAAAAATGAAATTTATAAGACTAGAAAAGGGGGCAATTTTTTTTAAATAATTGGTTAGTGTTACCTGCTCCAAATCTTTTACTGATTATTTCAGATTGGAATTCTTATTTAATTGACACAGTCAGCTTTAGATCATGTGTAAGAAGATGAAGTGGAAATTAGAGTTACAGCAGACAGCAAGGATACCCTGTGTTTTGTCACCCAGGTGTGAGAACCCAAGACTGAGACTGAGCCCTCCCTGGACAAATGAAGGAAAATGAGATGTGGACAGGGAAAAGCCCATGATGCATCCTTTGCACAGCTCAGGGAAAAGCCTCCCGCATACAAATGCTGGGAAGATGAAATGAGAGAGAAATTTTGGTGAGGGACTCAGACGACTGTCTCCTGTCAGCTAAATTAATACAGGAGATATGAAAGTTCCCCAAGGAAAGTATGAGACATCATCTATCTCTGGTCTACTGAGTATCTTTTTGTCACTTTTAGAACTCAACTATAAATAAGAGGACACAAATATGTTAAAAATGCAAGAATGAAAATGATGTATCAGGCAAACACTAGTCAAAAATCTTGGAGTAAGTATTGTTTCAGAGAAAAGATTATTTCTGTTCACAGAATAGTAATAGTTATAAAATGAATATCAATGAAGATAAGGCAATAATACCAATTGCACATTAATGCTCCTTATATCATAGCATCAACTTTCTATTCTATGGTTGTTGAGAAATCCATGGGAGGCCTGCCCTTTTGTGAATAGAAATGGGGGAGGAGTGGATGGAGTAGGGAGGCAGAGGAGAGGTGGGGGGAATGAGAGAAGAAAGAGAGGGGAAACTGTGGTCAGGATGTAAAAGGAAGGAAGGGAGGAAGGAGAGAGAGAGAGAGAGAGAAAGAAAGAAAGAAAGAAAGAAAGAAAGAAAGAAAGAAAGAAAGAAAGAAAGAAAGAAAGAAAGAAAGAAAGAAAGAAAAAAAGAAAGAAATGTAGCTAGAATTTTCCTGCCTGGCCCACAGTCAGGAAAAATCTCTATCACCTGCAAGTCCCACAGCCGCTCAGACACAACCAAGTAAACACAGAGACTTATATTGCTTACAAACTGTATGGCCGTGGCAGGCTTCTTGCTAACTGTTCTTACAGCTTAAATTAATCCATTTCTATAAACCTATACCTTGCCACGTGGCTCGTGGCTTACCGGCATCTTCACATGCTGTTTGTCATCGTGGCGGCTGGCAGTGTCTCTCTGACTCAGCCTTCCACTTCCCAGCTTTATTCTCCTCCTTGTCCTGCCTACACTTCCTGCCTAGCCAACGGCCAATCAGTGATTTATTTATGGACCAATCAGCAACACACTTGACATACAGATCATCCCACAGTAAAGAAAGAGAGAGAGAGAGAGAGAGAGAGAGAGAGAGAGAGAGAGAAGAAAGAAAGAAAGAAAGAAAGAAAGAAAGAAAGAAAGAAAGAAAGAAAGAAAGAAAGAAAGAGACAGAGGAAAAACAAAGAAAATTGCAGAAGAGGGTCTTTTCCATATATACTATAGCTTCCAGTCTTGTAGATTTTTTTGGAGGGGGGTTATATTTTATTATTGTTCTTCAGATTTGTTTTTTTTTTTTTAACAGGAGACAGAAACAGTGTGGATTCAGATGGGGGTGGGTGAAGAAGACCTAGAAGGAGTTAAGGGAGGTGAAACCATAATCAAAACATATTGTATGAAAAATCTATCTTAAATAAAAGAAAAATAGAAAATAATTCTTAAATTTGATATTTTTTCAAAACTTGAAAAGTGGAATACTTGCTCCTTAAATCAGCAGCAAGACAAAAATATCTATTTTCACTGCTTTGATATTTTCCTGATTATCCCACATACATCAAATAAGTGACTATGAGCCAAGCAAACCTTTTCTTCCAAAGTTGCTATTGTCAGGTATTTTGTTGTAGCAACGAGAAAAGTAACTAATGCATGAATGTTTATAACAGATTGTAGTGGGGGTGTACTGATGTTTGCTCTGCCCATTGGGCTATAAGGCCCAAAGGAGGCCGTGCTTCCTGCAGTTGTACATAAACTCTTATAAGGAGGAGAGAGGGGTCATGTGGTCCCTTCTCCCTGCTGCCTTCTCCCTTTTATTTATTTATTCCTCCTTATAAGAGGTCACATCCAAGGACAGGAAGCACAGCCTCCTTTGGGCTCTATAGCCCAAGGTCATGGGTGGAGTAAATACTACTACAGGGGTAGGGATGGAGAGGGAAAGACATGGAGGCATGACACATTGTACTTAATAAAAAGGCAGGAGGCATTGCTACAAGGCACAACATAGGTGCTTGTCAATCAACTAAACTAAGCTGAAAAAACATATTTAATTGTTTTTAAACTATTGCCGGGCAGTGATGGCACACATCTTTAATCCCAGCACTCGGGAGGCAGAGCTATGGTGGTATTTTATTTGTACTGAAATGTGATTTTAATTGTATGTTAATAAATAAAGTTGCCCGGGGGTCAGCGCTATTAGAGCCATAGCAAGAGCGTGGCAGTGGTGGCGCACACCTTTAATCCCAGCACTTGGTAGACAGAGCTAGGTAGATCTCTGTGTGTTCAAGGATACAGCCAGCATTGGAGACACACGCCTTTAATCTCAATCCCAACCATAGAAGACCTGGAAGTCTCTACAGACAGGCAGTGCCGAGGCAGTCATGTGTTTGGGTTTACAACCAATGAGAAGGCAGAACAGAAAGACTATATAAAGACAAACACACAGAAAGTAGGTCTCTTTCAGAGAGGTCTCTTGGCTTAAGAGGCTAGATGCAGGGTAAGGCTCTTAGCTCTGATCTCTTGGCTTTCTTCTTTGCATTGGTTCTGTGTTTCTTATTTAATAAGACGGTTGGTTACATCTACACAGAGCCAGATGGATCTCTGTGAATTTGAGGCCAGCCTGGGCTACAGAGTGAGTTCCAGGAAATGAAATTATATGAAATTCAGAAAATGAAAAGTAATCTATAATTACAGAAAACGGACTAATAGTTTCCTGAGAATTGGGGCATGGGGTGAGGTAGGGAGTGGCAGGAAAATGGATATTATAAAATGAAGAAAATGAAGGGGAAAGTATCTCCTAGTTCACACAATTTTTCATTCAAATAGAAAAAAAATAAATCAAGAAATGAGATTTGACAATCATGACTACTGAGATTACAACTTGAGTTTAAAAGTCATGATCACCAAGCAGTCAAAGATAGATAGATAGATAGATAGATAGATAGATCGATAGATAGATAGATATACAATTTATCTATTTATTTTACATGTCAGTGGCAGTTTCCCCTCCTTCCTCTCCTCCCAGTTCCTCCTCCCTACCCTTCTCTCTGTTCCCACCCTCAATCTACTCTTCCTTTGTTTCTGTTCAGGAAAGGGCAGGTTTCTCATGGATATCAACAAAACATGGCATATCAAGTTGCAGTAAGACTAAGCACCTCCCCATATATTAAGGCTGGGCAAAGTGACCCAATGTGAGGAATAGGGTTCCAAAATCCCCTATAAGAGTCAGAGACAGCCGGGCGGTGGTGGTGCACGCCTTTAATCCCAGCACTCGGGAGGCAGAGCCAGGTGGATCTCTGTGAGTTCGAGGACAGCCTGGGCTACCAAGTGAGTGCCAGGAAAGGCGCAAAACTACACAGAGAAACCCTGCCTCGAAAAACCAACAAAACAAAACAAAACCAAGAGTCAGAGACAACCCCTGTTCCCACCATTAGGAGTCCCACAAGAGAGCCAAGCTACACAACTGTAACATACACACAGAGGGCCTAGGTTAGTCTCTTGCTGGCTCCCTGGTTGTTGGTTCGGTCTCTGTGAGCCCCTATAAGTCCAAGTTAGTTGATTCTGTGAGTTTTCTTGTGGTGTCCTTGACCCCTCTGGTTCCTACCGTCTCCCCCCCCCTTCAACAGGATTTCCTGAGCTCCACCTAGTGGTTGTCTGTAAATCTGCATTTGTTCTCATCAGCTACTGGATGAAGTCTCTCTCATGACAACTGGGCTAGCCATCAATCTATAGGTATAGCAGAATATCATTAGGCACCATTACATTGACATTTTTCCCCACCATGTCATGGTTAGTTCTACCTTAGGTCTCTGGGTCAAGGGGTGCTCCAGGCAATGTCAGAGGATGCTCCAGACAGTGTCAGGGGTGGGCTTACTCTCATGGCATGGGTTTTAGGCTAGACTGGTCATTGATTGGCCACTCCCTCAATCTCTGGGCCACCCTTACTCCAGCATATCCTACAAGCAGGACAGACTGTAGGTTGAAGGTTATGTGGCTGGGTTGGTATCCCAATCCCTCCACTTGAAGTCTTACCTCATCACAGGAGATGGCCAGTTCAAGATGAGTATCTACTATTGCTAGGAATCTTAGCTGGGGTCATCCTTGTAGATTCCTGGGAGATTCCCTTGCACAAGGTTTTTGCCTGACTCTGAAATCCTGCCTCCCCCCACCCCCTGTTTTCAGACTCCTTTGATACTCTCCCGGTCTGTCCCCCACCAATCTGATCACGTGCCTGCAATCCACTCACAAAATCTCTTCTTTTTCCCTTTCCCAGGGAGATTTAGGCATCCCCGCTGCCCCCACCCAACCCTCCTTGTTACCAAGAATCTCTGGGTCTGTGGATTGTAGCACAGTTATCCTTTACTTTACAGCTAATATCAACCTACATGTCCTTCAACCAAGGGATGGATAAAGACAATGTGTACAGCTTCACAATGGAGTATTACTCCGTTTGTTAAAAACAAAACAAGGACATCAGGAAATTTGAAGGCAAATGGATGGAACTAGAAAACAATCATCCTGAGTGAGGTAACACAGCCCAACAAAGACAAACATGGCATGTACCTACTCATAAGTGGATATTAGCTGTCAAGCAGTCTCAAGCCCACCCATCTTTCATTTTAATAAACACATAAAGAAATAGCTTTCCTCCAACTCTTAAATTTAGCACTGAACAGTTCTGCAAAGCATCATCTTGATCCCAGGGTATGAAAAATGGTAGAGACCTTGTAAACCCAGAATGACAGACTGCCCGGTTTAAAATGATCAGAAATGCAGAAGCACATCTAACAATTAGCAAGAAATACAAGAGGGCACACTGCCATACCTCTCCTGGGCAGCTGTTACAAAGCTCCCTTCATTAGACAACTAGTTGCAAAGACTTGTAAATGCACAAGAGTCATTCTGAGTGTTTACTACCCAGATGTTAAGCCAGCTACACTGAAAGAGCTGGTTCCCCTGAGCAATTAACCTATTTAGTCCAATTGGATGTAGAATGGTGAGTGGAGTTTGCACAGCATGACACACTGCCAGCATCTCTAGTAGCCTTTAAAAGCCAGGCTGATGAGTAGCTTGCCGCAATCAAGCTGAGAAGCCAGCTCCAGGGCACAGTGCCAATGGAAAAAAAGAAGACATCCATCAGCTTGCCTGATATCAGTTACTGTCATCAGGAAAGGAAGAGTTTTGCTCTTTAAAAAAAAAAAAAGAAATCAAAATGAAAATGTTGACATTCTCTCGGGAGCTATGCACTAATGACCCAGTGAAACTAAGCCCCAAATAGTCCCAAGGCACTGCTCTGAACTCTACTGGATGGTAGGGTAGATTTATATCCGCTGACTCAGGAAGAAAGCTTGGATGAACTGCATGGCAAATTGTCCTACACTCAGCTGGACACAGAACCCAAAGCAGAAACCACTGATGGGGTCTTCTGTGTAGAACTCAGGTTTCGCCAGCTTTCAGCCATCTGATTACAGCCTCCTGGGTTAAAAGGGCCCAATTTTATCCCATCATTTTCATCCTGGTGAGAGCATATTATAAAATCTGCCATTTTTGTCATTTTGAATGTACAGCTCAGTTGCGCAAATTGCATTCTTATTGTTGAGCAATCATCACTAATATTCAGCTACAGAATTTGCTAATCTTTGCTAATGAAAACTCTGTACCTATTAAAAAAGTAGTTCTCTCCTTTTGCCTTGGTCCTTGGCTGCCTCCATTTTACTTTCTGTCTCTATGGATCTGATTCTATTTACCACACATAGGTAGAACCAAACAGTGTATGTCTTTTTAGGACTAATTCACTTAGCATGAGGTTCACCTCTGTATTTAAGAGATGTCAGAATTTTCTTCTTTTCAAATGCTAAATAGCATTCCAGTGTAGTTCATTTTTAATGCACAATACTTTCATGAGATAAAACAATAATGTGAAGGAAAAAAAAGTATAAATAAGACCATCATCAATACATGAAGTTTTACTCACAATACAAATTTTATTGCTAGTGTGTTAAAGAACTATGTTTTAAAAATATTGAAAAGATGATAGGAGACATTAAAATTTTTCCCACAATGCTTTGTAACATAACTGATTCTTTGATCTACTAATATTTAATAATATGTGTCTAATTTGGACATGTGTGAATGAAATGTTCTTGGTATTATTAAGTCCACATGATAGCTAAAAACACTTTATGTATTACAAACTCTGTTTATGATTCTCATACCATGTTGCTTATTTTTTATATCACAAAAGTTAATAATCAGTTGCTTACTGCTTCGTACTTAGTACATTTTAACTTTGGGGCAGAAATCACACAAGAAGTGTTTTCATGGCTCCACACTTGGCAGTTTAGAATCTATTCCTACCGTGAGGACTTGTTTGGACAAGAATGGTCAATTGGGTCTTTGGGAAAGCTGAAATAAAATTACAGTTCTTCTGAGAGGGGAAAGAAATTATGTCCTTCCTGAGATAAACCTCAAGGTGGCCCTTAACTAACTGATGTAAACAACTGGTAAGTCTGTTCATATCTCCAATGTGGAGAAGGTAAACTAAGGATCCAGAAAGTAAACATATACTGTTGTTGTTAGTGTTGTATTAATTAGTTTTCAATGCTGTGACCAAAATTCATGACACTATTTAAAGAAAAAAAAGGAATATTTTGGCTTCCAATTTCAGAAGATTTAGTCCATGTTTGTCTTCTGTCCTGTGCTTGAGGATGGCATCATATTCACGGGAACATGTGTCTGAGAAGAGCATTTTATGTCCATCAGGAAGCAGAGAGAGAGGGGTGGGAGGGAGAGAGGGAGAGAGGAAGGGAGGGAGGAAGGGAAGGAAAGAGGGAGAGAGGGAGAAAAAGAGGGGGGAGGGAGAGAGAAAATGGCTAGGGACAATATACTCCCAGAGATGTAGTCTAACCATTCAGTTGCCCCGACCCTAAGTTTCCACAACAAGTGAACACAGTGCAACCACCAGAGAACAAGCATTCAAAACCTGAGCCTTCAAACACCAGATTAAAAGTGTAGCTACACTTCTAGTAAATGTTTCTTCCTCTTCCCTCTATGGAAGTATCAACCTTCCCATTACTCCAGTTGAAGATATCTTAAAATCCGGCAAATCACTTATTAGAATGAGTATTTTCATTTGGATTGGTGATCAAGTAGCAGACATTTTTATATGCATCATGACTAGGACTATGCCATAAAATTAATTTAAATGGCACTTAAAAGGGGAAAAAAACCTAAGTAATAAAATTAGTTATCAGGAGATAATATAATTAACCATAGCCACAAATAATACATTCTCTAGCCTTCTGTATGTCACATATAACATTAGTTACGTTTTCTACAATGTCTCTTAATTTTCATCACAACTGGGAAGTTGGCAGTATCTGTGCCTAGGAACACTGTATTTAAGTTTAAGATGTGGCAAAGAAAAGCTATATGACTAGAATCTTCTTTTCAAAACATAACTTGATAACTTTTTACAACTTATATTTATGAGGAGGGATCCTTCAGGTGAAAAGTCTCAATTCCATAACCAAAATCAGGGTGTGGGGTGGGGAGAGAAGACTTGAATTGGTAATAGCGAAATTTTGAGAGAGAAGTTCACTGAGGACTTGGCTGTTTCGAGAAACATTCAGTGTCCTATGTAGCCTTAACTGTCAAGCTGACACAGGCTAGAGTCACCTGAGAGGAACTTCTCTATTGAGGAGTTGCCTAGATCAGATTGGTCTTTGGCATGTCTGTGGGAGATTGTCTTGACTATCATTTAATCCTGGAGGACCCATCCTACTGTGAGCAGTACAATCCCTCGGCAGGTGGTTCTGGATTGCATAAGAAAGCTTATTAAGCATGAGCCTATAAGCAAGCCAGGAAATGAGCCAGCAAACAGCATTCCTCCGTGGTTTCTGCTCCAGGTTCCTGCCTTGAATTCCTGCCCCAACTTCCATGGCCATGAATGATCATTGTGACCTGGAAATATAAAATGAAATCAGCCATGTTCTCCCCCGAGGTGCTGTTGTCAGTCAGAGTGTTTTATCACAGCAAGTAAAAGGACAGTAGAACATCCAGGAAGCTAATGAGCCTAAGAAAAGAATAAGGATATCATTTTCTACCATGGCGAAACCCACGGAGCTCCAAGTATATTGTGTCAGTTCCTTTTCCTGTTGCTATGATAAAATACTTTGATAAAAGCACTTCTGGGCAAACAGGTTCATTCTGGCTCCTGGCTCACAGTTCACATTATAGTCTGTCATGGGAGGGAAGTCATGGAGCAGAAGCTGGAAGCCGCTGGTCACATTACGTCAATGGATGCCTACATGCTCAGCTGGCTTTCTCTCCATCTTCCATATACCAGGTCCCAACCACAATGAAGATAGGTCTTCGCCCATTAATCAACATAATGAAGATAATCCCCACATACAAGCAAGTCCAGAAGCCTATCTCCCAGGTGATTCTAGGTTGCATTGTTAATTGTTAAGTTCACAATTAACATTAAACATCACATGTAAGAACATCATGAGAAACAATAAGAGCTCAGAATTTAGAAAGAGGAGGTAAAACAGATGAGAAGGAATGTCCAGAGATGCCTAAAAGGCAAGAAAATGAAGAACATAATAGGTAGCATAGAGAAGAAGGTTATGGGCATCTATGCCAAATGCTTCAGAAAGGCTAAAGATGATGGAGAAAAGCTCTTTACTCACCTAGGAGAGAAGTTTTAGAAATCAGAGGGTCAAAACACGATTCCAGATATAGCAAAGAGATAAAAGTTAATGAGAGAAGGTTTACCCTCCTTTTAGCACAAGGCAAGGACAGCAGCAAGAATCACTGTTGTAAATGTCAGATATGGAGACACGTCAATGGAGCCCACTGGGATCAGAGCTCTTCCTTATTTCTGGTCCTATGCTGCAACCCTACAACCTGAAACCCCTAGTATCTCTGGAATATAATGAAAATAACTATTAATATCTTAATTTCTCTGTAAAATGCCGATCTTACCAATACTTTTATATATCAGGACTAAAATAGGACAAATAATAAACAAACTGATAAGGATGAAAGCTACATTACATAACCAACAGATAAACATCTCCAGTGTTTTGTTCCGAAGGCAAAAGTTTTGTTGGTCCAAAGTCTCTGACCAGGGCAGTTGACTTAAAATGGTAGTTCACTCATTTAATACAATGGAAAATAAAAGAAGAAATCACCACTGGACATATTATAACATCAACTTTCCTGTGATTTCACACAGAATGACTTTCTTCCAGATTCCCCAACCTGCTTTGTTCTGAGCATTGATTACTGATGTGTTATACATATTATACATCAGAATGTTACCTTTATCTAATTGCAGCATCTACAGTATCAGTTATCCATCTACTGACATACAGCTTGAACATAAAAACTATTCTTTTAAACTCTTCAATTTTCTTTCATATATCTTCAAGATTTATTTAAATTAATACTTTATTAGTTTCTAAAATAGGTCTCATAATAAATCTTTCTGTTATGACTATTGAGTCCTTGCAAGATTTAGAATCACAGCAGTGAAAGAACAAAAATATAGAATATATTTGAAATAGCAAGAGCATTTACAAACCTATGACTTATATGCCAGTCACCATGTTACATGTATAATTCTTTCCTACTTTACGTAAAACTGTTAGGACTCACACTAGGCAGCAATGGTGTCATTTACCCCATTGTTAATCATTCAGCAAGCAGAGGTGAGAAAGAGTACTCACTTCAGCACCTCCTCAAAGTTTCTCAGTCAGAATACTCATCACCTTCAGTTGACAGTGGAGTTGCTTTTGAGAGCCACCTTGCCATTCAACCAAAGATGGCAATATCCATGCATGACCTTCCATACTTTAAAAAGCTTGTGACATAAATCTCTCTTTTATAACTCTTCAATATTTAACAAGTTATGGCTAATATTGTCAACATGCAATATGCTGTGTTTGTCTTCAAATATAACTCACTGATTATAAGATTCATATTCGTACTTCACTAGGCACTCTGTCCTTGATCAGAAAGAGAAGGCTTCTTAATTGGTTCCTAATTTAGGTGTGTGCTAATGCCACCTAGCAAGTAGACTGGGCAAACTTTAGAGCAGAGAATTGGTTGAACTGAATCAAGAATTTCATTTTATATCATACACACACACACACACACACACACACAAATACAGAAACACACACTCACACTTACACACTCACAGACTCATTCATACACACAGAGACATATACAGAGAGAGAGAGGGAAATATACAGACATACACACTCTCACACTCACACACACACACACACATATATATATATATATATATATATATATATATATATATATACTCACACACAGAGACTCACTCACCCACACACAGAGACATACAGAGAGAAAGAGAGAGAGAGACAGAGAGAGAGAGAGAGAGAGAGAAATACACAGACAAGCACACACACACACACACACACACACACACACAACATACACCTTGAGCTGAGCTGTTGAGTCCAGTTAAATTTCTATGAATCATGCTTTTGAAGAACTCTGTAAAAATCAATGTTCCTATAAGTCTCTAAAGATCACTGAACTCTGATACATTTCAAGCCCTTTCTAAGGTTTTTTTTTAATCCATTTTCTCACTTAAACCTCATATGAACCATTTGCGCCCACACTTATTATTCTCCCTGTGTGTCAGAGGAGAAATAGGCATGTAGCAATTCTATAACCTGTCTACCATTATGTAGTTCTATATTTAAGAAATTATATAGATATAATTTCTACTGAATTCCTATCTCTTCTTAAAGAGTCATCACACACACACACACACACACACACACACACACACACACACACACACACATATTTGCCATCAAGCAACCTAGAGGGAATTTCTGTGTATGTGTTTCCTGTGATTTTACTTTAGCTCTTTATTTTTTTTTGTTTGTTTGTCCTGTTCAGGTTTGTTTTTATTTTATCTTATTTGCTTCTCTTTTTTTACATGCCTGTTTGTTTTCTAATGAAATTCAGCAAGAAAAGCTAGGGAATTGGGTGGGTGTGGAGGATCTGGAAGGAGTGAGGGGAGGGGAACCATAATCAAAATATATTGTATGAAAAAATCTATTTTCAGTTAGAGAGAGAGAGAGAGAGAGAGAGAGAGAGAGAGAGAGAGAGAGAGAGAGAGAGAGAGACCTAAGGCCTTCAAATGGCCAGGCCCTTCTAAAAGGCTTCTCACTTTTAAAAAGTCTTTTAGAATTCATAAGTCTAATAAAGATTTATCATTTCTACCTTTGGTTTTTTTAAAAAGTATAAGTAGTATATAGCATGAGAACCAATAATATTCCTTAAACAAAGTTAGCCATAGGCCGGGTATAGTGCATGCCTTTAACCCCAGCACTCAGGGCAGAGGCAGGAGCATCTCTGTCAGTTCCAGGCCAGCCTGGTTTACAGAGCGAGTTCTGGGATTGTTACTCAGAGAAACCCTGCCTGGAAGAATAAAAGAAAGGAAAGAAAAGAAAAGGTTATCCATAATATATTCACCTGTTCATAAAAATAGATATATAATATTTACTAGTGGCAAGGATAACAAATATTTTGATCAAATTCTAATTTTAAAGATGACCTAACAATTTCATTTATAATAGAATCTGCTGAAATAAAATCCACTGAAGCCATATCACACACACACTCAACCAAAGCCACGTAATATCTCAACGGAAGCCTCTATCACACACCACAAGATTCTAAACTTGACCTCATTATATGAGTGGAAAGATTCTACTCTATTTAAAAGTTAAAACTTCAAAAAATATTAAGATTCTATATCATTAGTTTTAAGTAAATATATTTACTTATTTTTATCTTAAAAAATAAATTTGAAGTGCATTTTAAGTGTTCTGCAAATAATTGTGCTTGAAATATTCATTGCCCATATCTGAAGTAATACAGTTAATATTATTAATACTCAATGGTAACAATCATAACATCTTGAGTATGTCAAAACGCTCCTTTATACAACATCTTCCTTAATATGACCACAACAATCTTTTCATGGATTTTCACAAAGAATATATACCAGCAGCAACAGGGATTTGCATTTAGTAAAACAATATAGAAATAGCAACTTAGTGTCATCTTCTAGAAGTGTAGAGATCTAAGCAGCAGTTTCATTAATACATTTTAATACAACAAAGATCTACTCATATGCTCTAGAACTGGGTTGGGATTTTACCCTAAATTTCTGATGGTTTGATTTTATTGAGATAATAGATTGGTGTATTAAATTGCTTCTTATGACTCAGAAATATATAGCACTAACTGTAAATACACTCAAGCTATAGTATCTACAACAAACGCAAACAAAACACAAAGAAAAAAGGGAAGCAACACAATTATTAATGTTGATTAATTAATAGAAGAGACAGAGAGGGTGGAAAAATTAGCTAGTTTCTTCACTTTCGTTACATTTTCACTGCATGTCGAATTTTCACATATTATTTTGTATATTTCAATATATGTATCATTATTAGAAAATAGCATGTAATTGTGAGGTGTTAATTTCATCTGGCACAGGATATAGTAAGTTCAGGGTAATTAGGATTTGGAAAAGTTGATGAGACAAACAGTGCCTGTAGGCACGGGAGTAGAAGTGAGAGGAATAGATTTGGATCGATGGTTTTAAAAGCCTTCAAATTTAGGCAGAAGAGTTTGGGCTTCCGGCACAGAGCTGCTTTGAAGGACAGTGCTGGAAGGAGTAATGTAAGATGGGCTTTACAAGGGAAGGACTGGAATCAATGAGATCTCTGGTTTCACAGGAACTTTACATCCTTATACAGCATCTGCAGCACACTATGCGCAACCGCTAAACGTTTACCAAATACCAGCAATGGTGAATGAGCAATGATAACAGAATGGACCAGAAATCCGATAAAGAGATCTAGGAACGGTAATTACACATTACATGTGGTATCTCAGTATGAAAGCACACAACTTGAAAGTGTATTGTGTGTGTGTGTGTGTGTGTGTGTGTGTGTGTGTGTGTGTGCATCCATACATAGAAAAGGCAGATAGAATGGGGTTAGGAAGCAATCTTAAAAGTCAGGCTTCCTGGATCATTTCACAGCCCTAATAGTTATTTGCTAAACTTGGACATGTTTTCTTATATTTAAAAGACTGACACAGTTTTCTATTAAAATGAGGTTAGGATCACATCTATCATAGAAGATTAATTTAGATAACAAAAAAAATCACTTAAACATGGTAAACATCAATAAAAGCTGTAACTCTCAAGTTATTGTCTTTCTCACTGAGCCACCTTCATTTAGATACCTTTCTTTTAGATGTGGTTGACAATATCGCAGGGAATTGTCCAGAACAACACTATGCCCTCCCTAACCCTAATTAAAAGAACAACACGCCGGGCCAGGCAGTGGTGGCGCACGCCTTTAATCCCAGCACTCGGGAGGCAGAGCCAGGAGGATCTCTGTGAGTTCGAGGCCAGCATGGGCTACCAAGTGAGTTCCAGGAAAAGGCGCAAAGCTACACAAAGAAACCCTGTCTCGAAAAACCAAAAAAAAAAAAAAAAAAAAAAAAAAGAACAACACAAGCACTAATTACTAACTAACTCATGACTCTAAAGGAATCGTCATTTAAAACATTTTTAGTTAGCAAAAGCATTACTCCATATCTTAATTGAAAATACTATGGCATATTCTTCCTGGTTTTATGTCTTAAACTTTTATTCTAAGGGAAAACTTTTAGCACATAGTTAAAATAGGAAAGCACATTGTTCAGTAATAACTTGAACCTATTGTGCCCTAGTATCATCAAGACAAAGTACCAAGTTCTTCTCAGCTTCACAGCCACTTCTGCCACCACTTCCCAGGACAAGTACAAGGCTTCATATGGTGGAGACCCCAACATGTCCAGGTGATAGTCTTTATGCAAGTTTCTGATCTCAGAATTTTTTCTACAGAAATAAAACTCCACACTCCACATCAGCAAGGAACTACAGGAGGCTTTTAGAATCATATTAACAACCTCATTTCTTCCCCCCACTAAGACTTTTCCATGCATAGAAATAAATACAACCTTCCTATGGCCATTCTTCTATAATTTATGGTTTTCTTAAAAATTGGTAAATGAACACCCAAACTTTTGCTTTTCTAAATAAAGCTTACACAACAGACTCTTCTTTAAATTTCAGAATAGCAAGCTTTTTCAACTTCCTGCAGTCTATGTTGGTGGGGAGGGGCAGGAATTGTTTCGATCAAGGATTAACTATTATTAATTCCTTCTTTCACAAAGGACATGATCTAACTTTAGATTATAGCTCTTACTGACACTTAAGATGCTCTTACTGACACTTAAGTATAGGGTTAAATGTAGCAAACTGAAAGAATTAAGGACAAGTCTAGTGATGACAAGCAGTAGCATATTGGGCTTATTGCTCCACAGGATATTTTTATTTTTACTTAAAGGTAACTTCTCTAATATCGTGTGGGCAGGAATAAAATTTGAATGCTGAGACAAAATAGCTGCGTTCCAGAGACTTATGCCCTCACTCTCAATTCAGAGTTGTTGCTGAAAAGTAACAGGTCTGGTGGAGATGCACGCACCACAGCTGCCTGCTTTCTTACCAATACCATGTAAGGAAGTTCTGGCCCACAGGATGAGGATTTTCTAATATGGAGTGGAATGGGTACATTGCTTCTGGGGTTGGGTTTTAATAATCTGCGATATAAGTCTTCATTCATCTCTACCTGTTCTTGAGTTGGCCAGTTGGAGATGCTGTCCAAAAATGACCTCGTAAACCAGGCATTGCAAAAGGAACAGCTGATGGAACCTGTATTTCTAAAATTGAGTAGAAAGAACTAAGACCAACCCAAAGCCATTCCTACCACTGCTGAGTGGGTGAGAAAGCACTGTTCATGGTGTTAACCTTTGGAGCTATAGTGGTTGACTTATTTTATAGAAACTAAAATAAAGCTAGTTAATGCATGTGGCCAAATTCTATACAGTAGAAGGCTTTCTGATGCGATATAACTTGCATCGAGGCAAAAAATAAACATATCCCCAAAGGGAATATGTTATGTGCTATTCTCTACCAGTTAATTCACCAATAATAACACATAATAAAGTTATTATTTTACAATTTGGCTAACATTCAAAGAATACCTTCAATTGCTACTTTACAGGTATTTGCACATTTCATTCTGAAAAATCCCACATCTGAAGAATAAAAAGCTTACAAAGTAACTAAGCACATTGCCCAAGAATATATAGATACTAGTCATCAAAGAAATCATTTATAAGAATTGTCTAGTGAATAAAGAGAATATTAAGAAACAGTACAGCAATGCAGACTTGTAGGTTTATGTTCATTCAATTAGGAAATGTTGATGTCCATGCCATGATTATATTCATGGACTGTGGGGATCAAGGATGTTTAAAGGACATGAATCGTGAGAGAAGCATATCTAAAACCAGTTGAAAACAAATACCATGAAAGCAACTACAACAACCTATAAAGAATATGGTGTCATGTGATACTGCAGAATATTGCGGCGATCTGTTTTAGAAGGACCGCTCTTTAAGGAAAATAGCACTTCAGCTGGCCCTCTCTGCATGCAGAGTTCAATGGGCAAAGGGAGAAACAGAATCATTCAAGTGAACTAGAGGATGAGTGTGAGGGCAGATGCCTCTTTTCCTCTCCTGTCTGTTTAGGGGGCTCCTGAGTGTGTAAACGAGTGGGTCTCTGATTCTAGTGCCTGCTTGTGGGGGCTCTTTGATTTTTCTGTTGGCTTGTCTTCTTCAACTTAAATATGATGGTTTTTGTTTTATCTTATCATATTTTATGTTGTTAGGTTCTTTTGTTGTGAAAAAACTGAAAATATTTAAACTTTAAAAAAAAATGAGGGACATTGAGATAAGATAGTTCCTTGGGTTATCTGGGTGAGCCCTGTGTAATTAGTTAAGGTCCTGATAGGTCGTTAAAGAAGATGGTCGGTGTTAGAAAGGGTAGTGTGGTAGTAAAGCCAAGGAAAATGCTATGCATGGGACATTTGACCTTCTAGGTAGCCAAGGGTCAGACAAGGAAACTGATTCTCCCCTAGCACCCCACCAGAATCCCAAAAAGCAGCAAATCCTTGAGGAGACTGTGATCTTAGTTTAGTGAGACCCATTTTGGAGTCCTGACTTTCAACACTATACAATAATTAGTGTTTTTGTGTTTTCAGTCATATTGAATAACTTTATGATTCATATATTCACAACACTCACATATTATTATTAACTACATATGTTAAATATATTGATAGATAATATGTAACAATATATATTATTTATACTATTCATATATTCATATACTATCAATAATAACTTTAGTATCTTGTTTGTGTTTTCAATAGTATTGAATAATTACATTAATAACTTTCTGTGGCAACTACAGAAGACACTAGAGGACTTCTCACATGTAGCAAACATCAAAAATGTTAGTGTAGTGAAGTAGGGTACTGATGGAAGAACCAGTAGAGAAGCAGATACATGGTGGTGTGTATTTTATCCAGGTGGATGCTTTCAAACATCATTTGGATTAGCTCTCTGAGTTTTCAGTCAAAGTAGTTATATGATGACAAAATTATTAAACTGGAAATATTATATATGTTATATATATGATATGAATATACAAAAAGCAGCAAGAGCAGAGAAGGGAGAAACAGGGTTATTTCCAATGCTTACCAATCATCCAAGAAGGACACATAGTAAACAAAATGAAATGTATTTATCTCAGACTCAAAATTTAGATGTGATTTGGACTACAAAACTAGAGATAAAATTGGGGTAGTCAGTATTTCTATGGCAGGTGAATCTATGAGACTAGGAAAGTTACTCCTTCCAGGCACTAAATGTTTATTGTGTGCCTGTTTTTCTATGATCTAGGAAGATGGCAGTTCACAAAATGAGCATTACCTCTCATCTTACACAGACTCTGTTCTAGTGAAGAAGATGGATAACACACCAAGTAAATACACAAAACTACAGAAAGAGGAAAGCATTGTCATGAAAAATTTTAAAGATGTGTTTGTCTCAAAACTGGTATAAAAACCAGTTGGGAACTTTCCAGAACTGACAAGATGTGTTTAGGGAGAGGTAGCAGCCACACACAGAGCGTTGGAGAAGCTTTATTGGTGAGGCATTTAAGCTGAGACTAAATGACAAGGAAGTAGTCACACTTTTTCTTCGATTGATTGCCCTCCTGTGTCGCTGAGCACTTGAAGGAGAAGGATACTGCTTACATCTTGTATGCACAGGTCTCTCAGTGACACCACTATTATGATGAATCATATTGTACCGTGTATCCCTTTAAAAATTTATGAGCACATAATAAGTATTTACTATCTACCAGATTTTAAAGACCAAACAAAACAAAGATTTCATTGTTTTTTTTTCCCCCTCTCCAATAGCTCCCAATCTGTTTGAAGAAACTATGTATAAACATGGAGCAGAGGTGGCAGTTCAAGAAGAGAGCATGAAGAGGTAGACAGCTCCATGACACACTGCATGACCACGTCCTGGCTCAACCAGTGAAACATGGACTTACGTTAAGGAAACTGGCTTGTTGAACCTCAACATGATAGGTTTGAGGACCTCAGTGAATAACTCAACTTCTAGACTGTAATTTGTCAAGCTTTAAGTAGAACTAAATATATTTTCATAGCTTACCTGTATGTGTCAGGTCCTAGTCAGTCATATTTTATTATTATTATTATTATTATTATTATTATTATTATTATTATAAGTATAAAATGATACATTATGATTTTAGACCCTCATATCTATTAGGATAGTACCTTAAGAGGCTAGTGGAACAAAATGTGCTATAAAGATACAGAATATACAGCAAGAAACTTGTATTAGACGATTTTGACTTAACAGAAATCTTAAATATACACTTCCAATCCCTTTATGGTATTTTTCCTACCAGGGAAAGCTTTTTATTTTTTCCTACTGCAGAGGTCATCTTTAAACTAGTACATTAAAG
Source organism: Peromyscus eremicus (assembly GCF_949786415.1). Classification (NCBI taxonomy): domain Eukaryota; kingdom Metazoa; phylum Chordata; class Mammalia; order Rodentia; family Cricetidae; genus Peromyscus; species Peromyscus eremicus. Next base: position 6,283,405 of record NC_081434.1, read on the forward strand.
ATGTTTTCTGTGTTAAGCAGCTACTAGGCATGCCTAGGGTCCTTATAAACTGAAGCTGTAACTCCTTCCAGTTCTGATGTAGATTAGTGCACCACAAAACAGCCATAAAAAGGATACGATGAGAGAATTTGAGTAAAAAGCAATACTGGTGACATATAAAAATGGCCAGAATAAACTTTAATCGGCCACCTCAAAATGACATATCGACACAGTTCTGCAGTCTCTTCCAACAACCTATAGCTTCCCCCTGGGGCATTTCCTCCAAACACTCAGAACTTCATTCTCAGAAACTTTCAATCATGCTGATGGCCATGGGGCGCTTCAGCTGCTCAGTTACCTGCAATCCCTGCTTCCATCACCCTGCAGCAACACCCAAGGCTGCCAGCCAGCTAAAACAGCCTCTCCCAGGTGTCCACACTCCGCTCTGTGAGCCTCCCTCCTATTTCAGCAGGAAGACGCCTGCCATTCTCATAAGAGTACGATCCAGGTCATCCTCCATTGGGGCTTCCAGACAATCAACTCACATCTCTCTCCTAAAGCCTTAACTTTCTCCTCTTCATTAAATTTTCAGCCCATTCTACCAGCTTATACTGCCACATCTATGTTTCCTTGTCAGAATCCATCTGACACCCCAAGCTCTAAATTTTACTCATATCACTGCTTATATATGTATGTGTATACTAATACACATGCACACACACACACACACACACACACACACACACACACACGTACGCATGCATGCACATACACACATACACACACACACACACACACACATGCATGCATGCACACATACAGAGTCTGTGTTTAGTAGGTTAAAATGTCAAAACAATTATTAATTTCAGTAAAGTGATATAACTTCTAAGGGTCACTGTCTTTTCAATGTGTCAATTGGTCTGTTACAGATCTAAATTAGTGGATTTCAAACTTTTGTAAGTAATGAGACTTTTTCCTCAAATTCTATTGTAGACCTTACAGAAAGAGTGAAGTCTTTGAAGGAGGGACCATTCATAGATTGTACACTTGCCAAATGACCTCCCCTCCTTAGAATGGCTTTTGTGCTGTTTCCAAGTAACAAGACCCCAAGGAACACATGGCAGTCATTGAATTAAATAATCCATATAGCCCATTCTAGACCTAGCATCTAAAATTACTATTTAAAACAGTCACACGGGAAGAATAATCAAGGAAGCTATAACAGTATCTAGTGCCAGTTTTGTTATATGCCATACTGTCTTTTATTTTTAATCAATTGCCCCCAGATGTACTTTTTTTTTAACCAAGGAAAAAGATAGACTTAGCAAACTTCTTTAACTTTATGCAAAAACCTAAGTTGGCAAGCACTGGGAATGGGATGCAGTCCTTGCTCCTTTCAATGCTGCACATCCTCTCCACACGAGGTCTTGCCTTCCAGCCTGGCTCCCCTCCAGCCACTACGACCAGTGAACGAGATCCTCACATATTTTATTATAAACATATTCCAAATATCTGACACCTGGTGGACGGCTGTATTTGTAGGAAGAAATAGGTTGGTGCAGCCGGCTAAGAAATGGCGGTTTCTGCTTCCAGAAAGATAAGTCATCCCTGAAGACCTGGCAAAGATATCTATTTGGAAAACCCAATACTTTGAACTGAACTAGGAAAATAGTGGTTACTTAAAACTACTATTTCAAAAAGTATATTCTAAATCTCCCTTAGCCCACTTGGTACCATCGACTCCAAAACGTGTATTGGACTTCTCATGTGAAATGTTCCAGTGGTATGGTGTAGAATCTTCCTTTATACTCAGCTGAATTCTTTATCCTTAGACTGCCTCTCACACAAATCTAAATATGCTGGATAATTACAGAAATAGTAACCGGGTGGAAAGCATTCTAGGCATCTGAACTCGGAAATTTGTTCTAGTGTCATTCCCTGTTTATTGTCTTAAATCTTTCTTCAGATCCGATGCTATTGTTGCTCTTTTTCCTCTGGCAGATGTTCAAGGGTGAATTATGCAATTAAGAATCCAAAATTCCACTCCATCCAGATGCCTAATTTGCTAACTATTCACTTGTCAGAAACACATGTTGACTGCCTATTACAGAATGACGGTCGCGCAGCACAGCTTCTGGCTTCCATTTTATGAACTGATGCCGAAACTCTGATGAGTGTCCCAGAAGGCATTTTCTAGTGTTCATCCCTATGCCATTTTATTAAATTTCAGCAATGTCTCAACATCTGTTTAAAACAAAAAGTTCACCCTAAAAGTTTTAGTTCCAAAATCAATATGTACTTTTGTTTGGAAGGTCCTTACAGTGGAGGAATATTTCTGGAATAAACATTCAGACGCCAAGGAGAGTGGGAGAGAGGCGATGTCACCAGTGGACTGAAGCCAAAACAGCTCCTGAAAGGCTTCCAGGCTGGGTCCAGTTATGCTCTCATTTTGTGACTCCAAAGCCACACGGAGAGGCAGGCAAACAAGCAAGGTTCTACAGAAGCTTATGAGGCAGTCAGCAGGTTGCTAAGGGCGACGACCCAGCATTGCCACTACTTCTCTAGGTAGCAAGTGAAGTCATGCTTGGCAAATGGACAGTACAAGTAGTGCTTTCAGTAAATCACTAAATAAATCAATGTCCGATAACTGGTCTTTTCTACATTATTTTACTATATCCCCTCTTCTTCCCCTTCATAACACGGTATGAATTTATCTTGAAGAAACGGGTTGGTAATCCTGGTCTATTATCTGCATTGTAATCCGCTGCCTCTCATTTGTATCTTTAGCTTTAATACTTTTAAAGATTTTTTTGGCATTTTTCTCATACTATTCCTGACTGTTTAGCATTAAAAATTATTCATTTAAATCTGCATATATGTCTCTCTTCAGTGGTAATCTAGACTAACCCTCTAGGGTTAGTATTGCTGGACCTCACTTCCTGGGAGCATATCTAAGTCAGGGGCCAAGAATAGCAGCCTACAACCATCTCCTGGGTAGCGGGTGTAAATACTCTTGGGGCAGGTGCCATGTACACCATGAGGAACTGCTGCTCTTTTGACTAGAATGGTAGAACCCTTTTCTTTTCTTTTCTTCACATATTAGGTCTTTCCTACGACTTGAAGAGAGGTGGTCCAGTTAAATATGTTTCTTTGGAGTTGTTAGTCAGGCTTTGGTTAGTCATTCCTATACCAGTCTAGGTAACCTGGCTTGCATGTGAGCATATCCAGCCATCTTGACCTAAGTAAAGGAACTCATGCTGGCATTTACTAAAGCCAGCATTTTAAGACATGACCTTTCCAGACTAAGGGCTTTTTATGGTCAGTTCCCATACTATTCCTTCCTGGTCCCCCTCCACCTCAACCAAGGTCCATTATGGCGTTAACTATTTGTCCCTCTGTGGGAGCTTCCTTCCAGGCCCCTTTCATGGCAAAGTCCACACATGACCATTATTTAAGACAAGACCAACAGGTTTCCCCACACTCCCCGGTCATTCTTTTGTCCTCTGGCCATTCATCCACAGACTGTCACTAGCTGTACCATCTACAAAAGGAATCAGTCTGCCGTGCTGGTGTGGACAGTTCCATCATAGCATGATGAGGACTGAGGGGGTCATCTAAGCCTGGCCCATTCCCCAGTAGAGGCACCACCTGAAGGAGATAAGGCAGAACCTTTCTCACGGGCAGTGTGTTATGCCAACCTGTGTCTAGGAATTGGAGCTGCCCTGGAACAAGGTTGCCCTCCAGACTAATATATGTGACAGGATCAGAGAGGCTGAGTGGGAACTGCACAGATGTGTGTCTACAGGATCAGAGAGGACATCAAGAAGCAGAGTAGGAACTGAGCTGCTCTCTCTGTTCCAAGGTTGTTTTGAGCTGGTCAGTTTCGGAGGCTGGTCTAGGTGGGCTCTCACTGTCCCTGGTGCAGATACTTGACCCCTGAGATTTTAATTGCTGGGGGAGTGGGCGATGTTTGTGCGGTGTCAGCCAAATCTTTAATGAACCACAGGAGGCAGGTGTGTCCGTACGCTTGGAGGTACCCTGAGTCCTTTGGGAGCAGTGGAGGTCGATGGCCAAACAGGATCTCAAAAGGAGAGAACCCACGTTTACAGATGTGCAGTGCACCCTAAACAGTAGAGGTGGCAGGCTTTCTGGTCAAGGGAAGTATGTTTCTTGGCAATATTCGGCCAGTGTCATTTAAAAAACTCTATTCATTCTCTCTACCAGTCTGATGATTGGGGATAGTGCAGTGTACACAAATTCCAAGTTAATTCTCCATGCTGGTAGGAAAAGCTACTCCATCAGAAAAAGTGCACACCGTAACCAATAAGTATTGGTACCCTCTGCTGGGGCGAATGTCAGTAGTTCATGAGCTTGCCAGACAAGGCTGGAAGCGGTCATCCCTGAGTTGTAACTTTCCTATTGGTGGTCATCAGCAAGCCCTTCTGGTTTTCAGCAACCCCTTGGTCAGCTGCTCGTTTTCTTTCTTCTGGCCTCTATGAGGGGAGCACGGGGAATGTAAGTATCCCTTCTGAGGGTGTGAGGGCGGGCCTGTGGGGCTGTGTCTTCATAGAGGGCAGCCCTTGGGCTGCCAACTCTGTCGGTGGTGGGTGTTCCGATTCCCTTGACTTTGACTCTGTGTGAGCCAGGCAGTGCACCACAGCCACAGCCAGAGGAGCAGAGAACTTCTAAGAGCTAGAGGATGTGATCTATCTTTTGGTTTTTTTGCTCCTTGAAGTAAGCAGTCCCTTTTATCAATATGTTGCTGCTCTGAGTCTCTTGATATTGGGAGAGGCTATTTCCCCCGTTGGAGGCTTTGACTCCCATCAGGAACTGGGGAGTGGCTTGTCCTTTAAGTACAGCCATGAGGGGAAAAATCCCTTTTATAATTTCTCCACAATTGGGGGGGGGGGGAAGGGGACTCTCAATCTACTTCAAGCAAGTATGTGACAGGATTACATCTTCTTGGCTGAGGGCAGGGCCTGCTAGTTCCTTTAGTTGACACATTGGAATAGACTCATCCCCAGAATACAGTGGACCAGAGTCTGGCAGAGCTGACCAGCCAGATGAGGTTAGAGAGCATTGAGTTAGGGTAGATGTCACTGGATGGGCAGGATAAGAGCTGGTAGGGAAGCACCATCGTGGGGAAAAAAATTCACCCTCAAGGAAGCTAATGGGAGGTGCTTTCTTAACAGTCTTTGTAACCAGTATGGTCTGGGGCTGGGAAGGTTCTGAAAGCAAAGCCATCTCATGGAGTCTTGGGCTGACAGACACCATGAATCAATATATGGGAACTGATCTGAGTAGCCAGGTGGTCCCACACAGATCTCTCAGACTGTTAATCACAGTCTAATCTAGAGTTCCTTCAGATGGCCAGGCAACATCACAGAAGGGCCAATCAGTTTTACAGAGTCTTTAATTTTGAGAGCTTTATCCTAATTCCAAAGTCAATGGTAAATGCTCCTTTGAGTGGTCAATCATGGTTTGTAGGACTATGCAAGTTCTCACACCAGGACTGTGCAGACCCTCTGAGGAGAAGAGTTCCTTAACCAGAAGTCAAGGGTACTTATGTGTGCCTAGCCTTGTTAGTATATGGGATGAGCTGGAGGAGACCCTCAAGCTTCCCTCTCAAGCAGGTGCCTTCCTGGCTTGCTGCCTTCAGCAATATAAGAGGTCTTACTTCAGGGCCCCATCTATTCACCTCCTATTATGGGATGTGAGTGCCCATCCGGGTGAAACTATCTCAGTGGAATTACAGGTTGGGGCCCAATCAGATCCTGTAGCCACAGAGCTGTGGGATAATTACAAGCATTCATATGCTCCCTGACCATTCATTCAGAAGTTATACATTTCCATTCTAAATTCACAGTCTAGAGCTGGCCCAGAGGTCATTAGAGCAAGGAGAGCTAGTTCTGCCTCTCATCTGCTGCAGCACTCCACTACATCATACCTGAGCAACACAGCAGAGCTGGCCCTGAAGGTGTGGGTGTGGGAGATCCCATCCTGAAAACAGGAAAGCAGAACTGGCCCCACCCCCTGCTCATTGCTTCAAAGGGTGAACTCGCCAAGGCCATGAAGGAGAGCTCACCCTGGTGATGAGGATGGAGGAGAGCTGGGAGCCTGACAACCCTGCAGCTACCCAGGCCCAGACACAGGGTTATGGGTTGACTCATCCCAATATCCACCCCATCTGTGATCTGCGGGAGCATGTGTAGGGACCGTTCCTGCAGACCCAAGGCACACACTATGAACTCATTTAGTCAAGAGTTCCTTTTATTTCCTAAGACTTATTTCATAGGGGCGACACGGCTATGCACAGAAGCACACCCACACAAGGATTGAAATGGGACATTTGCACTGTGAGCTGTAGCACTGTATGTGAAATGAACATGCCTGCTGACTTCCTTTCTATAGTTACAAGGTAAGGTGTTCCTACCTTCTCAGGGATGGTTAAACATTGGCAGTACAGGTCAATACTTTGCAGATGCTCCGCCTTGATTACATGTCATCTGTTTTTATTGGGCTTACTTGACAGGCGGCAGACTAGGAAGTTGTTAGAAATGTGAGAGAAAGTCAAGACGTGACTATGGTTAAACGATTCTACCCTCTATAATGTAAGTTGGCATTCTCACCTTTAGAAGGAACCATGTTACCCGTTAATGAACTGGTGTGGAACTAAGAAAAGTTGAAAGGAAGAAGTCAAAGATGAGGGTGGGAGGCAGGAGACAAGTAGAGAGAAGAGAGAAAGGAGGTGGAGGAGTTAAAGAGAGAGTTGGAAGGTGTTTAAAAGCTTTTAGAAAACTGCCTCTAGCTCATATTAACATAAATTTGCAAATAAGAACTCTAATAACATATTTATCCACGACACTTAAAGTTTCCCTAGCGCTTCTCCAGATAGCATTAATTATAACAATGTATAATTGACTACATTGGGGTCTAAATTCAGAAGAAAAAAGTCTAATTAAATCATTTTTTCCACCCTGCCTAAAAACACATTTAAAACCCTGTTTTAAAAAAAAAAAAAAAAAAAAAGATAGATGCCAGGCGGTGGTGGCACACGCCTTTAATCCCAGCACTTGGTGGATTGGAAGAGCCAGGTGGATCTCTGTGAGTTTGAGGCCAGCCTGGTCTACAGAGATCCAGGACAGGCACCAAAACTACAAAGAGAAACCCTGTCTCGAAAAACAACAACAACAACAAAATGATAGTTGCATACAGCTGAGTATATAGTTCCATGGTAGAAAACTCACTTACCATACATGAAGCCCTGAGTTCATTCCCCTAACACAATAAAAATGACTTGCTTTCTGGAGAGATTTTTAGTTAATGTCGGGCTGTCCTGGGCTTTTTGAGTTTCACAATCAAGTTATGGAATGAATGACTTGGAACTGTCAGTCACATTTTTAGGTAATCAGAGCTATGCATGATTGAGTTGAAACATGACCTAAGAGTGAAAATCGGATACAATATAAAGCAATAAATGTAGAAAATTATATGGCAATTTTCTTTTGAATATATTCTTTTGAATATCTTTCAAATGATAATTTCCTTTTTAAGATTTTTTTTAAGTTACATGTATGTGTGTCTGTGTGTGGGTATATGCTTGTGAATACACGTGTTCATGGTGACCAGAAGAGGCCACTCGACCCCTGGAGTTGATTATGAGCTGCTTTACATGATTCCACCACAAGAACAGCAAGTTCTATTGACTACGGAGCCAACTTCCCGGTCCCTGATTGATAATTTCTTAATGGTTTTGAAGGATATGTTCTTACTAAAAGATAGATGACCGGTGGACTAATTCCACCAATCAGTGATACAGGTAAAACCTGTTTATATGCTTTTAATGTTTACCAACAGTTAAAATAAATGAATTAAAATTTTGGAGACATGTTCCTCCAAAATCTTTTCAAGCCAGCAGCAAGCTTCCTCCACCAAAGTTAAATTTTAAAAGTGAAAAAATTAAATGAAATGAAAAACGCCATGCCTATTTTGACACTTGTAGATGCATAAGGCCGTTTGTGCTAAAGCTCTATACAGCATTGGTCCTTGCTATCTAAGAGCCCAGAGACTCCAGGGAAGTAGTATCACGTAGTAAAGGGAGCGGGGTGATATGCTTTCATTCTTGCCTGAAGCTCTGGTTTGCCACAAGCTTCAGAGCCAGAACGGAAACGAAACTCTATAAAGTATCAAGTACAGAGAAAACACGATTGCTACTGTAATCAGAAACTTGCAGCTCACGGAAGGTATTTTTTACTGTACCCCTTCCCGGTGTCGAATGCCACTAGTTCTGGAGTTTTCTACAGTGACTCAGATGCAGGAGGGTGGCACTCTTTCCCGTGGGACTTGTCCAAGTTGGTTCACATCGCCATGTTCATTCACTAAGTATCAGTTTGCTTGTGGTGCTCTCTTTCCTGACAGACTATGAAATAGTGTCAACTAAGACCCAGTTCTTGACCTCCATTCTCCTACGTCCAGGATAATGTCTAGGTTGTAGTATAGACTACATGGCATCACTATACAAGTGGATAAATAAATAGATGATACCCAAGGTAGATGCCAAGAACAGAAAGAAAATAAAAAAGTAAAGACATTGGTCAGTGTTCATTGTGTGGTGTTTCATATCTTTGTGTGGCTGATAGTTTTAACTGCTTATTCATTCCATATTCATCCTTTATATAGTTTTATCTAACACTCAGGAAGTACCACAGAAGCTATTTTTTGATTTCTATAAATAGGTTAATGGCTAGCACATGCATAGAAATATGTCATTTAAAATAGTGAAAGAGAAATTTTAATTTTTTTCATGTTCAAAAGTAAGTATATTATCACACTTTTCACTCTGCTATACCAATTTTGAATCTTCTATAAAAATATTCTCAAACCTGTTTCTTTGGATGGAGGCCAATGTCAATAAGCTATAGCTAACTGAATGAATTTCAGGATAGGTATCTACTAACTCTGCTATCTCAGGGATCAACATCTCCAAGGAACAACCAATACAGTTTCAACTCTGAACAAATCATCCAACTTCTGAGTATTTGCATTTGCAAGCAAATAAACCAAGAGTTTTAACACCTGGCCTCCCAGATTTTGCATGCTCATAACATTCTATATACATGTAATTCCTCTTCAATAAACTTAGCATGAGCTCTTCAGTCCTTGAAACAATAAGCAAGTAAAGATAGGTTTCCTCTCTCCTGCAGTTCCTGCATGTCCTGTGTGTAAGCATCCATGGGAGTTCAGGCATGAAATGTAGTGGAATGTGGAAAGGGTTCAGAGACTCAGAATCCCAGCAGACCACATTCCCTCATGTGTCAAAACACATTGCAACAAATCCTTAGGATCCCTTAAGATATGTGTCCCCTGGTGGCCGCAGCCCTGTCAAAGCCTAGCCTCTAGAGAATGTGAGAGAACCTGTGATTTGTTAAGTAACAGAAGACAGCAAAAGTATAGGGATATTATTTCATAAATATATGAGTTAACAACCTAGCTCAAGAACCCTCTTCCTTTCCAGCTGTGAAGATACCAGCTTCTACTCTAGGGAACTGGTAGGAACCTCTAGGAGATAAGAGCACTTCCAGACCTACACCCATGAGAAAATGAATCAATCAACTGAAGGACAGTAGAAACTAATGTTGCGGAGATTTGGTTTTGATGTGACCACAGACCCAATCAATACTCAGAGTTAAGATAGACAGGCAAGGTCCCAAGGTACCAAACTTGACCCCAGCTGTGACCCTGTGACCTGGACCTATGCTCGTGCCCATGTGAGTACAAGTTCACATGCATGATGCTTTAAGATGTTAAAGTTGTGCTCATTAGATAGGCAGTGATAAAAGCTAATGAAGCTATGCAGGTAATCTTGATTTTTGCTTTATTTTCATGCCTAAAATCTGGTAAGGGTATGTTGTTTTTCATTTCTTTGTTGTTTGTGACATTCATGCCTGTATACATTGAATGTGTTTTGATCTAATTCACCCCTCATTCCCTCCTCTCCACTCGTCTCTTATCCCTCACACGACTATTCCCTTCCAATTTCATGTATTTGAGTTCTTAAATTAATTTTTTAAATTAAAATGTGATTATATAATTTCCCTTTCCTCCCTCCAATCCTTCCCTTTTACACAACTACCTGCTCCCTCTCAAAATCATGGCCTCTTCTTAATTATTGGTGAGATATATACATATATATATATATATATATATATATATCATACACACACGTATATTAAACATACACATACACAACCTGCACAATTCATTTAGTGTTATTTTTATGAATATAACTTCAGAGTTGACCACTGGGTGCTAGATAATCAGTTGGTGGGGGAGGGGAGGCTCATCCCTGGGAAAGACTATTCATATTCTACTCTCAGCATTCTTTAGTTTCCTGGAGTTCTCTGTCTATGGGTTGGGCCTGGTGAGAGTTCTCCCTTCCATGTTAGCATACGGATTGATGTTGTACTTCTTTAGGTCTTAATAAATGACAGAGAAGCTTCACCCATGATACCTCAACAATACAGCTGCCTAAACATATGCTGTTTTAAAAACCCATTGAGTCTACTCATTGCTACCAGTGTATGTATGGGTAAAGAGCCATATACTGAAGCATGGGTAGGGAGCCTGTCAGTGGTCACATCCCTGAAGAAAACTGACTCTTCTTCTACAAGCCATCAGTTCCCAAGAGCTATTCACCTGTGGGTGAGACTTTGTGACCCCCTTTTTCATTTATGCTGGGAATTCGTCTGAATTTTACATTTTGCATAATATATTCATTAGTGTCATAACCTTGGAAAATGAAAGGCTTACTGACCATTTTCATCAAAACACTATAGATAGAGCTAGTCTACTTTCAAAATGCTCTAGCATTTTATTCTCTTCAAATAGCAAACTAAAGTGCACCCCAGGGGGGAAAAAAAAGAGTGGCAAGTCCTTTTACTCTGTTCCTGATATTTAGGGTCTACCAACAATAATAGTAATGTCTCCAACTCATTCATTCATTCATTCATCAAATATGTCCTATACTTCTGTTATGTAGATGTTGTAAAACATCTCTGAGGAAAACAGACACAATATAGACATGGTAATTTACCATAGAGAAGTTACAACTTTTTATATTAAGTTTTAAGGCTATATTGTCAATAAAAAATGTTGAATGACACAATGTGCCTTAATGGATTACAAGTCAGAACAGATGAAAGTAAATGTGCTGTATCAAACATCTTTCTCTGTATGAACTCATCAATAACTTCTTTAAAGATTATCTCAGATAAGAGATATGTAGAGTATAATGGACGGCTATTTCCTTAACCTGTCATAACACATGGTAGAGAATATTGTAGAGGGGAAGCTGTAACTGAACGCATTTGCTTGTGAAGTAAAGGGGTATGTTTTGAGAGCAAGTGATTGTGACTTGGATAGAACCGCAGCTTATCAGAAAAGGCCAGATCATACTTCACATTTTAAAAGAATGAAGGCACAAAGCAGAGCAGAGTGAGATGAAGGACTCCAGCAGAAAGGAAAGATGTGGATGTAAGATTAAGAACTACATGTCACCCATACTACAGAAAAGCTGAGATGATTCTGAAGCTTCACACCTGAAAAGAGGGAACAAGATTGTCACTAACAGAAGTTTGGGGAGGCAACAGGGGGCTTTGGTTTGTTGGGGTGGAAGTAGGTTGGTTTAGGATCGATTGGATTTGGTGGTCTAGTAAGATGGGAAAGCCAAAGAGAAGAACAAGATCTGGGAAACTGAACAAAAGTTTTGGGAGGGTGAGCTGGTAAGCTGGTAGAACCTGGGGACAGTGACTTCATGTACAACTTCCTCAAGGAAGCAAAGCAATGAGACTCTTCGGTGAAGGTGGGAGGGAACTCGAGGGAGCCATTTCTTAATGCTTTTCAGGTGTGGTACAAATCTTTCCACAAATCAAACAGGAGCTCTGGTTTGCTATTTTCAAAGTATGAAAAAATATTCCACAAAAGACTACATAAAGGTACATGAAGCAATGTCCTTTGGAATATAGCAACTATCTTTTATTTCAAAGAAGCAGGGGGGCTTGTGTTACTTCTGAACATATTGTGAGTCACTAGATCTATAAAAGAGGAATTTCGGCATGGCTGTGGTAAGTAGAAAATGAACATTTACAAATCCAGGAGTCTGTTTTAAAATATGTATCTCCTCCTTGAGTAACTGCCAATATACTTTACACTTCTCAATACAGTCCCCTGAGTTGAAGCTGAGACCACTAGGTGCGGGATTATTATACCTAGACTTCCAATTATGGAAAGAAAATTATTTCTTTTTTAAATTTTAAATTAATTAATCAGCCTGTTTCCTTTAAACAGAGTCTCACTAATTTAGTCCTAGCTGGCCTGAAACTCTATGTAGAAAAAAAGGCTGGTGTCGAACTCAGAGATCTATCCACTTCTGCCTACCAAGAAGCACTGTGATTAAATTCTTCCCTGCCTTATGTTTGTTTCTGTTTGTTTAAAGATTTATTGTATTTGATATGTGTGTGTGCATACATACATGCGTGTGTGTGTGTGTGTGTGTGTGTGTGTGAGAGAGAGAGAGGGGGGGGGAGAGAGAGAGAGAGAGAGAGAGAGAGAGAGAGAGAGAGAGAGAGAGAGAGAGAGAGAGAGAGAGAGAGAGAGACTGTCTGAATGTGCTCATGGGGGTCAAAGGGCATAGAATCACCTGGAGTTGGAGCTACAGCACTTTTGAGCATCCTGATATGGTTGCAGGGAGCAGTGGACACTCTTAACTGATGAGCAATCTCTTCAACCCCAGAAGACAAACTGTTTCTTGATGATGAATGTCAGTTCCTGGTAAACAGGGACCACCACACCCATTAGTTGCAGAATTTGTATTTTATTTTAGAATTTTTAGGGGGTTTTCATTTTTAGAAAATGAGTGCCATATAATCTGGCAATAACCAAGCACTCCCTCCCCCCATCTCTTCCACAGCATTTAAGACAGTTCTAGGCAGAGAGCATATTCATACCTTATTTGGCCAATCTATATTTATAAATCTGTAAATCTGGAAGTTGTATTAATCAAACAAAAATAGATGTGAGATAACTAAGTGACTAATAAATCTTTAAAAGATATTTGAGAAACACAGAATGACAAAATATTTTAAACAAAGAAAACTGGGAGATAGTTTTATACTTAGAACTTATGTCCTACAGAAATAAATAAGTTTTAATGTCTCTATAAAGGAGATAATTTATGGGTATTTGAGGTATTCATGGAAGCCCATGTGACTTCTTGATGCTGTACATATTAATCTCCTGGTGACCAGGGCATCTCACTTTAAATGCAGAGCGCTGTCCTCAGCGTGGACTCAGAGAAAGATGTATTATGTATGAAGTGGCTTACGTTGTTGATCTCTTCATTTATTCATTGTATCTCTCTGTGTTTCTCTCTCCTCTCTCTCTCTCTCTCTCTCTCTCTCTCTCTCTCTCTCTAGCATTTTATACTCTGCTATACTTTTCCCTGGGTCTTATATGCTAAAGGAATGGCTGAAGAACAATAAAGAAATACAGTTTTAATTCTATCAGAAGATTATTATCAGAAGAACTCACAGTGACTAGGACTGTGGAGTACTCTCAAACATCTGGCCACTTTTTATACAATAGATCATCTTAATAGTTGAGCAGATCACTCAGAGGAATCCAGCCACTATTCCACAGTTTTAGTTACTGTGTGGCTCAATTTTGATTAAAACGATGCCAGTCACTGCCATCATAATTTGGATATGAGGTATCTCCTCCAAAGACTCCTATACTTAAGGCTTGCTTCCCAGTGGAGCATTGTTCAGAGGTGTGGCTTTGGGGAAGTGATTGGATTGTGAGGACTTTGACTTGCATTCATCCTTTAACAGGTTCATCATATGATGCCATTAGTAGGAGATGGTGGGAATTAAGTCACTGGGAGTATGTCCGGAAAAAGATTCCTGTCTCTCTTTCTCTCATTCTCTCATTCTCTCTCTCTCTCTCTCTCTCTCTCTCTCTCTCTCTCTCTCTCTCTCTCTCTCTCTCTCTCTCTCTCTTTTCCTGGATGCCATGAGGTGAGTAACTTCCCCTATATACTCCCACCATAGTGACATTCTGCCTCACCTCAGGCCCAAAGCAATAGACTGAAGCCTCCCAAATGCTGAGCCAAAATACAAGACAAACCTTTCTTTCAAAGAGTTTCTCTTAGGCATTTATCACAACGATGAAAAGACAAACACTCCGTGCACTTTCCAAGTTGCACGCTCAAAAGAAGCACCTTGCCCTCTCTTCCCGTCTTGCCACCCTCTTGGACAACAGAAATCATGAGATCCAACTAGGAGGCTTGAGCAGGATTTTCTGTGTGATGAATTCTTGCAGTGCATCCTCAAGGAGGCAAGAATTTTAAAATTAATGAAGTACTCTGTCCTATTTCAAGCAACATGACTGTGGAGCTGGCTGTGTATTCAAATAATCTCAAGCAAGAAGATATTGTAGGAAACCTTTAGTCTAGTGTTGTGTAATCCTTATTTACATGGATGGGTAGGTCCTGTGGTATATAAATAAAGGGCAAGAAGTTAAATAGATAGATAGATAGATAGATAGATAGATAGATAGATAGATAGATAGATAGAGAAAGAAAGAAAGAAAGAAAGAAAGAAAGAAAGAAAGAAAGAAAGAAAGAAAGAAAGAAAGAAAGAGGTTTGGAAAACATCTAAAATGCATTCCCTTCTTGAAGACCCATGGAAAATGTTTCTTACCAAAATGTGAACTATTGGAAAAGGAACATGTGTAAATTTTGATTTTCCTAGCAATAGACAAGGGTACTATTCTAAGCCAAATATTTAACATACTTTGTAACTCTTGTTTGTGGAAAAAAATCTTAGATCCTCTTTAAGTCACTGGGTATATAAATCATTGATATCTATTCAATAAATAGTTTTAATTCTTATTGGGTACCTTACAAAAGTGGCCAGTATCTGGCCAATAACAGAAAACTCACTATGTCAAAGGATGGCCCATTTTTCCACTTCTAAATTTTGGAAATAAAGAGAATAGTTATGGGACTGGAGAGATGGTTCAGAGGTTAAGAGCACTGACTGCTCTTCCAGAGGTCCTGAGTTCAATTCCCAGCAACCACATGGTGGCTTACAACCATCTGTAATGAGATCTGCCTCCATCTTCTGGCATGCAGGCATACACACAAACAGAATATTGTATACATAATTAAAAATAAATAAACAAATAAATCTTTTTAAAAAAATAAAATAATTATAATAGTATTTGTCTTTATTTTATATATTTATATTATATTCATTAAATGTGGCTGTGTCCATCTGCTTTTTTTCATCTAATTTTGCATACTATATTAAGGTTTATTTAGCAATTTAATGATATATGAAAGTTCAGAGGACTTGTGTGAATATTCAAGTTTCATCCCTGTCTACTGTACTAACATGCCCTAACCAAAAGCGACTTAGGAAAGAAAGGTTTGGTTTGGCTTACACACCCAGTTCACAGTTCATTATTGAGGGAACTTGAAGCACTACCATGGAGGAACGTTACTGGCAGGCTTGATCACCGGCTCACCCTTGGCTTTCTCATATGCTGGCCCCTGGAGCACTCCCACTCCCAAAGGGCTGGGCCCGCCCACAGACACGCCCACAGACCAATCAGATCTGGGCAACTCTTTAATTGGAGGCTCCCTTTGCAGATGACTCTAGGCTGTGTAAAGTGGTGGCGCCTGCCTGTAATCCCAGCACTCAGGAGGCAGAGGCAGGCGGATCTCTGTGAGTTCGAGGCCAGCCTGGTCTACAAAGCGAGTTCCAGGAAAGACGCAAAGCTACACAGAGAAACCCTGTCTCGAAAAAACAAAAAACAACAACAAAAAAAAAAAAGTTGACAGTTAAAGCTAAGAAGGGTGCCAATATGTCCAACATTTGGGTTCCCTTTCACAACATCACTGTTTAATTCCTTCACTATGTTAGTCCTACACATGGAAGAGTACAGAAAAAATAATTGAGAAAATTTGTCTTCTGAACCTAATCATCTGATAACAGCAAACACTACTGAATTAAGTCAATTATTTTCTCATAACCAAAATGACCAGTTTTATCTCTTGTAAACTGCTTAGAATTAAGATAATACAAAGAAAAAGTTACATTAGTAAACTATACACTTGTTTCTTCTCACTTTAATTTCCTAATAAGTAATTGCTATAGTGTAGTAATCAGTTCATATATATAAGGCTACCTTGATAATTTAGTATAAATATTAATATAGTATATGACAGCTTCTAAACTAACAGAAATCTATTAAAATGGCAGGACTTGCAGTAGAACCAACTTCTCTCAACATTCACATGGTAATACCCCTCATAGCAGTAACTGCCGAGGCTAATAAAACTAAAATTTGTTTTAGAAATATTATAACTTTTTTAAAAGTTTCAAATAATCTTGGGCCAATTTTGAAATCAGATTCTTATCTTAACCAACTTTTTTGTGAACTGGTGGCTGTCAATCAGATCAGCAGTTACCCTTTCACAAATGAACCAAAATTACATTCAATCAATCAGTCTAACTAATACAGCGGATTTTGTTCACTCTTATGGACCTCAGTTACAGTGACTCCCAGCACTGGAGTTTCAGAAGTTTAATTAAAGAGAATTAGCAATGATTCCACTGAGCTCTGAATAGCCATCTGATGGCTCCACACGGACAGTTTGGTTTTGAATACCAATATATTCTTGAATAAATTAATAGTGTTTCTATTTCTTTTCCCAATTATAATTTCAAATTAAGTTTATTTGAATGTCTTGTCACATCAGTAAGATATTTGTGGGTAGTAATTAATTCTATTTAAAACCTGAAAAAGTCTCATGACACATCTGACTCTGAGATGTCTATTGGGCCCCTTCAATAGGGTTGGAACAAAGTTTGGTTCTATCTTGTTATTCAGCTCAAGCTTACATTACTTTTATATTGTAAATACGATACTGAGATTGTCAAATAGTAAAATGTCTATATTTCAAAGCAATTTCCAGCGTCAGGAAGCTCCTGTCTGTTTAGTGATCATTGAGTGGTATTTGTAGTGCTGGTATGAACCAGATGAAACATAGCAAGACATCTGGCTCCAATGTTAATAAATAAATATCTGACTCAGTGGAAATCCCCTTATGCACTCTTTATATTGAGTAATTACTTCACTCACTAACACAGATTCATTTTGCTAAAAGTAAAATTCGACATATTTTAGTAAAAAAGTCAAAGTACATTCACTTGTTTGTGCGTGTGTGTGTGTGTGTGTGTGTGTGTGTGTGTGTGTCACGTTGCATGTGTGGAGGTCAGAGAACAACTTGTGGGATCCTCTTCTCTCCTTCCATCTACTATGCAGATCCTGGGGTCAAATTCAAGTTGCCAGGCTTGATGGCAAACAACTTTACCCACGGAGCCATCTCACCAGGTCTACAATTTATATTTAACAATTAAAACTATTAATTTCATGTCAATATTACTTAAGCTATCCAAAATTTAAATAGGGAAACAGACACATTGAATTAACATTTGGAAATTTACATAAGCTAGGCAGCTTTGTGAAATGTAAATGCAGTTATTCCTCCTGTCAAAGGAGAATATTGTCCAAGGCCGCCCGAGAACTCTGGACACACCAACATACCAAGTCTTCTTCTAGGTACCACTCGATGAAATGCACCTGTAGCTCTAGGAGCAGTAAGAGAAGGGACAATCCAGTGGCTGTTTTTATTCTATTTTATTTTATATGGTATCGACTTCACCACGGGCTTCAGTAAAAAATCTACATCCGGCTCTGTGTAAGTATCCCATACCTTCAGTAAATGGTGTGACGTCACTGATGTGGGAGTATCTTTTGTGAAGTCCTCACATATGCTCAGTGTTTTCTGACATGTTGACATCAGTCAGGCTCTGTAACCGCAGGCCACGCATGTACTTGATACACCTCTTCCAAACTGGTAAGAATTAACTCCTCAACTGATATTTCATGCACAGCAAACAATTCCAACAAATACATAACTTTTCCAGTTTTTTTTTTTTAAGTTCTGAACTCTGTCTACTAGAGCCTTGTTTTTGTACAGGAACAATTGAATTTTGAATCACTGGGTAACCTTAGACAAGGGACATAGATTCTTTCAGCTTCAGTTCCCTGTCAGCCATGGGTTATGACGGACGCTGCAGTCGTGTAGTGAGTCTGGTTCAGGGCTTCATAAGAAAAGAATTTGGGGACAGCTTTCCTATGGGAGACCAGCTCCCACTTATTTCTTCCCTGGGGACTCTTTAGGAGACAGGGATAAAGTAGAAGTATATAGAGGGGAAAGAAACAGATAGAAGCACAGGATAGCCTCGGAAGGGCCTGGATCCTTATCCACTGGCCCCTTCTGTCTCTTCTTAAGGACTATTTATAGGAATGCCAAGGGGTAGAACAAAGACCTCCCCGATTACAGCCAAATGCAGACCCTTACAATCTCCTAGTAACCATGCATATGGTCAAGCAATCCTCTGATGCAGCCCTGCTGGGTAAAGCAAGCTCAGATCTCACTAGGAACCTTTGTGGGCCTCCACACTTTCCTCCTGCCCTGGGCTTATGCCTTTAATCTTGCAAACTGGCATCATTCTCAACTTATTAGTCATAATGGATATTAGAATAATAAAAATACAGATAGTTAAATTTTACAAGGAGGGAAGCTTTACAAACATCCATTGCTTTCAACTTTCTGAGCAATAACATCCATTTTCAAACATAAAAATCTCAAGTGAAATTTTAATAAATAAAAATGATCAAATCAGATGCAGAGCTTCCTTGACTAAAGCAGAGAACAAGGGCCCTACATCCACCTGTTCCTACCCAGTGCCCTGAAGATAGGGAACTCTGTGTTGCCCACCTATGGAATCCAGGACATTGTATTGAAATGGAAATGGGATGCATCAGTAAGAATGTGAATAGTTTCCTGGAGGATTGGCTTTCCCCAGAGCATGCGCCCTCTGGCAGGTCAGTCAACTTCCTTGGTTAACTACTTCAACTTCCTTAGCTGACAATGAAGAAACTGAAATATTCCATTCCAAATCTTCCTTAGCTTATCTCTTTCCTTCTTTATATGAACAAACTTCTACACCCTTATAAGTTGTATCAAAAGTCATCAATTTCAGTAACTTCACATTTTTGTCAATGGGGTAACGAATGAAATCTTCTCCATCCTCTTGCTTGTCTAGACTGTGATCTCTCCATTGATCACTCAAGAGGTAGAGTGAGAGACTCATTTCTTTCTCCTCGATCTAATTAGGCTCCTTTGAAGCAACACTAGCCTTGGTGATTCCCTTGCACCTGACACCATGAAGAAGCAGGTGACTGTATGGTTTCATGCACTAAATCAGAGAAAGGCAAGTGTCTACTGTGAATAGCCACAGGACAGGACTTCCCTGGGACAACTGAGTAGAAGCTACATAGACTATAAAAAAGTTAAGGATATATTTTTAAAGTATCAGTGAGATTTGCGATGGATTAGATGTGAACGACAAGGAGATGTGTCAAGGATGAGTCTGAAGTTTTGGTTTAGCAGCTACAGAATGGAGAAGGGAGGGGACTGAGAAAAGAATAGATCTAGAGTAGAAAAAGCTATTGAAAAACAAGCTCTGGGAATCCAATCGATGAGAGAGGAGGGATTCTGCAGGTGGGGAACGTCGAGATCATGGTGGGAAGAGGTGCAGAGAAGACCGGTCACACTCTTGGAGGCCCATGAACTGTAGACTAGTGGCTGTGAAGCCCCCAGGGGACTAGACTAGGCCCTCTGGATACGGAAGATGGTTGTTTGGCTCCAACTGTTTGGGGAGCACCCAGGCAGGGGGATCGGGATCTATCCCTGGTCTATGGGCAGGCCTCTGGGAATCTGGTGCCTGTGGTGTGACACTTTGTGAAGCCTTGGTGCAGTGGGAAGGGGCTTGGACCTGCCTAGGCTCAGTGTGCTGGGCTCTGCTGAATCCCTATGGGAGACCTTGATTTGGGAGATGTGGGGATGTGGGGTGGCTTGGGAGGGAGGGCTGGGAGATGGGAGGAGGGAGGAGGTAGGATCTGTGAGTGGTATGTAGAGTGAGTAGAAAATTTCTTAATAAAGAAAAAAATAAGAATAAAATAAAATAAATAAGAAAAAGAAAAGTAAAGTTTAAAATGCATATTATAATCGCCAGCTGAAATGACATTTGAGAAGTTGAATAAATGACACTATAAATAAAAGTGAAAACTGGGGCAGGAGATTAAGTTATGGAAGCATACAAATTGTATTATATTTTAAGTGTGAGCTAACTCACAAGCCCATGGAAGTCTAGAAAGAAAAAAAAATAAGGCATGAAAAGACTAAGCCACAAAGATGAGACCCTTCAAAGAGAATGAGAAAAAGTACCAAATGAAGTTAAATAAAAACTGAGTCGGGCGGTGGTGGCGCACACCTTTAATCCCAGCACTCGAGAGGCAGAGCCAGGCGGATTTCTGTGAGTTCGAGGCCAGCCTGGGCTACAGAGTGAATTTCAGGAAAGGCACAAAGCTACACAGAGAAACCCTGTCTCAAAAAAACAAAAAACAAAAAAAAAAAGAGGCAATCGCTGGTGAATAAAGAGAAGAAAGGGGATCAGATAAAAAGGAGAAAACCCGTGATTTGATGACAGAAGATACTGTAACATATATGCAGATGGTTCATCTTGAACAGGGCATGGTCAGTTCACCTGCCCAACAGGAGAAGGAAAAGATGGCCTGATAGGTTTGTATTATATGAAGATGCTGACATTTTCTTATGATAATATTTGTTCACTCTTCTTCCAAAAATGATTTTTCAAAAGCCAGCAACTGAAGGAAAGAAAACAGTTTTCTCACAGTAACAGCAAATTGGCCTGGGCAGAGGTCCTCAACTCTAGCTACAGGTTGAATTACCTAGGGAATCTCTGCCTGCTCATACACTCACAGGTTACTGCAAAGTCAAGGTTTTAGAACTGAAATCAGGGCATGGTAATTATTAAAGAGTTATCCATAACTCTTAATTGTAAAAACAGGTAATAAAGCAGCATAGTTCTACTCATCCATGTCCTTCTGAAGTCTCTAAATTTTTAACCTTGATTCTTGGAACTAAATAGACAATCATTATCCTCTTCCACCTTCTATCAGAGTCAAATTTCTCTGGTTTGGCATGCCAGATCCCTTATATAAGAGCCAAAACATTCATTTTAATTTATCCCTATGCATACTATTATAGAACTCTCTTGTCCAGATAAACTGGGACTTAGCACTTCAAATAGGCCATAGGTCTCCACACCTCTGCATTTTATAATGTTAACCTAGACCTACTCCCTCAGTTTCAATAATTGCTAACCAGAGTTACATCAAAATAATTTGGAGACGTTTGCAATACAATCCATAAAATCCTACACTATGATTCAGCATAGAGTCTCAGAGAGTCTCTAATTTTAGCAAGTTTTCTGCATAAGTTTTATGTAGTCAAAGTTGGTCTTTAGGCCAAAGACTGGAATCTTTCTATGTGCATATTGGTCCCAACAAAATTCTGCTCATGCTTCAAGAGGCAGGGAATATTGTTTTGCACTGTTCATTGAAAAATCCATTACTTTTCTCATGACAATGACAACTATTATGGGATATTTGATCACACTGTGTGAAGCTGTGTCTCTGTCCTTCCTTGCCTGCCTAAGGCACCTTCTGATTAATAAAGAACTGAATGGCCAATGGCTAAGGCAGGAGAGGATAGGCAAGCCTTCCAGGCAGGGATAGGAACTATGGGAAAGAACATGGCATGGCAGATTCACTAGCCAGACATGAAGAAAGTTGGATGTAAAGTACTGAGGAGAGGTAATGAGCCATGTGGCAAAATATATATTAATATAAACAGGTTAAGTTTTAAGAGATAGTTGGGAACAAGCCTATGTTAAGTCCAAGCTTTTCTACTTAATAAGAAGCCTCCGTGTCATTATTTGGGAGCTGGAGATCTGAAGACAGTCTGACTAGAGACAACTACCATACTTTTTACATCATGTGCCAATCACTTCTTTCAGTGCTTTTATAGACATTAGGTCACTAAATCCTCACAAGCAGCGTGATGCAGTGTTTAAATACAGCTGCTGCTGTAGTCTCAACACTTTCCCCCGGGGCCCAGCTGTGGACACGTGTCCAGTTTACAGTGATCTTTTGCTGTTTTCCACTCAGAGTCTGGCAGCATGAGCAGGAAATCAGAAAGATCGATAGCATGAGGCTGTCTGGTTTTGCAGCTTGCTGCCAGATTCCTTACCTGCACATTAGCTCTTATTTCTGCTATGAATAACTTCACTGATTCACAGTGTTGACCTTAGCCTGATCCGGTGACTTTGGCTTCTACAGAGGGAAGCTTGGCAGACTTCAGGCTGGTCTGAAGCTCCATTTCCAACAAAGCACATCTGTACAGTACAAGACTCCATGCAGCTGTGCAGTGACCTTGCAGAGGGAGCTTTGTACAGTATTTTGCTAAGAGGTCAGTACATGTTTTCCCAAATCCCATCATGGAGACAATGTCAGCTCATGAGGGACTATCCTAATTAGATAGCTTCAAACAGTGACTAAGCTCTGCAGATAAAAATGAAGGGGAAAAAACTATAAGAAATATCCAGTTTTGAAATCCTGCCTATAGCTGCTTTGATCATTTGTCCAGGATTCTTACTGCATCTGGATGAAATGTCAGCCATTTTTCTTTATTACTAGTCTCGATTCAATAACATTAACGATGTCACAGCAATTATTCTTTACATCAAATCAAGAAACTTTTTCCTACAGTGTTAGTAAGCTCAAACTTAAGTCTTAGAATATGAGGTTTTTTCTGCTTCTTTTCCTCTGACTATCATCGTCTATTTATAACCGTTGTGTTGTTTCAGTGGCCCCATCTTGTTGGGAGCTACAGCATGAAGGTCTTTGTACCCACAGATCTCTAGAGAAAGGGGGAATGTGAAACACACAGGATTGCCTTTCCAATAGGAAAAATTTAAAACCTGTTCTTCCATCCAGAAAGCTGGGGATTGGAAGTGATTAATAGCGTGGTGATCTGCATTATTTGGGGGGCCAGGTCATATCAAGTTCCTACAACAAGGACAAGAAGAGACTAGTAATCTAAATGACCCTTACAGCCAAGATTTCTCCAGGCTCCCACAACCAGGACAGGAGATACACAATAGTCTAAATGACCTTTATATTATCTGTATAGCCAGGCTCTCTTCCAAGCTCTTACAACTAGAACCAGAGGTGACTAATAGCCCAAATGACTTCTATCCTGTCTGTATGATCAATGCCAGGCCAGACCCTTCCTTAGGCCCTTAAGCTAGGACAGGTAGCCTATCTCTAGAACTCATCTTCTTGGAAGAAATGACATGTACCCTGAGTCAAGTTTCAATGTAATTATGCTTCCTTGTGCACTGGGGATGGTATTACATCAGAAAACTTTTTTTTGCCAATTATACTATATTTAAATTTGTTGGAAACAAGCCACCTAGCATCAGACTCCCTAACGTCTTGATCCAGGTTGACAAAGTCAATCTGAACCGAGTTCTCATTCTCACCTCTTCGCAGTTCACGTCCCTTCCAGCTGTGACCACTTCCAGGGCCCCCTCACTGTCTGGACTGCTTTCTGCTCTCCTAACTAAACCTGAATCCATTTTCACTTACTACCTGGGGAAAAGCACGACCTTATACTTTCTTTTCTTCTTCTCACTGTAAAGAATGTATAAAACCTGTAGATGAGAAAACTCAAGATTACTGCTAACAATGATATATCTGTGCAGGCTTGACACGTGTAGGTATAAGTCACTGTACCTATTAGAAACTTGAGATAATGCTATCCAAGTTTTACGCAATAAAAAATTGACATCAAAATATAAACACTTCCTGTTCTCTGAAAAAAAAGAGATGTCTAATGTTTTGAGAAATCAATGCTTTGCAGGTGTGTATGTTTTACCAGATATTACCATTACTTATTTAGTTTTATATCCATAACATTAGGTGAGGTTGGCAGTTTCAAATAATACTTCAACAAACAACTTTAAAACATTTTTTAAACTGTCACAGCAAAATGGGAATACATCTTTACCCATTCATCTGAGAGGAGATCATAGGTTCCTTCACATCTCAGTGACTGTAGTAGTACTGTGGTCAACAAGGGGGTTCAGGTGTCTCCTTGATATACTGGCTTCATTTCCATCAGAAATACATTCAGATGTGGGATAGCTGGATCCAAAGATAGATTTACTTTTTAGTTTTTATAATAATCTACATACTATTTTATTAAATGAGAGGAAGGAAGGAAGGAAGGAAGGAAGGAAGGAAGGAAGGAAGGAAGGAAGGAAGGAAGGAAGGAGGGAAGGAAGGAAGGAAAAGAGGAAGTTTATCTGAATGAGAATATGAATTGCCAGCTGCTGGAAGGATGAGGATGAAGAAGATGAAAAAGGAAGGTTAGAAAGTGGGTTCTAAAATGTACTTGGAGTAAGTTCTGCTACCCTCTATCACAAGGTGGTAACTATGGTTCAAACTAGCTTACTATGTATTTTATGACATTCTCAAGGAGAGTACCATGAAGGTTCCAAACATAAAGAAACATCACACTATGAAACTCTCAAAGAACTAATCATAATCATAAAAACAATAGCATCAGGCAATGCTGGCTATTTTAATTCAATCACTGCTGTGAAAGGCCAGCTGTCACCTTTTAAAGGATTCCTATGAGTACGAGAGAAGGATAAGAAACTTTTAGATAGAAAGATAGCTAAGAGCAGAAAGACAGAAACACAGGATAGCTTCAGGAGGACCTGGATCAAAACCCAGCAGTCCCTTCTGCCTCTTCAAAAGGACTTTTTATAACAATGCCAAGGGGCGGGGCAAAAGACCTTCCCCTTGCTAGATCAGAGCATACTATACAGCCAAGTGTAGACCCTTCCAAACACCTGGTAATCACACCCGTGGTCAAATCATCCCCTTAGGCAGCCCTGCTAGGTAAAGCAAGCTCAGATTCTCATACCCTGAGTAAATTCTCACTAGGAAATCTCTGTGGGTCTCTACACACTGCATACTAGAGTGTGTACAGAAATATTCTGTTGTGAGGCTAGTAAGATGACCCAGTGGTTAACAGAAAGTACTGTTGTTAGAGAGGGCCTGAGTGAGCCCCATTCCCAGCACGCATGTAAGGCCTCTTACTTCTATCTGTCACTCCAGCTCCAGGGAAATCCGATGTCTCTGGCTTCTGTAGGTGCCTGCACTTACATGCACATACCCACAAACAGACACACACATACATACACATAATTAAAACTTAATAAATCCTTTTTAATAAAAGAAATATATCCCACTATACCTAAATAATGCATGTAATTATTATATGTTAATAAAAATTAAGAAATGGGTATATGGCACAGGTGTTAATTTTTCCTGGGTATTACCAAATGAAATTTCCCTTTGAGCAAAATCTGATTGATATCTATTTTTGGCTAAATTTGATTAGAGAAAAGACAGAGCATCCATCCATAAGAGCCATCAGTTCAAGGTATATACTTCTTGTACAGTGCATTTATCTACTGAAACCACCATAAATGCTGTTGAAATTCACTAACTTGTCCTTAGACAACTCAGGGTTATGTGATGTTTTCATAATGTTTGTGAGCTTACATTAATGGTTTCCCCACAAAGCCCTCTACTTGCCCCTTCTCTGTGTATCTTTAATCATACTCATGTCAGTTGCAAGTGTGATTATAGTTATGTAACTGAATTGATGATTATTATACTGTGGTATTTGAAATTTAAATACTTCGATAAGAGTCACCCAAACTAAAAATCAAATCTTCTTGAGCAGCTAGGCATGAGTGGAGAAAATAAACAATCAGAAATCAGTAGCATCTGTGAATGTTATGCACATAGTCTGTTCTATAAACACCTTAAGATTCTGCTCAACCTAGGAGTCCAGGTGATACATGTAGGGTCGTTTGTGGAAGAAAGATGAGGCAAGGTTCTCGGCAAAGTTCTCGTTGAGTGAGTTGGTATATATTCTGGCTAATTTTAAACTTCATGATTTCTTACAAAAATCCCACCTTTAAGACGAATCACTACTAATCCCAATGACATTGAATAAATTATTCCCTAATAAAATCAAAGTTCTTACAAAATAATAACAGCCTGATTTTCTGAAAGGAGTAATTCTATCCCAAAGTGTTCATGGGCACCATTTAAATACTCAACACTGAGAATTTCCATATATGTGTACAGGTACTCTGACATATATCACTGTTCCATACATGTTAATATGGGAATAGTGAAATAGAACCAAGTTTTATGTCTATAGGTTTATTGAAATTTTATATGCCTTCCTTTGTGAGTTTCCTGTTAAGTCGTAAAAATATTTGTGAGATTTATTTCTTACTGATATGATCTTTAATGTGGGGTAAAGGGATGACTTGGTGCTTAAGAGCTCTGGCTGCTCTTGTAGGGGACCTGAGTTTAGTTCCCAGCACCCACATGGTGGCTCACAATGTCCTGTAATTCCAGTTCTAAGGGATCCTGTGCCCTATCTGTGGACAGGTACACTTGTGGTACACTTACACACATTCAGGCAAAGCATTCACACACACTTTAAATAAAAATTAAGTAAATGTGAAAAAATAAAGATCTTTTATATATTTGGAATATCATCACCTTAACTGTTGTAAACACTTTAGGAGTCTGTCTCTTGTGTCTTAGGTTTATTGGTGATGGTTTTTTTTTACTAACCAAAGCTTTTAAGTTCCCCATTCCTCTTTCACCTCTAAACTTACCTAATTTATTATGACTGGCATAATAACTAATACATTTGATGATAATTACAATAAATTTACAATAAATTGATTGTCATAGATCTTGTTCATTGTTTCTCAAAGCCATTGTAATTTATTTTATTTTTCTTTTGCTCTGACTTCCTCCAAGCTTGCAAAAGTGAAAAATTATGTGGCATACTTTTTTTTTTTTGGAAAAAAATTCCTTGTTACCACATATAATTCATTCTTGGATCTTTAACATCTCTCCTCACAAAAATAAAAATGAAGGTTGTTCTTTTATCACATTGTAACTCTCAGCCTATGGGTGCTAACCATGAAATGAAATGAATATAAAAGTTACTTAGCAACAGTATTAAATAGGAGAGGTGCTCCCCGGATGCCCTTGGAGGACACGATATGCATTTTGTAGGAAATCTACTACTGTTCCTTTAAATGAAATTAATTAAACATTTTTTAATTGCCTCTAAAATGTATCACTGATATGTCTAAAATACTGTGTGGAATGTTTTGAGTCCAGGAATTCATGCCTACTTCAGTAATTACTAATCAGATAGGTACTCTTTGCAAGACTATATGCTAATTACGGAAGACAACAGAGAACAAGACAGGCATGATTGCTACATTCCTAAAACTCGCATTCAAGTGGGGGGAGAGAGAGAGAAAGTCGACAAACAAACATACCAATAAAAAAGCAATTATAATTTTAATAAGTATTATGAATAAGTGAAAAGCAGGACAAGAGCTTGTAATTAGGGTTCTTTGAGGAAATTATATTAGAGATGAGCACTGAAGGGTGGGAAATGATTAGCCACCGGAGTAGACCGTCTGATGTGACTGTGAGGCCCGCAGAGCCCAGAGAGGAGCCTGAGCTGCAGCAACTGCCACAGGTAAGGCTAACCATCACCCAGCGCTGGTTAATGTGGGGAAGGGCAATGGATGCAAGGTGAGTCATTTGGGGAAACTGAACACAAGGGCGGAGAACCAGTGAGTGCCTCTCTGGTGGTGGAACAGCCATGAACAGGAAGAGGCTCGGCATATTCCCCTGGCTCCAATCTCTGCATGTGGAGGAAGTTTCAGAAGGGCAAATGAGATTATTTCAGAGGCATGAGACAAGGAGAAGCAGAGACGAACAGGACTCTGCAGATCTATGTTCTTCTAGTTTTTTTTTTTTTTTTTCCTCTAAATTCTAAATCATGCCTGTTTTTAATTCGGTTATGTGAAATACCATAGTGTGCTTCAGATAAAGCCCCCTTTCCTGAGCCTTTGCTAAATATGAGTGGCTATTGCTTTCAAGCCAAGCCATGCTAATTTACACAAGCATATAAAAGGGTAGGGTCACTCTAGAGAAAACATGTCAAAGCTCAGAACAGGCCAAGACATGGACAGTGTCTTTTAGAAAAACTCTCTGGATGAATCAAGTTCCCTCTAATCAGGGAGAGCTGGGATCATGTTGGTCCTTAAGGGTGTTTGTAGGATGTGGATTTAGGCTCAGAGCAATTTTCACAAAGATTCCACTGAAGCACAAAGAGAAAAACATAAACAGGCCCAAAAAAAAAAAAAAAAGGCAATTTTATGATTTAAACATCGGTGTTTTTCCAAGCATTTTTAATACTTGTAGTGAACATGCTTGATAATTAAGATATGCCAAATACTGCAGAAATACATCTAGATATGAGGCAGCAAGGGAAGGGGCAATCATTTGACTATCTAGAAAATATTAATTAGAAAATATATTTCCAATAGTTCTGAAATAGCATCACATTTGTGAAGATTGTAAGTAAAACACTTGGGAGCAGAGACTCTCCCCAGGCCTCAGGATAAAAACATTTCAGGTTATCACACTTGGGATCAGCGCTGATGGCCTCCAACGAAGGGAGAGCAAGGGTGCCACACCTCACCTCAGGCCCCTTCACTGAGAATTGTCTGGCCCCAAATATCCAGAGTCCAGGCTCAGAACGGTTGGCTAGGAGGATCCCAACCGGCACAATGAACAGTGGGCGTGAGTGGTGGAATTAGAGGGGATGACTTCTCTCAGGCTGGATCCTCAAGTGCGGTAAAATGTGCTTGTATCCCTGAGACAAAGAGGCAAGAGAAATCACACCCTTACCAGAAAGTTCAGTCTAGCCAGGGAGCCTGGAAAGAAAGCTATTACAGAATAGTCTGTAACTGGGGACAGTGGCAGAAACCCTATCCCAGTCCACAGTTGTAGTGGGCACCAGTTTGAGCCACGCCCTAAAGTACTGCCTCTAGTGAGGCCGCTGTAGCTGTTACCTGCCTATGACCTTGAGGTACCAGCCTCTGTGGGCATGGCCACAGGGACGCTTAAGACCTGGGATTCACTTACGCTGGCCCCTCTAGGCTGCCTCGTGGTTCAGGATGCTGAGATTTTGTACCAAGCCATTCAGCCCGGGACATAATTCAGCTTTCCCGGACCCTACGACAAATCTCCCGTGGTTGTGAGTTTGCCCCCAAATAAATTCCTTTGATCATTAAATAGACTCGGTGGATTCATCCCATTACACAGTGGCCTGGCCTCCACTCTCCCTTTTTCCAAGCCATGTCTTCGTTTCTACCCATGAAATTCTAACAAAGCCCTATGAATCAGTGCTGGAGGATGAGAAGAAATTAGCCAGGCAGAGTTAGCCTAGATTTTAGGCAGAAGGAACTTAATATATAGGGGCCGAGTGGCATGAGAACACATAGACTCCCCGTGGTGCTAATGTTCACAGCATGTTTGAGACAGCTTTGTCAGGGGCAAGGCTGGAGGTGGTGCTGCAGAGGAAGTCTTGGCTGACCAAAGCTGAGCCCAGTGCTTCAGTGGTCAACAGGACAGTGTCGTGACTTCTGATACTAGGAAATGGCAAGCCGCGGCATTTTTAGGTTAATCCTGACTTAATATGCTTCAAGTCTATTTTTATATATGTGCCTGCAGTGCCTCGGCTCTGCATCTCCCTGTGCTTGGGTATTTATAGTGAGAGTGTGATAAATCAGTGGTAATGTTATTTGGCATGTTTCACAACCAGTCAGTGTGACTGACACAGAGAATCAATTGGGCATATTTTAAATCTTCCTAAACTTAACTTTTGTTATAAAGCTGCATTGGATATTAAACATCCACCTCACCTGATTCTTAACAAATACTCCTTTAATTCTGTGCATGTTATATAGTACAGCCCCTCAGCCTCAGAAAAGACAATAGATTGCATGGAATTCAGGAATGCAAGCTCAAACTGGGAAGTGAGTTGAAAGTTGACAGAACAAACTAGCCAGCCTTGAAACATCAGGTAGAGAGTGGGACAACGTGACTCCAGTTGCCAGTGAATCATCTCTGTTTCTAGGGCAACTCCCAACTCGGCTTGTTGTCTTCCGCATCTGTTGTACTTCAGTCTTTGCCTGTTTTCCCCGTGCACATCTTTCACTCTCTGAACCATTCATTCACCACTTCCAATGAGGGCAAAGTTAGCAATGAGCCTGACCAGCCTCGTAGTAAAGGAACAAATGGAAGTGATAGGCCCTCTTTTCTAGGGAGTTTGAAGACGTTCTCTGCAGAGAATGGCATAGTGAGACAGGGGGAGCACGAGCAGAGTGGTAGACAGGGGGACATTGTGAGATGGGAGAAGTTTGCAGGGGAAACTAAGTAAGAGCATGCCAATAGCCAGGAGCCAAAAAGTGTACAGGTCCCTAACACGGAGACACAGAAAGGTCAACAATGAGCAGATAAGAGTCAAATTCCAGCTTTCAAAGAGATCTTGTCACAGAGGCCCATCCAATTATTTCAAGGAGATCCATCTGGTCCCCATGTCCCACAGGCATCATCACGCTGTATGTCTCCTTATGCAGCAGAGTTGACACCAGTGTCACGCTGAGCTCTATATTGGGGCATACAGTTTGCAAGCACCATGAGAGCAGATCTTGATGGGACAGCTATATGGACTATGCCAAGATCTTTCTCCCTCGTTTAAAATTTCAGTAACAGTCAAAATAGGACTTGTTTTCCGGAAAGGTATTTGAGGAGAACCTGTCTCAAAGGCACGTGTCTTAAGGAAGAAGCTGATGCAAAGATCACCAGGATAAGTGAAGTATCCAAATTAACAAAGAAAGAAAATAGAGAGAGGTAGAGGGCCAAACATATTTCCTGACCTCTGAACTTAAAAACTGGTCAATGTCAGATAAATCCTAACCAGTTTAAAAAAAAAAAAAAAAAAAAGAAGCCAGGATTCTAAGAGCTCTGTCTTCACAGGGAAACATTCTGAGTTTGGTATTCTTTTGTTTCTGTTATAATTCAGTACAATATCCCAGCAGAAAACGGGGTACACTTAACACTAGATCGTGAGTCTTCACAGGCAGCTACACAGGTTTCGCTCTGCACACAGGAGTGGAAGGTGGAAGGGAAGGGAGGCAAACAGAAGCACTGCCTGGAGAGCTTGATCAAGCGCTGCTGCCACCTGGGGAGTGGGTCTCCCACCTGGGGAGTGGGTCTCCCACCTGGGGAGTGTGTGTCCTATTTCAGGGAGGTCAGCTGGCCTGTGTTCCATGCAGCTGTGTCTCCATCCTAATGGAGATGCTATTTCAGGGCTGTCGTTCCAGCAATTTTTACCTAAAGTTGAACTCTGTTGTTCTTGAAAATGTCAGGTACAAATTCTTTGAAATGTCTGACATTTTAAAATTCCAAACAATGGACTGCATAAATCTGTATGCAGAATAAGAGGCCAAATTAAGAACCTGAGTTTATTCAGGCTTGTGAGATATTTATAATGAGCCATTTAAATTTTGTGTGTGTGTGTCAATGTCCATTGGAAGGTATGCAAAGCTCCCTAGAATAAGACATATCAAAAATTCTCAGTCTTACTAACATTATATCAAAAGCACGAGGACCCATAATTATTTGTTGACATTTTGCATTCATCAAGGGTAAAAATTAAGAAACAGAAGACATATACTGTAACACAGGGGCAAAACCAAAGAGCAATTCAGCACTGGAGTAGAAATTCTTTCTGTCTGAAGTACCCTGCACACGTCATGTTTAAATTTTAGTCACAGTTACTAAGTAGAACAATCTAGTCCTCTTTGTTCGGAACCATCACATAATTCTGAAATACACAAGTCTCAAATGAAGTGGGTAGTTGTAATAGTACTGCATAAAGTTCAGAGCAGATGGGTGGTTGTCTTCATGGAGAGGCAAAGTTAGTACACAGAAGGAAGAAGGAAGAAGACATTGAGACGACCCCAGTGTGTGGAGAGAGACAAAGGGAATAGGTAACTTGGATGGCAAACTATGTTCACCAGTGCTCTAGGCCGGTGAACTAGATGAACTGCTGTTGTAGAATATTATTTTAAGACATGTTACATTTGTTTATGCTGTGGAACATTGGCTTTAATGATGCAAAAATGTGTTGCATTCCTTTATGTTGCATTTGTTTAACTCTGGGAAGCTGTGTTCCTATGCCTGTCTAAAACACCTGATGATCTAATAAAGAGCTGAATGGCCAATAGCAAAGCAGGGGAGAGGATAGGCGGGGCTGGTAGGCAGAGAATAAATAAATGGAGAAATCTAAGAAGAGAAGAAGGACTAAGAGAAGAAAGAGGACACAAGGGGCCATCCACTCAGCTACACAGCCAGCCACAGAGCAAGAGTGAAAGTAAGATACAGAAGAAAATGTAAAAGCCCAGAGGCAAAAGGTAGATGAGATAATTTAAAGCTGGCAAGAAACAAGCCAAGCTAAGGCTAGACAATTGTAATGAAGAATAAGCCTCTGTCTGTGATTTATTTGGGAGCTGGGTACCAGGCCCCCCAAGGAGCCAAAGAGTAAAAACCAAACAACCAACAATAAACTGCAGAACAAATTCACTTTATTAATTTACATGGGGGGAAGGAGGGCCATGTTGAAAGGTTCTAACTGATAGTTCTTTCTGTCTAAAACTAGAGAACAGAGACCCCTTAGTCAGGTAAAGAAATTATTTCCATGTTTGCTGAATGACTCTGCTGTACTCTGTTCCTAAAAGAAACTTGATGTATATGTAGTTGGGGAAGGAATGAGACTCCAGATAGTGGAAGGAAATGTATTTAATAGAAAACAGAAAAAATGAAGTTGATCAAGCAAATTGCAGAAAAAGAAATAGAAAAATTCAGAACACTATTTCTTTTTTTTATTCTGCTTTGGACAGTCCTCATTTAGATTATTCCATAATGTAGAAATAAATCTTCAAGGGATCATAAAGAGAAAAGTCTTGTGATTAGTAATTGAAATAGGTAAGAACATAAAATCCAAAGAAAAAGATGTCTCAAGGAAAAAGCCAGTGTCTACAAAAAATATAAATGTTTATCACATATAAAGAACATATGTGTGGTGCTTTGCTATCCACTTACAATAGTGGTTGATGTTATGCACCAAATTGGAAGTAGACAGATCTATACACATAGCTATGGAAATGCATGTCTGAGTAAAAAGATGTGTTTTTGTAGCAAGATGTAGTAACACATTAAGCTTTACACTGAGCAAATGTTGTAGAAGAGTCATTCACTGATTGGGGGCTAGAGGAGATGCCCACTAAGTGTTTATTAGTCCTAAATCTATATCAATCTGGTTCCTAAGGAATAAGAAATTTTCAGTGCTACTAAACAATAAACACATCCTATAAAAACAGTACAAAATTGTTTTAAGAATTTATGCATAATTGTAGATTACTGGGGCAGGCGATACTTTAAAGGATGACAGTCTATAAACATATTCTCTATTTTTATTATTCATTGAATAATATCTTCCTTAGAATAGGCAAGTGAGAACCTCATTTTAAGTTTCCACATGTTAGCCAATAAAGAAATTCTTCATTCTTAAAACCAAGTCTTTGACCCTGAGTGGCAAACATCTTCACTTTGAAAGAGATTTATATCTTTCTAAGTGGTTTTCTGAAAACTGTTCCTGGGCACTTTCAGCCAAACTGAGGTCTGGTCAAGAATAGTTTCAATATCACAGTTTTCTGACCTGGATCATCTGTTGGTCAAAACAGAAGGATAAGTTTTTCTATTATTCTTCCAATGGGATATAGAAATCCATATTTTCCATGTATTCTCAAATGTTTATTTTTTCTTCTTTGAGATATAGAAATTTATATTACCAAGATTAAGGTCTTCATTATTTAGGTTGAAATGGCTAGTTTTTATAGGAACTAGCTTTTAAAGCTCATTACACCCAAAGATTTCCATTATGATCTAATTTGAAAAAAAAAGTAAACAGAAATAATTCTGTTCTGCTAAAACAGAATGCCAATGTGCTTCAATAAAATATCACAGCAGCAGTTACAGAAGAGGCAACACGTTGCCTAAGAAGCAGGACTCACAAACAATTATCTCACCATGTGAGAATTCATTATTAGTTCACAGGAAACACATTTGTTGGGGTTGTTTGCTCACCCCTACTTGGTATAGTATTGTCTCCTTAAAAATAATTCACAGCAATGTCATCTGCAGCATCACAAAACATCAAAGCGAAAGCACTCTGGTATTTACATGCCTATGTAACACAATTTCTATTTAAAATTTTCAAAGATGCACCATTATGTTTTGGGGAATTACCTCCAGAATAATATCCAAGCCACAAATATCTAGGCACAGTGAAATAATCTTCTTGAAGAAGTAGCAGTGGATTCCTGGGGACAAAGTAGCAGGGCACAAACAAAGATAGTTCATAAAAAAGAAGATGGCCAAATGATGGACTCTAAGACAATCCCAATACTACTAGAAAAGGTTACATTATATGAATCTTGGTTATTTTAGAGAGACTAACCATATCTCCAGCAGTTGCATCACTAATTTAAAAAAAACAGTAATTTCTTTATGTTGATATATGCCATTCGGTAAGTTTAATATGTTCTAATTTATCCAGTCAAAGGTACAGTCTCTATGAAGAATAAATATAAGCACATAGAGATGATATTGAAGGGTTTGGTCACCCAAAGATTCTGGTTCCTCACTTCCAAAGCCCAAGGATTCCACTCCCAGTGCTGCCAGGGCACATGACACAGAGGCTTTGAAATAGTGCCTCCCGGAGTGTTGCTGAGCCCTGTATACTCCTGGCCAAACTTCGATTTATTGACCAGAATCATCTTCTAATAGAAAAACCTTCCCTCATAAGGAGTTAGTATTAGGGTTTTTTTTAAGAAAGTTCAGATCTGAAACTTTGAAACAGACAGACAAACAAAATCTTCAAAAATCGTATGGCAGGCTTCCACCTTTATGGAAGGATATCCATTTTCAAAGAAAATATCTCAGTGTTTGAAAACCCCTCAGTGTGTCTCAGGGCATAAGCAATCATTAGGTGACCCTTAATAAAGGCTAAGGCACTCTGTCACTGGCACTCATATAAACAATCCGTAAAACAAAAGTCTACAAGAACACGGAGTGTTCATACCGTGTTCAAAGAGTCTAGAATGTTCCCAGTGATGAAATAAATAAATTATTGCCTAATACCATTTTACAAAGCTGTATTTTGGAAACCTCACTAACACCACAAGGGAATGTTTATGTTTTACAAGAAAATTTATTACACAATGTAACATTTTCTTCTGCTTTCTATGGTGTTATTCAGATTCCTCTAAGTCTATATTTTGACCTAAGGAAAAAGAAACCTTTTTTTAGAGACATTCGCAATCCAGCTTTTTCATGAAGTATGGAATGTTAGCTAAAGAGTAATAAAGTCAATTGTGAAAATCGACAATTCCAGTAATAGTAATATTTAGGAGCACCTTGACAGGCCTAATCTGTGTGTGTCTGGTAGACCAGGTGAAGAGAACTTTTTGTATAGAATTAGAACTCTTACTATGAATAAACATCCTATACACCTCAGTACATTTCCTTTCAACTATTAAAATGCTGGGAATAATTTTTCTTTTGAATAAATAAATATAGTCATCCTTCAATGTCCACAAAAGATTGTCTCAAAAACCCTTTCATAGATTCCAAAATCTACAGTTTTACAAACTCTTTAAATAACAGGCTGTAGTATTTGCATATAACCTACACATAACCTCCCTCCTCTGTTTCACTTCACCTCAAGATTGCTTTTAAATAATTAATACAGTGTAAATACTATGAAAATAGTTGTAATAATTAGGAAATGACAGGAAAACGGTCAGTACATATTCATTTTAGTTAATATCTATGAACTTGAACTGGTTTAACCCACCCATGCAGGAACCATGGATTTTGGAGGGCCAATATATGCCTCCACTTCCAATAGCACTCTGTCAGTGATTAGATGAGCATTTAAATATGAATGGACAGGGCTAAGGGAAATGGCTCAGTGATAAAGAGGCAGGACTAGAGTTCAGACTCCCAGAACACACATAAACGATGGTAGGAGAGAAGCCCACCTGTGCTTCCAGTGTCAGAGGTCAAAGGCAGCACCCACAGAGTAAGCTGGCTAATGAGACCAGCCATACCTGTGAGTTCTAGGTTTAAGCGGAAGATTCTGCCTCATTGAATAAGGTAGAGGAAAGATTGAGGATGATTACCAGCATCAACCTCCATGTGCTCCCACACTCATGTTCATGCCCACCCATGTGTACACATACACCTAAACATAAAAAAACTTGCACACACATAGGTATATAAACACACATACACACACCTGAATAAAAATGGAAGGGGAAACTGATGACTATTATTCTTGTATTTCTATCAAAGTAATAGAGCATTTTCACTACTGATACTATTTCTTCAAAGTTTATAACCTTTCAGTAGAACTCACACTGATAAAAAGACCATAATCTTAGGACAGATTCAGATGTGAAAACATGAAAGGACTATTTTTAAATGAGCCCATGATATTAGGAGTGACTTAACTAGATCTGTGGTCTCTATTTATATTACTTACACGTTACCTCAATTACAACAAAAAAAAAACCCTTGATTTGAACTGAAATCAGAACTGTAATTGTCACCTAAAACAACACGGTCTGTTCAAACACAGCTCTGAAAATGTCAGTCACCTTTTGAGAGAGGCATTTAATTTCCAGCACAAGAACACAAAGAGATTTCCAGAACTCCACAGCGAGAGTAGTAAAGCCTCTGCGATTTGGAAATCCAAGCTGTTACTCCAGGAGAAGTGAAGACACAGGTTTACCTCCCAGGCTGTTTCATCCAACATGTTGTTATGTGTTATCATAGCTCAAAGTCATCCTCACCTCCTTAATTTCCACTTAGATTTCTCATCCTCACTCCTGCTTTCCAGGCACCTCCATCTTCCCTCATGCCAATTGTCTACTCATCCATTATACACCAGACATCTCTCATTCCCACTGACCCACCCAGTCTGACACATGTGCATGTATCGTTCTACCAGTTTCACTTTTCAACATGAACGCAGACTTTATTATTGCTTCTACTATTATTATATACGTATATTGTGTGTGCACAAGCCTTGTCCCTATATTTCTATGAACACATCATTCTGTAAGATATTAAATTCTCATTGTGATATAGCTTATTTACACAAACATTTTTTTCTTTGGTTAATGGGTTCCTTCAGAATACAATAATCTATTCATTGTGATGGGATGTTGATATTTAAGTACGGCCTGCCATATAATAGATGATCAGCCTCTATTTGTTGAATGAATGAATGGATAGTTATCTGGGGAAATGTTTGGAGGCAAAGAACACAATGAGAATTTGAAATTATAGCTTACAATTGATTATATTCAATGCCTGATATATACAAATTACAATGAGAAATTACTATATGTAAAATGTATGAGAGACCTATTGGGATGTAATTACTTACATGTCCAGGGGACTGACCTACAGAAATGGATTCTCTTCAATTAAAGTGAACTCTGCTACAAGAGTTCATCTAAAGCGAATTTTAGATGCACATAAAATTTTAAAACTTGTTTCACCTATATTTGACCTAAAAGTCCACAGGATATGAACATTTTGCTGGAATGTTTGCCATGGTGTTTCCTAACAGACTTGAAGCAGCATTGTCTTTGTTAGAGAATGAGAATGGTAAAGGTGGTTTTTCCAACTTAACATCTGCTTTGGGAAAAGATGTATCCACATAGGCTTTAACTATTCTAAAAGAAAACAACGCCTTACTAAGATACCAATGTGCCTTCTACCTGAGTCCGCTACAGTAGCATTGTAATTTTTAGCTACATTTTATCTTTATTTCACTTTATAGCTTGGATGCAGTGGTTTGAAATCAGAAAAAAAAATGTTTCAACTTATTTCTCAACATTAACCTTTAAGTGAGTGAGTTACAACTTGAAAATGCATTACAAAACAGCTTGGATCTTTTTTCTACTGACAAGTGATGTTCAATTTTGGCAGAATATTCCCATAGACTTTCATGTGAAAAATTAGATGAATTTCACATATAGTTAAAGAATTAAGGAGCTGAGTTTCTCTCCTTCCCCTCCCCCGACACAATATGAATTATCATATTGCAAAGGAGCAAGAATAGCTGAGTGTACTGATAGACATCTATAATCTCAACACTTGGGAGGTGCAGGTAAGAAATTCAGGAGTTTAAGGTCATGATCACCAACATACTGCATTAAAAATTAGGTTGAACTACATGAGAGCTTGTCTCAAAATCCAAAGGAAAAAAAGAATAGCATAATGTTTTCAATATGACTCACTTTGCCAAAACTATTTCTCCGAACTGTCAAGATTTATAAAAGTATGATCCGTAAAATGTAAAATCTGTCTATAACAAAAAACAATAGCTTTATATTTTATACCTTCAAAGAAGTTTCACACTTACCATCATTTCTATCTCTATACCAACCCAGTATAAGAAAGTGAACATCTATTATTTCCTATGTTCTAAGAGATAAAGTAAAATGTTCAGAGGTAATTAAAGTCTAGGGCAATCAGACCAAACCCTAAGTCTGTCTGATCCAAGTTTTTCTCCTCTTTAAGCACCCACACCAACTAAGCATCTTAAGGACAATTTCAAATGCGCCTTTCAGTCTATCTTATCTAGCAGCGATGCTTCTCAACTTTCCTACCACTGTGGCCCATAGGTTGAGAACCACTGTCCTAGACTCTTCCACACTCATTGTGAATGTACACACACTCTATCTAGGGAACCTGACACAGTCATTCATAAGTGATCGAGTGTGCACTCATCATAGGCTAATTTAATATCCAGCCATGTGTCCTGCTTATTAAACTAAATAACATGCAGAGATCAGGACTACACATATAAGTAGTAGACTTCTTATTACATGGACACTCAATACAACATGATAAAGCAAAAACATAAAAATATGGAAAATATTTCCCAGTGGTCTGGCAACTTGAGATATTATAAAACCTGTGGAGTGGTGTGATTTGATGATGTGATTAAAAAGGCATTCACACAACCAAGGACAGAAGTCTGGTGTGCCCAAGTAGGCATGTAAGTACTTGGGTAGACCATCAGTTTTTGTTTTTGTTTTTTAAGGTAGTACCTGTGAAAAAAACACATGGATAAAAGAAATTAAGTAGTATACAGGTGATTTTTTTTTCTTGAAATATTTTACTAAGTGAGTTCCTGAAGATTAAGATAATGGGATCCTCCCATATCTACAAAACCTTTTACAACTGTGTGTTCTTAGGACATCTACAAATGATATTAATGACAATGAATGTGTAGGACTGTCCAATCAGACAGGATCACAGAAGTAACAATTGGCTCTAGGTTATTCATTTTTGTCAGGGATCATACCAACCCATAAAAGGGGTGAAAATTGGTTTATGAGAGGTGACAGATTTGATTCTCTTTTCCTGGAAGTCACAGATGTATCTGCAAGGCAGAAACAGGCAAGAAAAGGAAAGACTAATGGGGGAGAGCGTCTAAATAAGGCTTTTTCAACGCTTTCCCTGGGTAGCTTCTCCTTTGGCAAAACTATAAATAGCTGTAAACCCTGCTTGAAGTAAACCAGGAGTAACAAATTAGGCTCTAAATTAAATAAGCAAAGA
Organism: Peromyscus eremicus; assembly: GCF_949786415.1. NCBI lineage: Eukaryota > Metazoa > Chordata > Mammalia > Rodentia > Cricetidae > Peromyscus > Peromyscus eremicus. The sequence continues at coordinate 6,323,188 of NC_081434.1, forward strand.
ACTCTCTGACTCTTTAATTCTTGCTATGTGCTGAGGAATAGTAATGCCTGAAGCAATTTAAAATAAATTATATATGTTGGCAATGTCCATTACATGCCTGGAAACAAATGTTGAGATTTGAACTAAGCACAGTAAGAAAATAAGTGTTTTATGATATCATTTTGATTATATGAGTGTGCAATAGTTGTGTATCTTCACTTGAAACTATAAACCTATCAATACCAGAAAAAATTCTATTCTGTATTTTAAAATATTAGAATTATTATCATTTTGGAAGGTATATTCAAGTTCATGGTTTTTCCTTTTAAAATTCTTGAATCATCTACTATAAATAAGCATATGAGAAGGACATTGAATGAATATTCCTGTCCAAGGCCAAATAAAGCATGCATATAAAGGCATACTAGATTAAAATTATTTCTATTTGCTCTAACTTTAAATACCTGGAATTCCTAATATTACACGTTCTCAGCTAAAAGGGAAAAAAACACCCTTAAAACAGAAAAAAAATAGGAAAACATTCTAAATGTAATTTAGCTTATTTAAAATTCAATATTTTAATCAATGCTGGAATGCTTTAATCATCTACACTAAAATAAGAAAATACAAAGGCGCCTGATATCACTGTGGCATTATCAAACTCTTTTGTAATGTCTAGTAAATGTCTTAGCTGTGATGAGATACCAACAGCATAATCAGTTTCAGGAAGAAAGGATTACATCACAGTTCATCACTAAAGAAAGCTGGGATAGGAACTCAAGGCAAGTACCCAAAGGCAGAACTGACACAGAGACCATGAAGGAATGCTTCCTACTGGCTTCCTCCTCATAGCTTGCTCAGCCTACTTTCTTAAACCCTGTAAGACCACCTGTCCAAGAGGGGGATCCTCCAACATCAATTGTTAATCAAGAAAATTTCCTACATATATAGCTACAGGCCAATATTATGGAGGCGTTTTCTCAATTAAGATCCCCTTTTCCCAGATATGTCTACGTTTGTGTCAAAATGACAAAACCCGACAAACTTCTGACCTCATTGGGAGACTGAGTCTCACAGCAAAGTCCCTGATCCCCTGGCTCTTGCTAAGAGCAAAGAGAAATGGTCTTCCCTGGGGAAGAGCAAAACAACTGTTTATTCAATGCTAAATGGCCAGCTCTGAAAACATACATACATATGATTATACAGACTGAGTAGGTTATATTTAGAAAATAATGTGCATATATGTAATACATAGATGTCTGGAACAACCATTAATGAAAGAAGAGGCCATGAATTTGAAAGGGACAAAGAAGGGGTATATGGGAGGGAAGAAATGATGAAATTATACTATGATCTCAAAAATAAAAGAAGTACTTTAAAAACTCAACCAGCCCAGTTTTTCTGAAATATGGAATTCAAATTCCACACTTTGTATATTCAAAAGAGGCGATCTCATTGGGTTTTTATGTTGGAAACTGGTAGGAGATATCAAGCTATGAATGCCTTCTGTGCCTTTCCAACTCAGCAACCTTCTTAGAGGCTACCAGCACATCAGGAAAGAGTGGCATTGTCTTTTGACCATGCTGGTGGCAGGATCCTGAAGAGAGTGGTAGTGATTTGAATATCTGAGTAGGAAGCCTCTTACCAAGTCTAAAGTTAAGTTCACAGATCTGTGAAAACAGATCACACAAATGTTAAGTCAGAGAGATGGTCCTGTATTGAAAATAGCCTGTTCCTGAGACCAAGGATTCTAATAGAATACAAAGAAGGAAGAAAAATTCAAAACACACCCAGTTTAAGATCAGTAACATGAATGAGAAAACTGAAATGAGAAACTAAAGTTAGAAATAAGCTATTTTCAGACAATAGGAAGATAGAGGCATTCAAAACCAGTATCATAGCATTATTTGAAAATGTTACAAGATGGTGTGTGAGAAAAGGGGAGAGAGACACTGGGTTAAATGGTAAGGCCTTCAGGTATAAGATGAATCTATACTAGAAACACTAGAAATCTGAAATAACACAATAGCATTGGTCAACAACAACACACAGCATACTTGAATACTGCTAAGAGGGTAGATCTCAAGCATTCTCACTTGAGTTGATGGATTTATTAACCTGATTAATTACACTATCATTTCACAGTGCACACGTACACTAAAACATCAAGCACTGCACCCAACCATATGAAATTTTTGTTAACTACACCTCAATAGATCTGTAAAAATGAAAAAAAATGCATATTTTAAAAAATAGAAATATTTTCACTCAGATTTTGCTCTGCATTTATTGTAGTTCAATATGAGAGATGAACTATAGCAGAGGATGTGATAAAGACTTGGGGCCGGAGTAGAGATGGTTGAAATTTTAAGACACCCTCCTAAGATCAGGAAGAACACAAAAACAGTAAAAGGAAATAGCTTCATCAAAACCACCATTGCTGTTAAATTCATTAAGCAAAAAAAAAAAAAATTCATTTAAGCAAGAGGCAATGATATCAAAGTTTTGGAACTGACTTAATAAAGACCACTAGTGTAGATTTGTTAACGGAAAAGGGGATTGGAAGCATCAGGTCCTAGCAGACAAGAGTTGAGGACCGTGATCAGAGCACTGGTGAAAAGCCACCTGAGAAGCTCCTCAACCTCGGGTTACTCTCATCATCTCATGTTGCTGGACTTCTGTCTCTGCAGGGAGAAGCTTGAAAGCCCATTTGTTTGTTGTTGGTGAGCTACAGGTGATTTGTTCATTAGAAGACATAAAGCAGAGTAGACATCACACTGGGGTCAGGAGAAGGAACTGAATAAACCCCAGAGAGATGAATGTGAAACATTTCAACCCCAACTTCAGCAGCTTTTTCCTCTCAGATCCCTAATGGCCCTGGCCAAAAGGATTTGTGTGTAAGGGATCCGGCCAGCTCCGAAGGGAAAACCAAAACATGCTAACAATGGTAATTAGCCAACAAAACCTTTCTTCCTGCTTTGATACTGAGTTTCACATTTTGCAGGCCACACTGACCTGTTAACAAAACAACGTTTATGCTATCAGACATCAAAGGAATGCTCATAAGCCTTAAAGAGAGAAAATAACTTAGCAAAGTAGTGGTGGGAGGGATCCCAGAAAATGAGATAATGAGCAAGAAGAAGTACTCAAAAGAGAACATTCAAAAGATATAAACAACACTTAAAATTTTAAATTATGAAAGGAAATATATAATTTTGCACAGATTTGGACAATAAAGGAGATCAAATCAAATACCCACTTTTTAAAGCAGAGTAAAAAGACGGAGATAAAAATGGAAGCTGAAATATAAGAACATTAGAAAATAAGTTTAGGAAGTCAATTAGCCAAGCTAGCCAAGTAAAAGAATAGAGGAGATCCTGATGAGCCAGCCTGCCTCCAACTTAGGTTTGAAAGCCATCATATAGCAAAGACAAACTATGTTCATTTCCATTTATGATTAAACCTGTTTCTCGTGGATTGGATTATGTCCCACCTGTAGCCTTAACTCTTAACTACAAATGGTTCTGTACTGACTGTTGCAGGAAATGGCAGCAAGCAGGCCTTTGTTTCAAAAGGTTATTATGGTCGCCTATTATTATGATCACCTGTTGTTATGACTACCTTACAATCACGTCTTTGTTTCAAAAAGTTGTAATAGCCATCTTGCAACCCCACGTGTGTTTCAAAAGGTTATAATGACTACCTTGTTATGACCACCTTGTTATGTTCTGCTCCTTTAACTCCACCTATTTTGCCTGCCAAATCCCCCATTTGGAAATCCCCTACCCCTCAGCTATAAAAAAATTTTTCGTCTTCCTCATATCCAGTGCTGACCTCTCGAACCTCACCTTATAGAGAGGCAGCCTTGTACATGAATTATAAAACCTTGCTTTAACTAATTTGGCAATGATGATTTGGGTGGGTGGTCTTTCTCCTCCAATCTCTGGGATTAACAATCCTCAGTTAAACAATTCCAGATATGCTCTCACAACTGAGAGGCTCAGGTTTCCACATGAAGACCCAAGAAAGTGGTGCTGGGCACTTTCTGACAGTACAGTCAGAAGTAGACATGCCAATTGAAGATTTAAACAGCATGAAACAGTAGAGAGAAAAAAAAGAAAGGGTCATAACAAAAGTATAGGATGTCAACAATCATTATTTCATAATTTCACAACACAAACAAAAAAAACTATGGATACTGTCTTATATATGAAAATTATGCCTTTATAATTCTATACCTAGCCAAAGTATCACTTAACCACAAGGGTACATCAAAGACATTGGTCTGAATAACTAAACCTCTCATTTTTTTTTTTTACTTCTCAAGAATCATCAACAGATAATACTTCATCAAAATGAAAGACAGAAGAACATACCTGGGATACAGAACAAATTATCAGATACATGAGATGAGAGAAGGTATTTGCTGAAATGGTGGTGAAGTAGTCTCAAGAGGAAGTACGGTCAGGTCCAAAAGGAACCCCAAAATGACAGTTTTGGCTCAGCAAAAGGAGGGAGAGGGAGGGGATAAGTCAGTGTTCCAGGGTTTAGAAATGACCCATATTTGATACATTTAATTATTTTATTATGACTAGAGGCAAAGGGTCTCGAAGTAAATTTCTGTTTGCTTGTTGTTTTTCTGTTTTTTGTTTTGTTTTCTGTTATATCTGGATCATGTGCTCCATGAGATGCTATAGGACCTATCCAAAGAGAACTCACAAGAAACAGCAAAAGTTAAAGTCAAACTCTAAGAAAGACCTAATTAATGATGAGAGAATTAGCTTCATATATGAAAAATAAAACATGAAGGAACATGTCCACAAAGGAAGGTGAAAACTAGAAGAAGGTTACTAGATACAGAGAGAAAAGGGAAAAAAATGATCCAAGCACATAGCAAATGTTCCTGGGAACAAAGACAGAAGAAAAGATCAAGGCATCAGTTAAAAGCAAAGGAAACCAAAACCAAATCTTGAAAAGATTTACTCACTAATTAAAAGAGATAAAACCAAAATAGAGGTTGGCATATTTAAAAAGAATAAAGAAACAATATTAAAGGTGTTTATAATACCCATCCTCTCTTCTTACAAAAAAGGGTAGCTGGGTAGATGTGGGGGGGGGGGGTGTATTCAGTCCCAGCAAAGGGCCAAATCAGTGTCAGACTCTGTGAGCCTTTGAAGCTGGGCTCTTGTACTGTCTGCTAATACTCTGAACGTGTAAACCTTGAAGGATAGAGTGTTAATCATTTATGAAGCATTCTCATAAACTACAAAAATAATATCACATTATAAAATCAACTCATAAAGATATGAAAAAGGAATTAATAAAAATATTAATTGTAAATAAATTTAGCAAAGCATTTATCATCTACAATAAGAATTACAAACTAAAAGGAGATATAATTGGCAAAGATTTAATAGAATGATAAATAATGTTGAAAAGCATTTATAAATATGGGCATTTAAGTTCCCTGCTGATGAGAAGATAATGTTTGTGACCTCAAAAATTAGATCAGGAGGCATTTATTTAAACATGCACAAACGTTAATTAATGAATGCTTTATGAGTCCAGTATTATTGTTATCTTACCAATGCTTCTCTTATTTTTTTTCAAATACCCTCAAGTAAACACAAAGTTGTTTTGTAATTATGAGTATCATTGTCAAAATATAGTAACATGTTACAATTGAAATCAGTTGACCTAGTAATTCTCTCACTACAAATATAGCTAGGCAAATACAAACTAATTGTATATATCAGTGCTCACACAAGATTATCACTACTTAGGAAAAACTTAAAACAGCTTAGAATATAATACAAGGTGGTTAAATAAATATTTTCAAGGAAACAAGAAGAAATCATAGCATAAGTAAGAAAGGGGTTACAAATAGACGTGTATAGCAGAGTTACAGATGCTTAAAAATTCTTTATTTTTCTTCCTCTATGGGTCACAATATTTTATATTATTAGCTACATAAACATTATTTTGAATAACATCAAACAGTCTCTCTGAGAAATGGCTGCATAAATAGAACCTGAAAAATGGTGATATCAATAGACATGCTAACAGGGAAGGGGAAAAATCTCACTGGGTTCTACCCCAGACAGGGAACTACAGGCAACTACTGTCTGCTGAGAGAGGGCAAATTTCTTCTCCCAGGGACAAACCTCAAATAAAGTTACCCAATACAAAGCGGTCAGCCCCAAAACCATGTAAACACAAACAACAAGAATGGCCTCAGCAGGCTGTGCTTGTGCATAAATACACACACACACACACACACACACACACACACACACATTAATAATAATCAAAGAACAAGAAGCTATCAATTTGAGAGTTAGGTGGGGAGATATTCATAGAATGAGTTGGAGGAGGCAACTTGAGAGGAGCTGAGAGGAAGAGACAAAATCAGACAAGGATGAATTTTAATTATATATATATATATATATATAGAATAATATCAAATTTGAAAAGTATATGAACTAAAACATATACAGTGAATATGACCAAATTTTAAAAGCTCTGGGTTCTCAAGCAAATCAATGAAGTCATTAAGTGGGGAACGCAGCTCAGAGGCAGAGCACTTGCCTAGTGTAACAAGGCCCAATGCTCAATCTGTACTACTGAAAATAAATTTAACTAGCAGTGGAATGGTGGAATCCAAATAACAGAAAACGAAAATCATTCTAAAACTGACTTTATTCATTCATTGGTACTCCAAAGAATAAATTATATGAATTAACCACTATATACAGACCTCGTTTAATGAATATATTTTAATTAGCAAAATATATTTTTAGGAGAAGATGGGATGTTTTATATGCCTTTATTATGGGGAGCACTGGAAATAGTTTTAGACAGTATTGGTACATATTCTCCTGGCAGAGATTTGCCATTTTCTTTTCAAACATTTACTCCTCTGTATTCTTTCTATATGGAAAAGAGCTAGAAACCTTTAGTAGATTTCCCACAGTCCTTTGCCAGCTTCTTTCAGTTAGATTGAGCCATTGAGTAAACAGAAACTCCCTCTCTCACTCAGATCCTACATCAAGTTTTCTTCCTTAAAAAGAAAGAAGAGGGGGCTCTCCTGAGTCCCCTCATCCATTTTGCGGTTTATGTGTTCTAATCCTTTTGAAAATTTATCTTTATAGCACTCTAATATCACTTGTGTTTAAACATTTATCTCTGAGATTATCTGACATGCAACATCAGCGCTGTTCTCCCTGAAAATACTACAAGTTCTACGAGGACATGGATTCTGTCAATTTTGCTCAATTATGTATTACTGGAACTGGTAACGCCTAACATTTAACAGACACAGAATGTATTATATTCTGTCTCCTGAGTAGTTGTTTGAATTAATAAGCTATTAAATAAACCAGGAAGCAAATTAAGAGTGACCCTTAAACTTTCTAACCATTGTTATTTTATCCTACAATTAAAATATTTATTTCTTTTAACTAAATTTTCTTAGGAAAAAAATAAAGCCCATCACAAGTTTTAACTCAAGATTATTAATTATATTGGCTTACAATGAGAAGAGCCTGTATTTAACTTTAGTTACTCAAACTAACTTTCAGGGTGTTTTTTTTCCTCTGTATTCACACACTATGTATCCAACCCAAATACTTAGTGATGATTTGTTCTCTTTGGATTTAGTTGGGATGTGGTGGGTAGACACAAAAACATATTAGCTTTCTAAGATTAATGGCTATATTTTTCTTTTGGGAACTTGGAGATCTAAACTAAAATGTTTCCTCTCTGATCACCACTATCTGAGGCTGTAGCTAATGTAATTGCTTCCAAGGGGGAAATATTGCTTATGTTTTCTGACTGGCCGTCACAATGTTCTCTGCTAATCCCCCCCAAAATGCCCAGCTCAATATAGTTGTAAGAATTCAGGGCAGAGTCTTTCGAAGGCAGCTTGAGCAATAAACTTGTTTGTCTCTCTGTGAAGGACTGTTAATTCCCACAGCACAAAAGTTTGTTAAGATGACTGACAACGGGTTATGATTTCTAGATATCTGGTTCCTGAGATAAAGATGCAGTAGATGACTTGGGTGTCCCTGTGTCATCTCAAGAAAATGGAGTAACACAATTCTCCACTTGGCTGCTCTTGAGAGCAGGATTTATCGCATTAATATATTCCTGCTGCTATTTATTGAGCTGATCATTCCGTAGTGCACATCTGTCTATTTTGAAATGGTCTGTTCACAATTCTCTTCCTTACAGTCTTTCTGTATTTCTTTCTCCTTGTCTCCAAGAATGCTCAGAAACATTTATACTTATGGATGTTTTGCCTGCAACATTCTTCCCCCCTTGATATCTCCCTGCTAAAAATGTGAAGTTATGCCCAAAGGCCTTATTTAAACATATAATCCCTCCTCAGCAATCCCTACGCCTCTTTCTTCCTTTATACGGTCTCCATAGCATTTATCCCATAAAACATACCATTTTATTTCTTTTTCTTTTTATCTATTTTCCTACTTCAGAGATAAAAGCTCCATAAGACAAAGATTTTTATCTCTTTTATGGACTACTATATTCTCTGCCTTGATGCAGGTACTCAAAAAATATTGAGTAAACAAACAACTTTTCCATTACAAGCAGCCAATATAAAGTATTTCCACAAGATGACAATGGACTCAATGAGTCCAGGAGTACTTATTTCCACAGATGCAATGTTTTGTTTTGTTTTTTTATCAGAGAAAAGAGGAAGTTCTGATAAATAAGAAACTTTGATTACTACTGGATCAGCCTAGGCTCTTCAGAACTATAAATCAGCAAAAAGGAAGTTAAATATCAATGGGGTAAACGATCTGGGCAGCAATTGCTCTAGCCACCAAAAGAAATACGTTGGGTAAAAAATGATCCATTGGGGCACCTCTTGGCACTCCTATCCCCAGCTATATCCATCCATTAGTGGGGGAGGGGAAAAGTACACGGTAAGCAGGGGTCAGAATTCTCAGTGAAACATCAAGCAAACATCCTAGACAAGAGTAAGTGCTGTTGAAAGGAGATGGAAATCTGGAATGGCTTGGTGGTGCGATTTATAACCTCCTATCCATCTGTAAATCCCATGACCCACAACAATGGCCAATACGGCAAGGTATACCCAATGTAAAATGGTGACACATATTTCAGTGGTAAAAAGCAGGCACCTAATTAGACATGAGGCTCATTCAATGGGAGGAAATTTATACCTGGCATTGTAAATTTAGCCAACTACCTGTGGCTGGTGAGATCATGGACTCTTATTGCCATAGTCCTAAACCGGCACGATTCCCAGCTACATCCTAAACATTATCCTTATATCCACAGATATGTTTGCTCTTACCCCTGTTCAAAGAAGACTCATTTTGTAGCAAACAAAGACCATAAGAGAGAAATCCACAAATGGCCAAAATGCAAAGACTAATTGCTAAATGGTATCATTAATAAAAAAACCCAGAGCCAGATACTGGGGTGAAAACTGAGAGATCAGAGCCAGAGCCAACCTCACCTTAACAACTCCTCAGTCTCCAGAGAGAGCTACTTCCTGTATACTCGTGCCTATATACCTCTCTGTGCCCTGCCATCTTACTTCCTCTCTCCACCCTGCTACATCACTTCCTCTTTCTGCCCAACTCTGTAAGACTTCCAGACCTCTATGGCTAACTAGCACTGGGATTAAAGGCATGTGCCACCATGCCTGGCTCTATTCCCAGTGTGGCCTTGAACTCACAGAGATCCAGATGAATCTCTGCCTTCTGAATGATAGGATTAAAGGCGTGTGCTACCACTGCCTGACCTCTATATTTAATATAGTGACTGGCTTTTTCCTCTGATCCCCAGATAAACTTTATTGGGGTGCACAAATAAAATATCACCACAAAAATGCAGAGAACAATTGACGATAGCATGCCAACCCCCAGCTGATACATCTACAACACAATTCCTTCACTTCGGCCACAGTAATCAAGATGGAAGAGGGGAGCAAACAGATTCTAAGTACTCGAGGACCAGTAAGTCAGCTGTGAGAAGTGTCATCTGGACATGAGAGGGAAGCTACACCCATGAAGTCTCAATCATCTGGGTGCTTTAACAAGACATTCATAATGAAAACACTGCAGGCATGAGGAGAGGAATAGAGAGAATTTCACAAGGACACACCACTAGATTAAGAACTACAGGAAACCAATGGCTGCTGAAAGAAAGAGAATCGGTCTTCTCCAGGGACAGACTCAGTAGGGTGTGTGTGTGTGTGTGTGTGTGTGTGTGTGTGTGTGTGTGTGTGTGTGTACAAAACAACAACAACAACTAAAGAAGAGATCATGAATTTGAGCGGAAGTTAGGAGGGTTGGAAGAGGGAAAGGGAAGGGTGGAAATGATGTAAACACAGTACTCATATAAAATGCTCAAAAAAACTAAAGCATTCACAAAGCTGTAGAGTATATATATATATACCTTCCTCCTGAAGAGGACTAAATGGCTAATTTATCTTACAAAACAAGTTAGAAAATCCTATGGAATGGAAAACAGAAAAGAAGAGTGAGAACATAAAGACATTAAATTGCAAGAAAATTCTCAGGAAAAAAAAAACAATTTCAGAGGGATATAATGAATGGAACTAAAGCCCATTAGTAGACTAAAGAATAACCCAGACACAATAAAATATAAAAACAAATGGTATTGAAAGATTTGAATACATACTCTAAAGTGTGGTATGGAAAGACCTGAAAAGTAGAAATGTAACATAAAAACTGAACTACACAGCGGACACTGTTGCATATAACATCTGACTAGAATTCTAGCTTAGTGGTAGTGGGGACAGCACCTATTTTGTGTTCGTGAGAATATTAATCCATAGACTCAAGAAGCCAGACAAACAAACCGAGTAGTGAAGAATTTCAGCTCCAGATACACCATGACGATATGGAGCAGGACTGTCAGATTGAATTGCATTGGCATTGACTAATCAGATTCTGATCGATAAAAGTGGTTATGCGATATTTAGTACCCATCTCATCAACAGTTACAAAGATTAGATGAGCTAGTATCTAGCTAGAATGTTCTTCAGTGCTGCTGGATTACTTGAAATGTTTTTATCCTGAGTATTAGCCAAGGTGTTAGGAACCAGAGACTGTTTCTCATTGTAATTGAATCAGCATGACTTGACTAAACTCCATCAAGCCACATGTCCATGTATGAAGAGGGGACACTACATAGGAGTGACAGAGAACAGAGGATGCTTTAGATGCAAGAAAGAAACAACCATTGTGCTCTCAGTCTGCAAAGAGAAAATCTTGTGTTTCTTCATGGAGCCCAGATTGGAAAGGATCCTAGGTTCTCACCCTATTATCTAGAAGGCAAATACCATCATTCCAGGGCAGACACATCAGATGTCTATCTCTAAGGTCTTGGCTTTATAATAGGAAACAGCCCCTGAGTATTCCTGGCCTAACTGAGGAAGATAATTCAACTGTAAACATGTATACCTTACCAAATAGTTAGTCATGGAAATGCCAGATCACCTATGACAGGTGAAGCCTGTGATGGGGTAGCCTGGGAATTTTATAGAAGCATTCTGAAAACCCAGTGAGGGTCTAATGCCCTTACACAGGTGACTGGTACAGAAGAGGTGGAACTGGATTATCTGCCACATAGATAAAGTACATTTATATTACTAAAATAACAAATACACAGGCAGAATAATATACATAACTTACATAATAAAATACATAATTGCATGGAAGGAATAATAGAGGGGAAATTGGTCCTTTGAAAACTAATAAATTGACCAACCTCTGGACAAAATAATTTTAACAAGTGAGAAACATTCATGACAGAAGAAGAAACATAGAGAGCAGAGGACAAAAGACAAAAAGAAAAGATTCAGAGCAACTTTATCAGTGCTATTAGATGGGGAAACCGTTCAGCATTATATGGCCAAGCTGACCCCATGAATGTTCTGTGAACCAGCGCTTTGCTCCTAGTAATATGACCTCCAGAGAAACTTGTACATGTGCACTGAAAAGCAATGTACAATAACATTCCTAGAACCACTGTTCAGAACAGGAAAGAAATAGAATGCAAAAAATGTCTATGTACAAGAGAATGAGTATGTTTGTAGTAACTTCATGCAACATGGATCATCTGTGAAAAATCGATGTGTTATACTTTATAACATACCTTACAAGCACTGTTGGAAAAATAGCAAAATTGCAATTAAATACTTATGATGTAATACTGGGCACACAAATTCAAGAACTACCCAAGCTAAGGAAATTGCTTTTAGAAATGTGCATTCATGCTCATATAAAGAGGTTATTGTTAAATATAAAGGAATTCTAAATGGAACATTTAGAACAATGATTATGCTAGTACACTAAGGAAGGCAGAGTGGGATGAAGTCAGTCTACAGACACAGTTGGTTCAAGAGCATTAGAAGGGGTATATATCCCAACGTGTGGTTGAGAACATTGTGTTCATTTTTATGAACATGTGCTATACAATCAGTATTTACATTGCCTTTATAATTTTGTGTGTGAAATAACTCAAGACAAAAAGAATAAGTAGGGAAAAGAAGGAAAGGAAGGAGTAGAGAGAAAAGAGCCAAAGAAAGAGAGAAATTGTTCATAAATTCTTTATGCAAATTAGTGGCAAGTTAGGAATGGAACAGAGAACAACCTAGACTCTCTTGTGTGCGATGGATTGTGTTTGGCAGTTTATATTTTCTTATACAATGCAGTGTTTTATACAGTGAGACGGGAGCAATGTCTCCTCAGTTAAAAGTGCTTGCTGCTCTTCCAGAGGACCTGAGTTTCGTTCCCAGCAAGTCCCTTAGGCAGCTCACAACCACCTGTAACTCCAGCTCCAAGGTTTCAGAGGCTCTCTTCTGGACTACATAGGCACCTCCACTCACAGATATGCACATATTCACATAATTTAGATAAATAAAATATTTAAACATCTTTTAAATTTATAAATAAATAATAAAATAAAGAAAGAAAATGAAAAATATCATGTTAACATGCTATAAGAAGAGCTAATAGTGTTGATGTTAACACTGTGCAGCATAACTTAAGAGTTCTTAAAGGTAGCTTTAACGGCAGTATGCAATTTATACTGATTATAGATGAAATGTGACCAGCTCCCTCACTCTCCTGCAACTGGGGTGTCCTGGTGACAATCAGCTGTAACATGGAACTGTGATTAAGTTGCCCTTGTCAGAGTTCTGTATCACAGCAACAGTAAAAGAACCCAAGATAACAATTATTAAAGAGGATTAAAGGATTGATTGACAGTCCGTGGGCTACTCTAAAGACAAAAAGAAAATGTACATTTACAAGCACACATGCCTCTATAGCTCAAAACAGAACTACAAAAACAAACAAACCTCTCCACAAAACTCTCCTTCACATAAAGTCTCACTTATTGGTTTTCAATGCAGGGGGACGGGGTTTGTTACATAGACATCAATTCTCACACCACATCTTTCTTCTCTCCATGTTAATGCTCCATTTAATGCTAATTAAATGCACATGTGTAAATAATGTAAGTGTTAGAGAATCCAAGGCACTCTTAATTCCTCCTTCACCCCAAAAGAGAATAAGGAAGGAAATTGCTAGCCTTCGTGGTGGACAGAGAATTGAATAGTAAAACCATATTTCACAGAAAAATCTAAATTGACTTCTCAGGTTATGAATACTTGATTATGGTAGATATAATGCAGAAATAGCCCCATTTAAACTCATTTGGAAAAGGCAGCCATTCATTATGCTGGGTCTAATGGCTAGAAGCGAGAAAAGGGAGTCATTTCGAGCTGACAGCCCATACATATAGACAAATATTCTCACTTTTCTGTGGACGAACAGAACCTACTGAGAGTTATGGTAGAAATGGTGTCCAAATGATGGGCAGAAAGGCACAGTGCCAAAAAAGACACAGTCCACAAAAAATCTAAAGGAAAACTTTGCATGTACCGTGTACATAGGATTCATATATGCGTCACAAAAAAATGTTTTCTTTATGAATGTAAGGGCAGTCTGAAATTCATCTTTATTCACAGCAAGTCAACTTTTTAACATCACCATCTTTAAAAGTGGAGGGGAGACAGAGGTAGACTTTTACATTCACTGGACAGTATTTGCGGAATTGGCAGTAATCCTGAAAACACCATGTTTCTCCCTTCAAAGTCATCTTGAAGACAGCTCTCTGCATTTTGACTTAAAGAAAATTGCTAGGGGGGACCCATACCTAATAAAATTGAACAGAGCAGTGAAGACAGAATGTCGCAATCTGTTTGAAGGAACCGTTTCACACAGACGGTGGGGAATGCAGCAGGGCTTACCTTTGTGATGGTTTGCACTGGAAACAGCTTTCCCCCACAAGGTCACTATAAAAATGATTATCAGCAGCCTTCCTTTTGTTGCCTTCTGTAAGTATCTCTTACTCATCCTGCAATACACAAGCGACACAATTCCTCAGAACACTACATCATTGCATTTCAGTAACTGTACTGTATGCAAGTCTTTCATGATCCCTTGACATAATTATCCCCCAGGGAGATGAATTTCTCACACTGAAGGTTCTGTTTATATAAACTGTGTTTGTTTGGTTGTTATGGTTCTTTGTGGTTGCTGTTGTTGTTGTTGTTTGTAGCAGGGTCATACTACGTAGCCTGGGCTGGTTTTGAACTCATAAACTTCCTACCTCAGGTTCCCAAATATGCATGAGGATTATATATATGAGGTACCGTGCCCAACTATATATGAACTGTGACTAGAGAGCAGAAGTTTTCCAAACAAAGCATTTTGATATGACTCAAGCATTAAGCAGCATCTTGTTGTCATTTCCTTGTTCATATACACATAATGTAATTTATTAAGAAAATTTAAGTCACAGTCATTCAGATAACATTGTTTACTTTTCCCTCTCAAGATTCTTTCTTCAATTCCAGACTTCTAAGCATGTTCTATGGCATATGCACACCCATACACATACACACACAAAGTAATAAATAAATGCCAATTGCTTAGATAAATTCTGCTCATAATAAAGTCATTTAAAATTTACCACTTGAGGTGGGATTTTAAAAAATAATCCAGTAATATACCTTTCTTACTGTCAGATAATCTTGCCAAACTAATGGGTACCACTCTGCAGTGGGAAACTCAATGTTCAACTCATTGTACTTTACCAGAAGTAGGAGAAAAATGAAAAATCAGAATTTAAAAAATATTAACATTTTCAAACTGAAATCATACAACTAAGAAAAAAGAGACAAATGTAGCATGAATCTTAAAAGTTCTTATTAATAAAAGCAAATCTGGAGCCAGGTATTGGGGTGAATGCTGGAAGATCAGAGAAGCAGAACAAGCCACAGCTAACCTCACCTCACCAATTCCTCAGCTGATCCTGTTTCCTCAGACTGGAAGCCTCTGAGTCCTCATCCAAATGGATCTCAGCTGAACTGCTGCTCAAAATCCTAAAAACTTAACCAGCCAAATGCTTCTAGTTTCTGGTCCTCACACCTTATATACCTTTCTGCTTTCTTATATACCTTTCTGCTTTCTGTCATCACTTCCTGGGATTAAAGGCTCACTTTCTGGGATTAAAGGTGTGTGTCACCATGCCTGGCTATTTCCAATGTGGCCTTGAACTCACAGAGATCCAGAGGGATTTCTACCTCTGGAGTGCTAGGATTAAAGGTGTGAGTGCCACCATTTTCTAGCTATGTAGTGGCTGTTCTGTTCTCTGACACCAGATAAGTTTATTAGGGTGCACAATATTTTGGGGAACACAATACCACCATAGATAACTACTTCCTTATCAAAAAAGTTTAGCATCTACTTTGTCAAGCACCTTATACATTATTTCTCTTGTTCTTCAGAGTATGTCTACCCTCATTTTGCCCCTGATACAATTTAGAAATTTTCTCCAGGTCACATTTAATGACAGAACAAATATTCAAACCCAGAATGACATAATTCTAAAATCCTTATTTAAGCTACTACAATGGTGAGGGGAAAGTGGAACCAAAGGGAATAGCTTCCATATGGATGTATTTACAGGGAAGGACAACATCCACATCTGTCCCAGGACCTTTCAAATTTAGAGCCTATGTTTAACTCAAACTTTGCTGAGCCTACAGACCCTGGTCCTGCTTTGCTTCTAGTAGTGTTCTGGGTTCCTTCCTGGTCATGTCTGATTCTTTTTCCCCTTAAGGTCACTGAATTACTCTTTCATCAGAGCTTTACCTCCAAAACAATCTGTCTTCTAACCCATGACCCGGGGTAGCAAACAAATCTGAGTAGACAATTCAGAGCATTCTTTTACATGGAGAAAATAGCTTGATGTAGCATGTGTTTAATATGGATATGTGCTAATATTTCTTATCTTGGGAAAGTATACACATTATATGGTACAAAGGAAAGCTCAAAGGTTCAAAAACATCAGTTCCCAAGTCTCAGGGTTCAAATTCATGCTCTCTGGGTTCCTGATTAGGAAGGACTGTTGATGCTGTCATCTTGGTAGTTACCTAGGAGACAAGTCACTGAGTTGACTATGAGGGCTTACCTAGATTAAATTAATTGAGGTGCCAAGATTTATCTTAGCTTTAGATGGCAACATTTCATCAGCTGGGATCACGGCCTTCAAAAGAAGAAAGTGAACTGAACAAGAGAATTCATCACTCTCTGTTTCCTGACCAAAGGAACAATGTGACCAGAAGCTCCAGGCTCCTGTTGCCATGAGTTCCCCTCCAACATGGACTGCACCCCTGAATGGTGAGTCTAAATGAACCCTTTGTCCCTTACAATGCTTTTAACAGATATTATTGGCACGGCAACTAGACAAATAAATAATACAGTGACCCTTACACAACTTTACTTTGTTTGGATCCATAGCTTTTAAGCTTCTCAAGTAACTGTTGCGGTACTCTGCTTAAGTTTCTTCTACTGTAGTATGGTATATTTATGTGAAACATGTGGCCCACCTGTCACATGTCAAAGACAATGGTCAAAGGGAAAAACATTTGAACATTTAAATTTCCTTGCTGGGTCTTGTTTATTGGCTATATAAGTTTGAATAAATTACTTAGTAACTATATTTTCATTGGCAGTGTGATATGGGCTTTAATAATATTGCTCACAATTATAATAATTGGTATGAAGACTAAATGAAAGAGACCATGTAATATTTGGTACCTCACAACCTACATTAAAAGTTAACAAGTATTTGATCATCTATTCGGCTGACATTTCATTTCCCTACCTGTGATCTCCAAAGTGCCAGCCCCACACAATGCTAGTTCAGTATTAGCAAAAGACAACATGGGTAAACTATTTATAAAATTCCAGATTCAACAAATTAAGAGGAATATGATTAAATAAGCCTCCTTAGAAGCATTTTCCAGAACTATCTTCTTACAAAGTAGCATAGTAGCACAGACTACTAGTACCACTGGAAAATCTTTTAGAAAAATTCTGAGTTATAATAATAATCTGGCTTAATACTCTCTCAGTAAACAAATGATCACTTTTAGTCTTTACATTATTTTTGTTTCATTCAGCTCTCTTGGTTTTGACTGAAATCCTCTTCTTGGTTTTGTTTTGTTTTTTTTTTCCAACCACTATGCCTCCCCTTCTACATCCAACCCCAAAACTTCACAACACTGCTCATCATGTAACATAATACAGAACAAAATCTATCTGATAGGAAGAGATGCTTAGCCTAATTCTTGATAATAGCTTTGCCGATATAAATGGCCTCTGCTACAAGGTCAACGGCCCATCATTTTTCCATCCCATTGTGCACCCACCAAATGAGGCGGCAGAAGGGACACTGGTGACTAGGCATATGGGAAGAGAAACACCCACAAAGTCTCCAAGCTGTCAGAGGAAAGTGAGAGAGGAGAATGCAGAACATCTGGAAGTCTGTAACAATACTATTTTCTCCCTCTCATACCACCAATATTTCTGTCCAGTCCATCAATCATATCCCATTGATATCTCTTAAATCACACACTTCACCTACTTTATTATGATAAAACAAGGCAGACCACCAAAATTTCTCACTGGCCATAGCATGCTAGCCATGTTTCCTACCATACAGCACTCCTCACACACGGTGAATTGTGTATCTGACCTTCCCAGATTTCCTACCCCTGCACACACATGCTTAAAGTGTGTATCTGACCTTTCCCTGTTGTATTTGCAATATTCGGTATTTGGTTAAATATCATCAACTAAACATAATCCAACCTCTGTGCCTTAGCAAAGCAAGTAGCTGTGATGAGATCCCCTTGCTTAAAAGCTTCATGTGATTCTCCAGTCTCAAAAAAGCCATAGTTCTTATCAGAGGGTTTCTGTCCCCAATCTTATGCTCTTCCTCTTCATCTCTCTATCCACACATACTCATAGCCCAAATGTTAACTCAACAAAATTTTCTGAGGGGCCTCCACCAAAGTCTCACTTCCTGCCAGCTGAAACCTACCTTCCCCAAATCCCTAAATGACTAACTCATATTCACTGGTCATCCTGAAGTTTAGAATTCCTCCTGTAGGATGATTTATTCAAGAGTGTGTTGAATATCCTTTTGCTACAATGGCCATTCACTATACTGCATTATGATCCATTTGTTTACCTCAGTCCAGTCTAATATGAAAATTCTCTGTATAGAGATAGTGACTCATAGAATGTGCATGGTGTGATCCAATTTCCAGTTTAATAACTGGTAAATGCATATTTGTTGAATATTGGAAGAACATTTTAGTCAAATATGTCCTGCAGTTTTTAACACAAGAGGAAGCAAGGGTGTGTCAGTTATCTCTTTAGCACACAATTAGGAGGTGACAAAGAGAAACAGAGTGAGAAGAGACAGAGAAATGGGGAAAAGAGTAACTGAAAAGAAGGAAAGGAGTGAGAACTCAACTCTCCAGCTTTCTTCTGACTTTAAATAATAATCAGATTTGAGCAAAATGGTGTCATGGAGTGATTAATAATTTCTGACAAAGGGACCAAGCAAAGGGGCAAGCTGAGAGGTACATTTCCTCTCACCCTTGTACAAGGGCAGAGGAAGAAACAGCCCTTTTTACTATTTTCTACCCACCAGATTTCAAGTCAAAGTTTTCTACCACAGATTAGAAACATCACATTCATCTGGAAAAACAGTAAAATTTCAGTGAATTGCCAACCACAAAAACCAAGGCAACAGAAACTGCATGCTCGTGGATAAATGCACATAGAAGATGAAACCTTGAAATTACTGCCCGGGCAGCAGCAGCAGCAGCTTATAGAAAACACAGGGGATGTGGGATAACTGAGAAATGGTAACCTTGGCGATGAAGGATGCTGAAATTAAAAGTTGTCAAACTGGAGGGCTGAAAAAATCTCCTGGACTGTCCCTCACTCTTCCTCTCTGTGCTACATGTTTCAGTTAGGTCACTGGGAATTAGACTTCTGGATATGTGTTATAGCCCCTCCATTCCTTCCCATAAGAAAAATACATGGCTTGTAATCAAGGGAGAATTTAAAATTTGCCATGAGAAAACTTAATTCCTCATGAAAACGGGAAGTAAGCTTGACTGGTCTACAAAAGATAATGGGGTAAAAAATTAAGGACAGTGTAGACGTGGAATGTGGGGCCTAGGGTCCACCACCCAACCCCATCTTGGCTGTAGATATTTCTGCGGAAATAAACATCACATATGACAAAATATTTTAAAAGTCTAATTATGACCTTTCTCTACACTGACCCACTGTTTGAACAACGACAGAGACTATGACCAGCAAACCTACCATGGCAACGTGTCTTCTAGGATAGACTGCTTCAGTTGATCAGACATGTGCCTTCTTCTAGAGACCAGAATGGTCTTTATAAAATGCCAATCATGTTATACCACCACAGGATTCTTTGCTTTAAAATCTTGAATTTACCCACCTCAGAGGAGGGAGAGTAAAAACCAAGTTTCCTGCTGAAGAAGAAAAGCCCTACCATCTCTTTACTCCACCTCTCTAACTTGGATACGATTGCTGAACTTATTACACTTGGCTGCCCTGACTTCCAGAATCCAGGCGATCACCTTCAGGCTCTTTCTTCCAAAATCCCATGTATCTTTTGTACTATTCCAACCTGAAATAATCCCACTTGTTTCTCTACACATTGTTTACATGTGTATTTCCTTCTCTTCCTGTTAAAATATAACTGCCTTGAAGGCAGAAATTCTCCCTACAAGTCATTGCTTGAGCAAGTAGAATGTCACATGGACCTGGGATGTCAAGATAACTTTAGTGAATGAATGGTGTTCATTTTAATCAGAATAAGAGAACTGACTCTTTTGTAGTGAAGACATTTTGCTACATCTGTTAACTTAATGAACTAATTTCTACTACATATACTAACTAGGAATGGTAACCATAAAAATAGTATATATTCTGGTGGATGATAAAAGGTGAAGCACAAAGAGGAAATAGGGGATGAAGAGGTGGAAATAGACCAGCTTTCTCTCTCAACAAACATGCTGCTATCTACTGCAAATCCTCTTTCAGTACTGAAATGCATATACACATATATATGATATACATTAGGCATATACAAGAAGACATAGACAGATAAAAGAGAGACAGGTGATAGATACTAAATAGATATAGATGGATATTAAAGTATAAGGCAGACTGGAGAAATGGCTCAGTGATTTATTAAAGTGCTTTCTCTTCTTACAAAGGACGAAAGTCCAAATCACAGCACTCGCACTGGACAGCTCACAATAACCTATAACTCCAGCTCCAGGGGATCCAATGCCTTCTTCTGTCTGCCACAGACAACTATACTCACATGCACATGCTCGCACACAGATTCAGATACATACAACACATAATCACAACAAAAGAAAATCTTAGGTATAGTTTAAAAAGTACAAGGGTGTGCTTTATGTTGAATGCATAAGAACATATAACAAATTCAGAAATCATTTTAATTCTATCAGCTTTATTATGTTGTATATCATCCAGAAGTAGGGTTGTCTATTTTAATTATTTTTCTATTACTATTAATTTTTTCAATCAATGTCATATATCCATCATCACACTTTAGTATTTGAAACCATACTATCAAACATATTGAATTGAAACAGGTGTTTTAAATGCTCGGCAGAGTTGCTATATTAATGTCTTATGATGAGTCTATCTTATAGTTTATTTATTTCTTCACAATACTGCAATCTCAGTGAGCACAGGAAAACTATTGATTTATTCCCAGCAACACATAGACAAAATTTCTGTAATACCTTTGCCACCTACAGGTTGAAATGTAACGGCAAAGAAATACATTATCATTTAAATTATTTCTCCAGAAATATGCAGTATTCTAAGATTCCAAGCTCTAATATTCAAACCAGACACAAAAACTATATGGAAAACAATGATGCAATCTAAGTACATGGGAGCATGAAGAAGACATTTGAAATGATCAAGGCTGAGCCACATTACTGTTCATCTGCTTTTACAACTGGTCTTCTCTTCTAGCTATAAGATGGGATTGCATCCATTTTCTCAGAAAAATGTCACTATAATAAATAGGAGATCGTGTGACATTTGAACTGAAAAGAATATATGTGAGGTGTTACCTTTTCTCCAAAGGTCTGTCCCTCTGAGAGCAGGCATATAAGTCAGAAATACTTACTCAAATGTGGTTTTAGGCCCCAAGATAAAGTAGTTAAATGAATTTGTCAAGTTTACTTAACAACTTTGACTCTAGCAACCACATAATGGAATGCATGAACACTATTATGGGTTGGTAAAATGGTTGTAAGTAATAAATACAACGGAGTGTAAAGCATCCAACACAAAGTGGGACACAGAGTTTTCTAGTCTGTAAGTGTTATCTGGAACCCAAAGTCCTTGCTAGGAGTCATCTAAAAATCAAAGTTACAGAGAAACAATTTTGAAAGCATGTAGGCCTTAATCCCAGATGAAGACTTAAAGTATATTTTAGAAGTTTATCCTAAATCTAGAAACTTACATGGAAAAATATGAAACAATGGCTAAAAACTGAAGCAAGCCTGAAAAGGCATATTCTCAGATAGATTAGCAAAATATAT
This sequence comes from Peromyscus eremicus, assembly GCF_949786415.1. NCBI lineage: Eukaryota > Metazoa > Chordata > Mammalia > Rodentia > Cricetidae > Peromyscus > Peromyscus eremicus. Next base: position 6,345,248 of record NC_081434.1, read on the forward strand.
ACTCAGATTTCAGAGTTTAGTTATCAAATCTCTCAAGATCTTAAGTCTAGGACAATGCTCCTCAAGAGGGAGCTACACAAAGAAAATCATGCTCTGGAGATTTGGATATTATTACATATGCACTTAGAGTTTTCTATTGAAAATCCACTCATTCATTCAACATGTCATTCAGCTCTCACATTAGATCTTTGAACTAAACTCGTGATGTAATACAACCCCACATTACATATGAGAATCCAGAAGAGTAACTTTAAAATAGTGAATGAGTAGAAGAGGCAGCTCCTGGATCCAGATCTGCTGACTACTGGCTCCCTTCTTGTGTCAAGAGTGCTTGGACAATGTTCAACTGCCTCTGATGAATCCTAATAGCATGAATTGCATTTTAGACAAGTGTGCACTAAGAAAAAAGGCTCAAATGAAGGACTTACTTTCAGTTACATAGAAGATGAACAAGAGGTACTGAATAGACAGCACCCTATCCACTTCTGTGCTCTCCGGGGCTATAAACAATTAGACCAGATCAAATAGTGCACAATCTATCATTCATAAAACTGTACGTTCTAGAAAACTATGAGTTATCACATTTGAACTAAGTACCTTGTTTCTACCAGACACCAGTATGCTGATATTAATTAGTTGGAACTGATGGAACTTTTACCGCAGAGTGACAACCTCGGGTGTCAGTTCCAACACGGAAGTATTCCACTTCGTTATACTCTACCTGTTACAGAAATGCTCTTCCGTTTCACAAGGTTTTAATTTTATCTTCTATGATATTTGGATCATAGTGTCTGCCTCAATGAGCTGGTGGGGTATCAAATGAGCTCATTTACATAAAGCACTCATCTCATCCCCTTCCCCCACCCCAGGATTCAACTACCTTTATTTTCTGCTTAAAATAAATATGTAAAGGGGGGCAGGGATAAGATGAAATAAAGTTAGATTGTGCTAGAACAAACACTTGAAATTCTAGCCAGAGTTAAGACCAATAGTAAAGGGTCTACTGATGTTTGAAAGAAATAACTACAAGAAATCTAATTGAGCCCTAAATGAGTTGAGTATCAGTATGAGCTTCAAAAATGTATGAAAAAAAATCTCCAGAAAACAGACATCTGAAGCTGTCAGGTACACTGTCACACATGGGTGGGTGAGTCTGGAAAAAAGATTCTCTTCATGCCTGGTGTGATGTAGAGAGCAGCTTCTATTGCCAAGTGGTACCCACCACTCATAGCTGGGCTTAGTTCGCAGTGGAATCAAGAGGAGAACTTTGGAAACAAGGGCGCAGTCCAAAGCAAGTCTCCTGGTTTGCCCTCCACACTGGATACTGACTTGCCTGTTTGGATTTGCCTTGCATTCCACTTCCTTCTGTAGCCTGACTAGCTCTTCTGTCTTCAGCTCCTCATCCCCTTGCCTGACTTCCTCCAAATGCTGCATTTTCCAAGCTTCCATTTCAACCATTCTCTTTTCATAATCTTGCTACTCCTTGGCTCTCTTCTAGGTGGTCAGCTGAAGGGACTTGAATTAGAGAACCAGAAAGGTTCTCAGCAATTGGTTTTTTCCTCTTCCCTCAGAACAAAGGGCTCCTGGAAGATGGCAGTGTATGTGCAAAGGAAGCGTAAGCCTCTTCCTCCAGCTACAGCTTCCACATCTGGGCCTTCTGGGCACATCTTTTATTAGTCTCCAGGGAGAAAGGCTCAACTTGAATCACATTCATTACCATTTTCTTTGGCAGGTTAATGGTGTTTAAATAGGGCAGTCAGTGCCTTGACCTGGGATACCTCCCTTTCCTTATTCCTCTTATTTTTTCCTTCTGTAACTGACTGTCTTTGTCTTCTGTGAGAATCAAAGGAGAAAGACACTTCCATATCCCTTGCCTCCAGGATGGAGGATTTCTAAGGCACCCTACAGTGTGGCACAGCTTAAGCTCTTCTCACTACTGGCCCATCCTCTTCCTCCTCTCCTTTGTTCTTCTCAATGCAATATCTGGTGACTTGGAGAGCCAAGAACTTAGAAAGGCAGGGACTGGAGTAAAATTCAAAATTTTCATTCTCTGATTTCATCTTTGAATCTCACTCTGAACATTCTTTTCTCAATTCCTAGATCAAAATCAACAGCTAAGGAGGCGGTTTCCACAGCTAGTTTCTTGGGCAAGACGGCCCAATTTCAAGAATTCTGGGATCAAGTTCCTGTGCTTTGAATGTATATGGTTGTAGTTTCTTTTTTTTCTTTTTTCTTTTTCTTTTTCGGTTTTTTGAGACAGGTTTCTCTGTGTAGCTTTGCGCCTTTCTTGGAACTCACTCTATAGCTCAGGTGGTCCTCAAACTCACAGAGATCTACCTGCCTCTTCCTCCCTAGTTCTAAGATTAAAGGTGTGCACCACCACTGCCCAGCCTGGTTGCAGGTTTTTGAACTCCCCAGACTCCTGTTCTGCTATACTTCTGTAGGTCGGGAGTCAGGGGGTGGGGGAGGGGGGCCTCAGGAGACCTTAGTCATAGATATGGAGGGTAACAGGATAATCTCTTTCTTCTTAATCCTTAGATGACATGTACTAGGGGTTCATTTGCGAAAGGCTTCGACCTGCTGTATAAAGGATATGCATATAGAATCTGCTTCTTCAAATATTCTTTACTTTGGACAGGCTGAAAGGCTTATTAATAATATACCATTTAGTCACTTGTGCAGGAGATGGAGGATATTTCACAGTGCACATAGTTCACTCCTTTATACTCTTCTGTTGTAGAATATTATTTTACAATGTGTCATATTAATTTGTGCTGTGGAATATTTGTTTAATGACGCAAAGATGTGTTGCATTCTATTACGTTACATTCGTTTAACTCTGTGAAGCTGTGTTACTTTGCCTGCCTAAAACACCTGATTGTCTAATAAAGAGCTGAACGGCCAATAGCAAGGCAGGAGAAAGGATAGGCAGGGCTGGCAGGCAGAGAGAATAAACAGAAGGAGAAATCTGGGAGGATAGAGGAAGGAGCAAGAAAAGGAGGAGAGGAGGACATCAGGGGCCAGTCTCCCAGCTACACAGCCAGCAATGGAGTAAGAAAGAAAGAAAAAATATACAGAAATAGCAAAAGGTAGAAGCCCAGAGGCAAAAGGTAGATAGGATAATTTAAGTTAAGAAAAGCTGGCTAGAAAAAAAAAGCTAAGCTAAGGCTGGGCATTTGTAAGTAAGAATAAGACTCCGTGTGTGATTTATTTGGGAGCTGGGTGGCGGGCCCCTCAAAAGAGCAAAGAACAAAGAGTAAAGAGTGAAAACACAAAACACTCTTCCTGGTCTTGAGGATGCCATTTGACTTACTCCTCTTTGGGGAAGTGAAAGTCAGCTGCTTTGGTGACTTGGTTCACAGATTTCTTAACAGGTTGCCTGAGTTCTGTTGGGACTAGGGCAGCATCCTTCCCATTCACGTCCTTGACTCTGTACCGAAATCAGTCCATCTCTGAAAGAAGATCATCTGATGGCTCCCTTCCTACTGTTTTCAGTTTTTCACATAACTTGCAAATTAAGAAAGGATTTTGTATGTTTCAGTAATGGACAATAAATAAGAACAATAAAGAAAAAGAGTGGGCTTTCTGAACTCTTCATTCTTCTCCCCCCTCTCTACTACCTTTTTTTTTTCCCAAGACAGGGTTTCTCTGTGTAGTTTTGGTGCCTGTCCTGGCACTCACAGAGATCCGCCTGCCTCTACCTCCCGAGTGCTGGGGTTAAAGGCGTGTGCCACCACTGCCCAGCTTTCTACTACATTCTCCAACTCTTGCCCCAGGGAGCTTTTCTAGAGCCTTCTGCCTCGCAGGCGCCACACCAGGCGCAGTAGATCTGCCCTTACGCAGCGTCGGTCGGCCTTTGGCTTTCCCTTTCACTCCTCCTGGAAGCGCCTTCAACAGTGCTTTCTGTCTTTCCTTCTGGTCACTTTTTATGAGAAATTTTCACTTTTTGGAAGGTAGAATTTCTCTGGTGATCATAGAAGTGGCCCATCTCTTTCTTTGCTCTCATTGCTAACTTGGAGTTTTTCTTTAGGCTTCTGAGAGTCTAATAGACTTCTGAGACCGGACTGCATAAATATTTCCTGATCTAACCCCCTCAACATCCAAGAAAGAGCAGTCATTGGATGCAATGGAATGTTTGTGGAGACTTTTTTTTCTGTCTCTTTATATTAAGTGTTATCAACTGGTTTCAAAAGTGTGTCGCAACCTTGCTGAAGTTTAACTTTTCTCTAGGAATTTTTGCCCTGAAAAAGCTCTCCTCTCATAGTCTTTCCAAGAAAATTATTCTCCAAGTTGTCCTTCTCTTCAAACCACAATAACGTATTTTCAATATCTTCCTAAGTATCCAAAGATGAAAAATTGATGAAGTTTGTGGGGGGCACCAAAGAACTGCGCTCAGTTGTTACTTATGACATTGCTCCCACATAGTGCGGAAGAACAAGCTTTTACCAGTAATTGTAACACTATTCTCAATAGTGCGCCTTCTACCCTTAATCCATCTCTCCATTCATCCTCCTACAGCCTTGACTCAGAACTACAATCACCCTTTCAATTCTCTTTTGAATTCTGGCAGTCTGGCAGATAGTTCTTATTAAAAACTGGCCTTGCCTCTCCCCTGCTCTTCATCCCAAATCTTGACGTGGAGCAAGCAATCTACATATGTTAGGAATGGTACAGTCATTGAGAATACTTTAGATAAACTTCTTTACTCAGCAAAGAATAATTTATCTACTTATCTATTTCCGTGGTAATAGATCCATAAGACAAGTTAAACACATGTCCTTCATTCTTGCATGATCAGATGGTGTGTTTTATTCCTTTCCAGTGGCTCTAGGTAGTGGGAGGGCAGTCATCCATCAGATTTAAACTGCCTGTCTCTTTTCACTTCTCAATATTAACCCTAAGCTACACTACTTCTCTACATTCTTGTTTTGTGTTCAATGACTCGACTTTAACCCTTGCTCATTGATTTAAGAAACAGAACATAAGCTGTTGCTTCCACAATGCAAGTCAGTTGCTTTCAATGGGACACAGATAAACAAAGATGGAGAGGTTATACTGTATGACCAAAAACTTCGATTTCATGGGAAACCACTATAGTAAGAAATGTATGACATAAAAAAAACTCATGAGTAAATCTAAGTCTGACTAAGCTTAAGTTTTCAATGTATGAGAACTATTCTTAAAATATGTCTGATTTAAATAATTTAATATAAAATACATGCTTACTGCCAAAATCTTGACAATATTTTTAAAAGGAAGGTATGTCATTGATGTCTAGATGCAACAAAACCCCATTTTATATTTAATCTCTTGCCCTACAAAAACATCAAGCAAAAAGGCTAAGGATTAGAAAACTTCACATTTACCATGTGCCATATGCCACAATGATGCTACATGGAAATATGACTATAAACCAGTGGTTAAAAAAAAAAAAACAAGTAGCACTTCATGGATATACATTATCCACCAAGCATCCAATGATTCAGATATGACAATGTTTTACAGTTCTTAAGTGGAGCATCACTAAAAAGAATAGGAAAATACCCCACACACACACACTATAGGTATTCTTGCATAGATCACTAAATCAAAAACTTAACGTTTAAATTGGTGATCATACGTGGTAAAATCAGAAAGGTCTGCACATAAATCTAAGGTCCATATAAAGATTTCAATACAAAGTTTTTTATTTCATTTTAAAACAAAACATTTCTAGTTATTAAAGCAAAGAATTCACTGTAATGAAATCAGCCCTACATATTCTCCACTCTGCTACTACTGGGACTAGTTAAAAACTTTTATTCCTTGTGTTCCTGTTCTCTTAGAAAATGGAACCACAGAAAAACTTCACTCCACTACATTCCTTCATCTTAGCAAAGCAGTGAAAATGATAAAAAAAAAAAAAACCTTAGAGCCTGTTACCTCAGATAAAATGCATGATCCAACAAGGACATTCATTTGCACTGTAGCTACAGCTAGGAATATGAATAATTATTCTCATTATTTAGTCATCCAAAATGGCCAATATCCATTGAACACCAACCAGTAATAGCCCATATTCAACACCTAAAAATATTTTACCAAATAAGTCACTCAAATACTGAACAACCACACAAAACACAACCTCATCAGAGGTAAGTGAAAATGTAAACCTCTGAAGACTTAATTTCTATATCCATTCCCTGAAAAGCATTCACATTAGCATATTTGAGCCTTACCATCAAAATTAAAATTAAATTGACATAGCATGAAGCCACCTTCAAAATATACATGCTTATATACATATAGACAGCTACCACTTTCAGCTTTAAACATGACAAGCCTCTTTCTAGTGATCCGCAGTGAATGCAGAGACTTATGGCTATACAAAGTATTGAGAATAAGTGATAGTTTTGTTCTCAGCCTTAAACAAGACATTTACACCATTCCCATGAAGAACCAGGGAACACTGCAGACATATAAGAACCAGAAGATAGGGAGACAGGCTACCAATTTCATCTTCTAGCCAATACACAGCCACCGCAATAATGAACTCACAGGAGCTGTAAATGCCGGCACCGGGCCTGCACAAGAATGGGCCCATCAACAGCCAGGCATGGACAAGAGGGGCTCAGGAAACCCACCCCTCAGTGCTGAGATGCAGCAGGAATCTTAGAAGGTCTTATTAATAAAATCAAACCTGAGGTCAGTTATTGGGTTGAATGCTGGAAGATCAGAGAAGCAGAGCAAGCCACAGCTACCTCACCTTGCCAGTTCTTCAGCTGATCCTGTTTCCTCAGACTGGAAACCTCTGAGTCCTCATCCAGAATGAATCTCAGCTGAACTGCTGCTCAAAAGCCTGAAAGCTTAACCAGCCAAAAGCTTCTAGTTCCTAGTTTTCACAACTTATATACTTTTCTGCTTTCTGAAATCACTTCCTGGGATTAAAGGCTCACTTCCTGGGATTAAAGGTGTGAGTCACCATGCTTGGCTGTTTCCAGTGTGGCCTTAAACTCACAGAGATCCAGAGGGATCTCTGCCTCCCAAGTGATAGGATTAAAGGCATGAGTGCCATCATTTTCTGGCCTCTATATCTAGTGGCTGTTCTGTTCTCTGACCCCAGATAAGTTTATTAGGGTGAACAATATTTGGGGGAACACAATACCACCACACTGAATTGTTTCTTACTGACAGATTCTAGGAAAATGGAGTCAGTGACTTCATTTATGCACCTGGTGGTGACTTCACCAGCCTGCAGTGGATAGTCTCAAGCCAATGATCATGTAGATGGCCCTGGTTAAACTAAATAGGCCACAAAACAAAACCAGAGTGGGAGAGAAATGGAAGAGGAAATAGAAAGAGAGAGTAACCTGAATGTAGTATATGCATGCATGACATTGTCAAGGAACTAACACATAGATAAATTCAACCAAAACTGGAAGCATTACAAGATGTAAAGGAGAGTGGCAGCTGTGTGTTAAAAGGCGTTCCGTTCTGCCTTCAAATGGAAGAGCCAGAAAGAAGTCCAAAAAGGGAATGTTTGATCAAGTTCACCAGAGAATACCTTTCCTTCCAGAAGGTATAGTTTAAACAGAGCTAGTGAAGTGTCTAAGGGGGTAAAGGTACTTGCCATTGCACCTCTCTACCCGAGTACAATCCCAGGGACCCATACAGTGAGAGGAGAGAATGGACTCCACAGATTTTCCTCTGACCTCTCCACATCTGCCATGGCCCTATAGATACACCCTTCTATCACTCCCTCCAGAAAAATCAATACAACTTCAAGTTTTAATAGCTTAAACTAAAAAGTAAATTATAACCATAGTACCAGCATTAAATTCCAACACCACATCTCTCCACAATGCACAGTGAAAGAGAGACAGGAGAGCAGGCGTCGCATACCTCTCTAACTCCATTTTACATATACTCCTTATGTGTGTTCAATATTTTCAGATGACTCCATATATCTTAATAAGATGTCTTTTAGAGAATAGTGAGGCATTATAAGATTTTAATATGGCAAAGCGTTACATTCAGCTTTCAGTTAATAGCTTAAGCAACTGAGAATTCAGCTGATTAAGAATCAAAGCAGGAAGCCCTGCTCTAAACCTCTGTCAGCAGTAAGCTTTAATATATTGCTTTCTGGCTTATTCCTTCTGCAACAAGATTTCAGCTCCTTTTGAAATCTCTCTCTCTCTTTATTCTCCAATATCTGGGACTTCTTTTTATGAATAAAATCAATCACATAATCTCCACTAACCCTACTTTCACTTCTTCATCAGCTACCGCTTTCTAATATTTTCCTTGCGGGTGGAGGTGGGTTCCTTGGCTGCAGAGTACTCTCCCGTAACAGGCAAATACACTGTGGCCCAGCCCTCAACTGGTTAAATGTACAATCTCGGGGCATTTTCCAATGGTGAGATTTATTAGATGGTGAAATTATGTCTCCATGTGATGGTCAAAGCCTGTTACCTGAGTCTATTTTAGAAAAAATGCTCCAAAGAACACACTGAGCAGAGGAAGCCCTACATTAGGGGCACAGGAAGGATGGGTCTAAAACCATAACCATTGTCATCTCAGATTTGCTGAAAACCTACTGACCTTATTTCCCCAAAATTTATATCCTCTTACTTGAATTGTTGGGGACAGGAATTCAAGGCATATCTGTAGCTAGAGTTTTCCTGCCTGGCCCACAGTCAGGACAAATCTCTCTCACCCGCCAGTCCCACAGCTGTTCAGACCCAACCAAGTAAACACACAGAGACTTATATTACTTATAAACTGTATAAGTGGAAGGCTTCTTCCTAACTGTTCTTATATCTTAAATTTAACCCATTTCTATTAATCTATAAGTTGCCACATGGCTCATGGCTTACTGGTATCTTAACATGTTGCTTCTCATCACGGCAGCTGGTAGTATCTCTCTACCTCAGCCTTCCACTTCCCAGAATTCTCCTCTCTGCTTGTCCTGCCTATACTTCCTGCCTGGCTACTGGCCTATCAGCGTTTTATTTATATAGAGCGATATCCACAGCACATAGCAATGAAGAGAAAACCACAATTCCAGAGACCATTACAGTTCAGCAAAAACTTAACTTCAGAGTGGTTGAAAAGGTGACTTCCGTGTGTGTTTGCCACAACGAACACACTGCAACAGTGGTTCTCAGCTGCTGTGCCTGTTGGCTCTACCAAGCAGCCTGTATTATGTTCCCGGTGGCACATGATAGGACTTGAAACTAAAATGTTTATCTCTATGTTTATTATTTATTCATTCTACCTGAATAAAAACTGCTATGAGAGCAGGAAACTGGGTCTTCCATTTCACTACTTCTGTCCTTACAGTTCATAATATTTTTTTATTTTTAATCACTGAGTATGTATGAGAGAAAGTATGTGTGAAATGAATAATAATGTGATAGTAGAAGGTTACATGTGCCCTTTGAATTTTGAGTTTAGTTACCCTGAAAGATCATGTGGTTTCTGATAACATTTAATGTCGCTACTTTCTTGTAGGAAGTGGAATGTTCTCAACGGTTATTTATGTTATATCTGAGTTCTGAGTCTGTAAACAGACTCCAAGCTCCTCGAGAAACCATATGCTAGAGCTCTCTTTGCCCACAAAGTGTCTTAGCCCTGCACAGTGCCATATGGTATATTAAACATTCTCACACCCATGATCACATCTGATGGATATGGCCATGAGGCTGGCAGACACACTCATCCCGTTGCAGAGATGAGGAAAGAGGCATAGGAAATAAAAACTTGTACAAGGTCAAAGGGAGCACTGGTGAGCCGGAATTCAACACTTCAAGCTCTCTTCATCCAAAGCATGACAGTGAAGACAATGATTCTAATATCCAGTTTTCCACACTATAAAACAGAATGCTTTCAAATAATTCTTACTAATTTTGACTCAGGTTTATGGAAAAAATATATTTACAGTGTTGTGGGGGTTACGCTCAAAAGGAGGCACATTACACTGGGTGAATTAAATTTGACTAAATATTTACTAATATGACCAAAAGTGAAAATGCTTTATTGATATATGAAGAGGCCACTAGGGGATGGGCAAGTAAAGAAGGTGCCAGAGGGCCCAGTCTCCATGTCCTTCAGAAGCCAAGCCGCTCAGTTCCAGGCCACGGACAGCATTAGGCAAAGGGAACCTGGGGCTGCCACAGACTCCTAGTTTCCATAAAGAGCCAGAGGTACAAAAGCGTATCTGAAATCTCTATTTTTAAGCATTCTTAGTTGGTCCTACATTTGACAATCCTATGTACCAACTATAGTCTGTGGACAGAGTGTGTGGACTCAGAATTAATCTATTGGATTCCTGGGGCTGACAACACTGTTTAATCAAGAGCTGTGTAAACTCTGACTTGGATCAAGAAAGAAAAAATAGAAGAAGAGAGAGAGAGAGAGCTCATTTAGAGACAAAATGACCATAATCAACTTGGCTTTCCTCTATTGCTTCTCATCCCCACCGGAGGCTGTGTCCAGATTATTATGGTCTTCAAAAAGTACAATTGTATCAAATAACATGGAGGATGTGCTAAAGCCCTTAACTCAGGAGGTATCTAATGTGCTTCTAATCAAGTGCTTCATGGAAGAATCCAGAGGCTGAAGAACATGCATTTCCTTCTGCTAGGGCAAGAGCAGGTCCTTCTCCACTTCTTTCTTCAGTAAGGATGTGTAGAAAAAAAAAAAAAAAATGCAATTGAGAATGGAAGAAAGGGTCCTCCTGAAAAACAGATGTCTCCACCCAGAAGTAGCAACCACAGCATCTGGGGTTGGGGTGTTGGTGGGGACACCAGAGGAAAACAATAAAGCACAATGCATAAAAATACCAAAGGAGTCAGCTGGCTCCATTCGGCTGTTGGGAACAAATGCTACTGAGTACAAAAGGGTATTATTCAGAAGCCTGCGGTAAAGTTTGAAGCCTTAAATAGCCCACAGTTCAGACAAGCTGGGAAATGGAGGCAAAGGAAGTCAATTGGAAATAAAATGGATGCCTTTGGCTTTTCTCTTGACATACGCCTTACAGAACTACCTCAAATTTAGACTTTCCCATCAAACTCATTGTTTTTGGGATGGTATGGTCTTTCAGATGCCCAAGTCACCCAACATAGAACATGCTGCCTTCCTACTTGGCCCTGGCCAAGGTTAGTGTGTGCATGTTCTGTGCCTACTATGTAATCACAAAGGAAGCACAGAACTCACCGAAGAATACTTGGATTCAAGACTGGCCTGAAGCACCTGCCCTGGCAGATGGTCCCTCTGAGCCTCACCCTGATCATTTCATAAAATAGAAGTGACAGTACTTGCCACAACTACCTCAGAGGGCTCTTTTACCAATAAATATGATAATGGCTATTAAAGTGTGTTACTAATTATAATCCCAGTCATATATTAGGCACCCAGAAAAATAAAAGCCATCCTGAGCTTCAGTAAACACTATTCAACACTTACTGTTACTCTAAAACTGATAATGTAGCCATGGCAATGATGGGTGCGGCCCCTGAACATATGGAGTTTATGTTGGGATTTAAGTTGACACTTGTTAATTTGAGGTTTGATGATGATATATAGTAAAAAGAAAGGCTTTGGGGTAAGAGTTTATGATAATTTATTGCTTGTTTACCATTAATTTCCATAGAAATAAGAATATAATGGTATATTATCTTAATTAAATTTAGGAAGACGGAGTCTGGAATCACATAATCCAAGTCTTATATAATGTGCACACGTCACTGGAAGCTAGCAATTATTAAACAGAAGCCACGTTTACACACTATTAGGGAAATTTAAGGGAAATGCAGCTGCTTTCTCAAAAACTGGCTTGAAGTAAAACCAAATATTCACCTTTTAAAAAGCTATTATTTTGTGCAAAGTCCTATGGTGGTGAACATTGTCAGGCGTACCAAAGCCAGCAAGTCCCCATCTCTCCCTTCCCTCGGAGGACTCATCATAAAGGAAAATGAGGATTATACAATCATATGAGCCAAAGAATTATTCAATAGTAATGCTACACAAAGGATTGTCGTGAGAGTTGAGGAGCGAGAGCACATGTAAGAAGTCGAAAGGTCAAAAGGGCATTCACAAAATTCTAGCATATGGAGCCAACTTTCATTCTCTTCTTTTCTTCACTCAAGTCCATAAAATTACTTCACTTCCATTTTCTATCTATAAAGTAAAACAATCAAACACTATCAACTTCTAGCCCTCTCAAACCCTTTTGAAGAAATTCAGGATAGAAGACATTTGTGAGTAGCTGATATCCCACCATTGTGGTAGTCACATAGGAACCAACCTCCCTGCTCCTGACACCAAGGAGTACACTGACTTTGTAACTGAAGTAGGAAGTGATTGAATTAAACCTTAAATGGGTAAGGTTACAGGCAGAAGAGATTAAGGGGGGCATTTCAACTCAGAGGAAGAGTCTTGGGAAAACATGAACCCGGGACTATGCAAGCAGTGTGAAGGATATGTGGTCTCATTTGGTTCACTGTACGATAATAAAATGTAAAAAGGAATTCTGGTCAAATGGACCTGAATTGGAACACTGAGGGTGTTCACGGCCAGAAGAGTGTTTACCCTTTACATACTGCAGATATTAAGAAGGTAATCAGCAAAGGACACCAGCTTAATGTACAAAAACTATACACGTCTTTTTATCACTTGAGTATCAGATACTACCAATGAAGATAAGTCAATGAGTAATGCATTTCACACAAGCTCATTTAGGATTATTATTTTCTGTTAGAGTAAGTAAGCAAAGTTCTTTGCAGACTTTCTGTTTCAAACACTGATGTTGGGTCCCTTTTACCAGGACCTGGGTGAATGGTTCTCTCAGTGTTAAACATGCTATCTTTCTCATAACTCATCTTTCATAAAACTACCTTCAAACCTAAAGAAGGTACATGGCAAGATTTTCCATTGACTAAATACAAAGTTTATATTATTTCATGTAGTCTTCATTAAACTATCAATGAATCACTAAGGGGCACCATCTACGTACAAAACAAAACAAAACAAAACAAAAATGTTATCTAAAGCTGATACAGTGACTCATGCCACAATTCACCATTTGGGAAGCTGAAGCAGGAGGATTGCTATGAGTTTCAGCTTACTTGTCCTACAAACTATGCTTCTGTCAAAAAGCAGAAAACAACAAATTTCTCTCCACTTCTTGCACCTCTTCCCCCTTCCTGTGTGTGTGTGTGTGTGTGTGTGTGTGTGTGTGTGTGTGTGTGTCTATGCTACCAGAATATGTATGTCTTTACTGCCTTTGCACTATCATGTACACATTTTAGTAGGATGGAGAGAGTATTCTGAAAAGAACGGTTTAGGAGAAATTAAGTGAAAGAAGAAAGAAAAAATAAAATAAAAAGCTCAAAGATAATTAGTAACGGTTAATTAGATAGAGAAAGAAAAACATTTCATGTCTAGTCCCTGCTTCCACTCTGAGTTTTCTTTCTTTCCAACCAAATTTCTTTACGGCAAAGGCAAGCAGCTCACGCTAAGTCAGCTTCTCTAATGTTATTGTAGGAAGCATGGAAATAGTTTCTAGTAGTTATGAAACTCTCTGGAGTAGACAAAGTTGTCTCACAAAATCCAAGACAGTAGGACGCTTTTGCTTGTATTATCACAATAAGGAAATTGAGCTCAAAGAGTTGACATGGGCCACTCACAAGTGACAGCTGTGGGACCCATCTCCAGGACCCCTGATTAGGAATCCTGCAGTCCCTGTCCTATAAAGGATAAGCACACTATGGCAGCATTAGCAGACATGCCATGCCCAGATGAGGTGTGTTTGAGATCACTGCTTCCCCCACCCCCTGGTAGTTGCCATTTTGAACAGAGAGACAAAGAAAACAATGTGGGGCACGAGGCAGCTTTATTCCCATTTTATGCCTGCTTCATAGTTCCACACCTTCTGTACTGAGAATTATACAGAAATAATCGAGTTCACAGAACCCTTGACACCATCTGCTGAGAGCACACTGTGTACCCTCAAATGTGGATGATAATACAATTAAGTTTTAATGTGCTTGGGGATATTATCCAATTTGTGATCTGTCTAGGGAACATGTGTCTTCCACCTCAGTTCACCTTTGCTGTTCTCTTGACTATGGATTAATTCCTTTTGTCTGCAGGTATGAAGAATAAAATTGGCCATCATATTCTCCTCTGAACCATCAGTTCAGAAACTTGATCATAATTTTCCATATCTAAACAAATCCAACTCATACTTTTTTGAAATATGGGAGACAAAATGATTCCTCTCTATAGTTACTTAGATTGTTTTTAATTCCTGTGAATGTCTTCACTCAACCACAAGAACCAATCAAAAGTAAGCCTAGAGATACAACCAAGAGAGGATGGCTAAATCTAGAAACATCTTCATAGTTGTGACAAATGCTGGCCAATATTTAAGAGAAGGCATGGGGCAAGGCTTGTTTCTCCCTGACAAAGAAAAACAGCACTTTTTCAAAAGTCAGGACTTGTCTTCCCCCTCTTTCAGGGAAGGACCACATATTCCTCCATGCGTTGGGTTCATTTTTAGCATTAACATGGAGAAATAAAGAGATCTGGTCTAAAACTATAGACAGGACACTCACTGCATTCTACAGGCTGGATTTCATGCGGTACCCTGACCTCTAAAATTTTCCTACCGGGTCTTTCTTCTCTTGGGGGCCCTTGAAGATCCACTTTGTTTGTGTCGTCTTCTAGCATGATGACCCTGATCATTGCCTTCAGTTCTCACAGTGCCTAGACCTCATCTGTAGCCTCCTCTGTGTCTGATGCTAGTACTGATCACTTGAAACTTCTATGAAGAAATGTATGTTGAAAGAAACTGGTTCTTAGTTTTCACTGTTTCATACTGTTGACTTTCACAGGCACCTAAATAGCAAAGAACACAAAAGTATGGTTCATGAATTGGCAAGGTATGGGACCATAATTATGAATGCCTTATTCAACATTTACAATGTAATGTTCATATTAACTATGGGTAACTTAGGAGCCAGACCTCCTCCATTAAAGCCATAGTTTTGACATTCATTAACTTTGGACCATTAGAAAAAAATTAACAAACGCCTCAATTCATTCAACTATGAAATGAGAAAATGCTTTCTCAAAAGGCTGTGAAGGTTGAATGTGCAAATGAACATGAAGGTCTTAGACCAGCACTTGACAACAACAGGTGTTCAGCTAAAATATCTGGGTGTGCTACCACATCCAAAAACCAGCACAGTGAATATTAAACAGGAAACAGTGTGATGTTGACATACACCATTGAGTCATCCAAGGAGATTTCCCACATCCTCTCACTTCCAGGAACAGCTAAATTCAAACACAAACACGCCACTACCTTCAGCTCAGCCCACAGTGTGGTAGTTTGAATGTAAGTGGCCTCATAAGCTCATAGGTAGTGGCACTATTAGGAGGTGTGGCCTTGTTGAAATAGGTGTGGCCTTGTTGGAGGAAGTGTGTCACTGTGGAAGTAGGCTTTGAGTTCTCCTTTGCTCAAGCTATGTTTCATTCAGTTCACTTCCTATTGCCTGCAGATCAAGATGTAGGACTCTCAGCTCCTTCTCCAGCACCATGTCTGCCTGCCATGTCCTGCTATGATGATATTGGACTAAACCTCTGAAACTGTAAGCCACCCCAATTCAATGTTTTCCTTTATAAGAGTTGCCACGGTCATGATGTCTCTTCACAGCCACCGAAACCCCAACTGAGACACCATGTACCAGAATCTATTCAGTAGGAGGCCTGGAGCATGAAACCTGTTTCAGAGCTAACTACCTCTGGGAAAGTTTTCTGTTAAATGCAGACAGTGTTAAATCCTATCTAATCCGATTAGCTCTGTTATTAAATTAGTTACGACAGACAAGGCACTTAGACTGATGTGTGACATACAGAGGTATTTAAATGTTAGCTAATTGCTATTAGAAATGTCTCTCACACAGCAGTCAGGAAGATGGCATGATGAAACCAAATTGTCTCCTCACAACTAGAGCCAGGAGGCATCCACATTTCTCATAAATGGGACATTTTTTGTTAGCTTGGACCCCAGTCAGGATTCTTTCCACTGAATATAAATTCACATCTTAACTGCAGCCTGAAGGAGCGCACACCACATGGAAGAGAACACAGAGCGCTCAGACCAGAAGGAAACAATCACAGGCACATCCCCCTACAAACGGAAAGCAGGCAAAGTGAGGATAACAAGAGCTGTAACTACTCCCATTCTGCAAAGCTTTTAAAGGATGCAATTTTTCTGAAAAATTCAGTGAGAGATTGTACTTAAAAAGATCAAGTGGAGAATGAGGCTCGGAAGAGAAAGCTGGCACCCCACGTACGGAGGCAGAAATCCAGGGCACACTAGAAAGAGGCAAGGACTGTGTGGGCAGAAGAGGATTAGAAGACCCATATAAAGATAATCTCAGAGTGGATGGAGGTATGCGCCTGTCCAGATTCTCAGTGAACAGGTTTTAGAAATGAATACCCACATTCCACTCTGTACCATGTGTAGCACCGTATAAACAGGCGTCTGATAAATTTCACAGTATATAACTTACTCCAAACCGTGGATTCATTTATTTTTAACAAAAACTTCTCTGACCCTGAACTTCCTCAGGAGAGAGGTTCAACTTCCCTGGGAGCCTCGGGGACCATGAGGACAGAGGAACTCATGGCAGCACAGGGTTGGCCTTGACTGCTAACTAGCTGTGAGCCCTGGGGAGTTGTTTGGTCTCTCTGGGCTCCTGTCTGCAGGGTGGAGCTACTGCTGGACTCGACCCCTGTGAGTATGATTGCTAAATTAATACAAAGACGCACCTGGGACGGGATGGCTCGTGGCACACAGAAAACAAACATTATGTTCATTCTGATATCTCAAAATACCAAGTTAAAGTGGTATTCCATGGCTGTTTTACATATTCTGGAACTAGGTGCACCCTGTTACATATAACAGTCAAGACTCTGGTGAAAGGCAGACCGGGAAGAAGACACCTCAGAATGTGTTCTTCCTTGAGGCAAAAGTTTGAGGCCAGCCTTGAGCACATAGCCAGACCCTGTCTCAAAAATAAAAACAAAAGAACACATTCTGCCTTGATCCCTGTGGCTCAGTCCCCATGGCTAGACTTACTTAACAAGGGTCGTTTTCTCTAGACTTACTTCACACTCTGATCCATTTTACAAGGAATGATCTGCTTGAAAATCTGTCTCACTCTTTTGATCTCTATGTTCCCTGAATTGAGTATAACCCAGGCAAAAAACTGGACAATGAATAATCAGCCAATGAATCTCAAACAGGAAAGGGAGGCTCCAAACCTAAAAGTGCCTGCTAAAACCACAAGTTACTGATTAACAAAACAAAATTAGCAGAGTTTTGATGTTTTCATAGTCGTTTACATATAAAAGCATCAAAACGTGCTTTAAAAAGCAAATTGTGAAGGCCGGAGAGATGGCTCAGTTGTTAAGAGCACTGGCTGCTCTTCAAGAGGACCTGGGTTCAATTCTCAGCACCCACATGGCAGCTCACCACTGTCTATAACTCCAGTTCCAGGGGAATCTGACATCCTCACACAGACATAGTTGCAAGAAAACACCAATGCACATAAAAAAAAATAAATTGGGCCTACCATTATATTGGAAATCTTTAAGTGATTTAACAAAATATTGTCAACATAACCTTCTATGTGGTTTGAAATTTTCTGTATGCCTAAGTGTCTTGAGAAGATTGTGTGGTCTCTAAACCAGGCTGCCTACATGTAGAAAAAGTATCTGCTTCCCTATCAAGCAAAGATTTTTCCATTACCAAATGAGGGTTCTAAAGGCCCACGATGACTAGGATAAATCACTCCATTTCTTTTACTCTATTAAAGTAGATATTTTATGTTCCACTGCCACAAAATCCAAGATGAACGCCAGAAATAGCCGGTGAGTGTTGAAGACTCTCATTTGAAAATGGCACCACAATTTATCCTCTTTCTTACTGTACTGTGAGTATTACATTATTCAGTAGAAGCATTTGTGGGGGGAGACAGCTATTACCCAGTCTTGCTGAGTGTTAGATTCCTGATGAAAGGTGGTGATTTAGAGGGATGTCTTCCAGAGACCAGGTCACTTTGTGGGATTCCCACCCATGTGACCCCTGCCTGTTTACATAAAGATAAGTTTGCTCTATGACATTCCTGTCATGCTTGTTCAGTGAGCAGGTAATTTGCCACTCTCATTCCTCTGGGTGCCATGTACCTTGAAGAAAATCAATCTCCTCCCTCCCTCATACATCACAGCTTCCTCCAGTGAAACTGAATCTGAGATAACGCTTCGAGATAAAGACCTGGGTCTGCCTCTGCCACATTGTCTAAAGGGGCTAATGAATGTCACATTTCACCGGGAACCCCGCCCTGGGGCAGAGGAAATGTCTATGCACCAAGCAAATATGCTGTTTTGTGGAAAGCTTTCCCTGTGTCAGAGGGAGGAGGTCTAAATGGTAGCACAAACAGCTAGCCCTAGACAGTGAGGCACACAGCTTTTTCAGAAATATTAATCTACCATCGCTTCAGGCCACAAATCATTTTCTCCACCTCTTGACAGGCTGAGTTTGACTTTGAGAGACAACCCCGATGGGCTAAACACGCCCGCCCACAGAAACAGAGCACATCTGTGTTTGCATTGGTGCCACTTGCTGTTTTCCTCACCCGTGTGTCCACCTCGACATCATAGCAAAAATACCAGTCGGGGGTGGAAATATCTCTATTGGGTAACTATTTCCAGGCAAGGGTAATTTGCCGGAATTTCTCCTGCCATCTTGGGCACTGACTGCCTTCTGAAGTAAAAAGGTACTAAACTGTCTAGCAAATACTTAGTGAGTACCTACTCCATACTGTTCTAGGACCCGTGAGTAATGTTAGAAAGAGAAGAGATAAAGTCCTCCCGCCCTTCACGAAATCCATGCGCCTGGAGAGAAAACAAAAACAAAAACACTCCAGTAAGACGATGGGATGACAGCAAGTGTTGTGCGTTTTTGTGAAACAACAAAAGTCTTACATGGGACAGTGAAAGAGCGAACGGTGGGATCAGACTGGACAGTGAAGAGGAGTTAGCCGCGGGAACCCAAGTATGAAAAGGACCGGAAGGCGGACAAGCTTACTATGGTAATGACGGATAACAACCGAGAAAGCAAAAGGAAGGGAAGCTTCATGGCTAGAGGAATAAGCCCAAGTATGAATGTTCTACTGCTGTGGGATGGTCTGTATGTCAAGTGTGTTGCTGATTGGCCAGTGGCCAGGCAGGAAGTATAGGCGGGACAAGGAGCAGAATAAAGCTGGGAAGTGGAAGGCTGAGTTAGAGAGACACTGCCAGCCAACACCATGACAAGCAGCATGCGAAGATGCTGGTAAGCCATGAGCCACGTGGCAAGGTATAGATTTATAGAAATGGATTAATTTAAGCTGTAAGAACAGTTAGCAAGAAGCCTGCCACAGCCATACAGTTTGTAACCAATATAAGTCTCCTTGTTTACTTGGTCGGGTCTGAGAGGCTGTGGGACTGGTGAATGACAAAGATTTGTCCTGACTGTGGGCCAGGCAGGAAAACTCTAGCTACATTCTACTGTCAAGGGTCAGACACAAGAAGGATCTGGGGGTAGGAAGATAGCTCATTCCATAAAGTGTTTGTTGAACAAGCATGTTGGTAATCAAACCAGAAGATTTAGGCTGCCTCTCCAGCCAGCCTAGCCTACTTGGTGAGTTCCAGGGGGACGACAGACTGTTTCTTAAAGACAAGGTTGGCCTCTGTCTCCCGTGCATGCACACACATGCGTGCACAAGGGCACATGTGCACAGTAACCAGGGTTTATTCCCACTGTGGTAGGAAGCCACTGGAGGACAGAAATGGAGAAAGCTCTGAACCAGTGGGGTGAGCAACAAGTTTTGACATAACGCTTTTGAAAGATGATATTAAAAGTCTCTATTGATCAAGAGTTGAAGTTCGGGTAACCCAGACTCGGAAAGACAAAACTGCACGGGTTCTCTCTTGTAGGAGGCTCCTAGGTACACGTCTTCAGTTGTGAGTACTGAGCCTGGAGTAACTGCAGAAACCGGGAAAGAGCGTAAGTGATCTGATCAGAGAAATGGAAAAGGGGAGACTCTTTAGAGATGGAGAGTCTAGAGACCCAACTTTACTCAGGGTTCAAGAACCTGAGCTTGCTTTACCCAGCAGGGAGGCAAAAGGGGACGATTTGACTATGGCCATGGTTACCAGGTATTTAGAAGGGTCTACACTTGGCTGTACACTGTGCTTTTATATCATAAGAGGTGGGTCTTTTGCCCCACCCCTTGGCATTGTTATAAAAAGCCCTTTTGAATAAAAGGAAAAGGCCCTTGGGTATTGACCCAGGTCCTCCCAAAGCTATCTTGTGTTTCTGGCTTTCTTCTCGTCAACTAGGTCTCTCTTTCTATCTGATATTTTCTTATCCCTCCCTCCTCCTTCTCCTCCTCCTCCTCATCATCATCATCAGAACCCTAGAAAAGGTAGGAAGGAACGAGCTGGACTCCCACAGTCTCCCACAGGAAAGGAAGGAGGGAAGAGAGTAACATAGCAATAAGGATGTCTAAAAAAGTCATAAGGAATTAAGTATTAAGTATCTGAAAAATAAAAACCTGCAATAAATGTGTGTGTGTGTGTGTGTGTGTGTGTGTGTGTGAACTTCTTTTCTCATCTGGGCTGATAATGATCCCTCTAAGAGTCAAATCTGGTTTTAAAAAGAGAGCTGAAGTTCAATCCCCATTACCTACATGATGGAAGGAAGAAACTGATTGCCACAGGTTGCCCTCACTGCCACACCACAACCTGGCTCACATGTATTACCCACGTGTACAAAAAAAGAAACAAAAAGTTGAGAGTATTTAGCTGAAGGGGTACCAGCAAGGTGTCTCAGCAGACAAAGGTGCTTGCTACCAAGCCTGAAGTCCCAAGTTCAATCTCAGGACCCATGTGGTAGAAGGAGAGAACTGACCTGAAAGTTGTCCTCTGACTTCCACAGATGTGCCTTGCACACATACACACACACCCCATTATCATCATCATCATCATCATCATCATCATCATAATCATCATCATCACCATTACCACCACCACCACCACCACCTTCATCATCAATGTACAAAAATAAATTTTCACAGGTTTATGGGGGACTGATCTATCAGAGTCTACAGTTCAAGCCAGTTATGGTGATACCTTGACCTTCAGAATAGTAGAAAAGTCGACACATTTGTTATTTATTTTAAAGATTCAGACCTCTGAACTTACCCAAAGACTTGAAAGGTAAAGAGAAATATCAATGATACAGTCTAGATGTTTGACCCAAGGAACTGAATGAAGATTGATGCTGTGAGTAGGATGGAGATTGGACAAACATGAATAATTCTCTTTTTTTTTTTTTTTTTTTTTTTTTTTTTTTAATTTTTATTTTGCAATACAATTCAGTTCTACATATCAGCCACAGATTCCCCTGTTCTCCCCCCCTCCCGCCCCCCTCACCTTCCCCCCAGCCCGCCCCCCACTCCAATCTCCTCCAGGGCAAAGCCTTCCCCACAGACTGAGATCAACCTGGTGGACTCAGTCCAGGTAGGTCCAGTCCCCTCCTCCCATGCTGAGCCAAGGGACCCTGCATAGGCCCCAGGTGAGAATGAGGAGGGTTTATATGAGAGAGAATTGTTGAGACCAAGGTCGGATAAAGCACAGAGACAAATAGCCAAACAAACGGAAACACATGAAATATGAACCAATGGCTGAGGGGTCACCAACTGGATCAGGCCCTCTGAGTGGGTGAGACAGTTGATTGGCCTGATCTGTTTGGGAGGCATCCAGGCAGTGGGACCGGGTCCTGTGCTCATTGCATGAGTTGGCTGAATAATTCTCTTTTGAACATATGAAATTTGAGAAAATGGAGATCCAAGATGTTACTTAATGTTAAGAACACAAGCCTGGGTCTAGCAAAGAGTAGAGTCATATTGACCTCCATCGACCTAAAGGGACTCGCCCAGAGTATAGACAGCAAACAAAACACAAAATAGCAGTTAAGTATAAATTTCTGATAAAATATACAATATTAAAAATATATCCAAAACATTGCAAGGGTCAAATAAATGTATGTATGTATGTATGTATGTATGTATGTATGTATGTATAAGGCATGGAGCATACTATTCTGCAAATATCTAAACTCCAAATTTAATTGTTTGCTGACACCCTAGACATTCCTGACTCAAAGTCAAGAAAGTTCAAGGGCTAAAGAATTCTGTTATAACAGAGAGAGAGAGAGAGATAGGCCAACAAAGGAGACTCCTCTCAGGACACAGTCAAGACAGTCTAGTGCCATGGGCAGTAAAAGAAGAAATGGTGTCCCCAGAAGGAATGCTCAGCTGGGGTAAAATACGAGTGACCATCACACTTGGCAACATGGAGGTAAGCCTGAGTGAACTGGAAAGCAGAAATCACAATGAAAAGGGAGGATCTGAACACTCATGTGAGTGGGGGAAAAAAGACATGAAGACACTGATGGGACACAGGAACTTGTAGTGAGCAGCTATAGGGTGGCAGCTACGAAGGGACACAGCACTGGGGATGCACAGAAAAATTCATAGGTGTTGGTGAAAGTGACCAGGTAGAAGGAGAAGTAGACAATTCTAGTGACACAGGGAGTAAAACATGCCAGGACCAAAGAACCAAGGAAAAAAGAAGTGCAGGGTGAGCAAGAGGAGGCGCTATTCCACTTTATCGGCAAGGAAGCAATGAACACTGGGATAGCACATGCTAGTTTCCAAGTTTATAAATAACACCATAGGCAACATGAAAACACCCCCACTGATACTCAAATAGTTTGTCCATAGTTTAGTTATAAAACACTGGCTAGCTGGTGAGATGGACCATGGGTAGAGGATAGCCTAAGTTCAGTCTTAGATGGCGGTAAGAGAGAACCGACTCCCAAGTGTTGTCCTCTGACCTCTACACACATGCCATGGGATGAACATTCCTGCACTCACACACTGTAGTGGGTAGCCATTCCAGCTTTGATCTGGAAGTTCCAACCCCCACTGAGGCTTCGGTGACTGTCACGCCTACAAGGCGGGGCCGGGAGAGGACCCTGAGGACCCGAGATCTGGATGTGTCGGCTCTCTTGGTTCCTGGACCCTGGACACTGGAGGTAGACTGAGCAGAGTTCTCCAAAGAACACCACCGGACTGTGCTACACCTTTCCCGGACCCTGTTACCTATCCCTTCATTTGTGAGTTACCCCACAAAATAAACCTCCCTTTTAACTACTTTGAGTTGCCTTAATAATTTCACCAATAACACACATCACACATACACACACAATAAATAATTTTAAATACAGCAGTCACTAAAATAACTGTCTACCTATTTATCTACACATGGAAACAAATACAGACATTATTCGTTTTAAGTACTTTGATAACTATATGAATGATGACTAGTAATTAAAGGGGGGAAACATTCACATTTCAATCAGCATTCCCACAGTTCCCTTTATGTTTTCATAAATACAAGAAGTCAGAGATGGCCTCCACACTGTGGCAATGCCAAAATGAGGTTCCTCTAAGAGGCTGAGCAGAAATCAACGACTCCCGGATAACAGTTCATGGCTGCTGCAGCACGCACGGCAGACATCATTAATCGAAAAGTTGACTAACAGAACCTGAATGCAAAGGCTGCAGAGTCCCAGAAGAGCAAAGGTCTGCTGCCCCAGGGACCACCACCTGTGAACCTCTTGACCTTTCTGCCTGTGGATTAGTGTGGATTAGTGTGGATATCCGCATCGGATCTGCTCCAAAATTGAAATCGGGTGTTCAGTGAGCTGGCTGTAGTACAGTTTGCAGCAGAGGTTGGGCTAGATTCCGTGAGGTGCAAAGAGAAACAGGAGAGACGTGCTTTTAGATAGATGAACAACATCAGGACATTCCTCTAGGCATCACACAGACACTGACAATTATCTGAAGGCCTGAAGAAATATGTAACCTGAAATAATTATTTGGCCTGTTATATTTTACATTTTAATTAACACAAAAGAGATAGTGAAGTAAACAAGATTCCCTGATCTATTAAAGAATGTGTTGTCTATATGGTTCCTGTTATTTCCAATGCCAGGTTCACACTGAAATTGTCTTAAGTTCTTTTTTTTTTTTATTTAAGGATTAGCAGTCCATCACTAGAAGTCAACCTGATATTAACTTTGGAATGTGTAAAACATGGATACAGGAAAAACAAAAGCAAAAACACCTACTATTTCACTAATATGTGTTCATCTGTCAAAAATTCTAGCCTTACTGAACAGACCATCTTTTCAGCATGTAATTAAAACTTTCCGCCAGGCGGTGGTGGCACACGCCTTTAATCCCAGCACTCGGGAGGCAGAGCCAGGTGGATCTTTTTGAGTTTGAGGCCAGCCTGGGCTACCAAGTGAATTCTAGGAAAAGTGCAAAGCTACACAGAGAAACCCTGTCTTGAAAAACCAAAAAATAAAAATAAAAATAAATAAATAAAATAATAAAAAATAAAAAAACTTTCCACCCTCACTACAGTGTCTACTTTAGCTTTACTAGGTGAGCTCGTATAGGATGAACACAAAAAGCAAATTCTAAGCTCAGTTGTGTCAGCAGGGTGGTTAGCAGATAAAGCCATTTGGCATGCAAGCCTGTCGGCCTCGGTTCAATGCCAGCAACCCAGGGTAAAGGTTGAAGGAAAGAACAAACTCCACAAAACTGCCCTCCTCTGGGCCTCCACATACATATTATGGTACATCATCCACCGACACATATGTGCACAATAATAATTTGTTTTTAAAGAAGATCCTCTGAAGGCCAATGGCCTTATATAACTTGTCTAGTACTTAATATCTTCCAAATAAAGAAGGAAGGAAAGAAGGAAGGAAGGAAGGAAGGAAGGAAGGAAGGAAGGAAGAACAAAGGGAGGGAGAGAAGGAGGGAAGGAGGGACATACACATTATAGGGACAGGAAGCTATAAAACTGAGTAAGGTGGTTAAAGGGAATCAGAAATGAAGTATTTTACCAAGTGATTAAAATTATATATAGACAGAATTTTCCACTCTTCTTAAAGTCACAACTCAGTGATATACATCTCAACTATATTTTTTAAGCCCATTATTTCTAAATCATTCTGCCCTCTACCAAGAACACATGTTCCTTCCTCCAATCTACCCATTCATACATGTACAAAGCAAAACTGGTCTTTAAAATACTCAATCATACAGCAAATTGAATTTCAGGTGTAATATTTACTTAAAAGATCCAAATGAAATGAAGTACAGAGTTGGAGAAAAGAGTTCACAAAAGCCATTGTTCCTAAAATCACCTCCACTCTATTCTCGAGCCATCTCAACAACCCACACTTTGAACATAGTTCAGGGCATCCCTCCAGAGAGTGAATGTTTTGGAGGTTGAGACTATCACCCTGCTCTTTACATCCCAGGAGTCTACCACAAGACTAACACATAGCAGGTACTCAATATATGTGTGAATTGTATAACTGAACAAGTAAAAATGTGAAGGAAAGAAAGTTTAGGCAACCCAGCAGGAAGTAGACTTCAACACGCAAAGTAGTGTGCAAACTTTATATATTAGAAATCAGATTGGGCAAATTCCTCAAGTGTTTGGTTTCAGGTAGGATTGACTCCTCCTCAGAAAATGGGGGGGGGGTGGTTGCCTTGGGAATAAGTATTTTGTAAGACTACAAATCCACTTAATAGTTAGAGAGAGGGGAGGTGGAGGATAAGGGAATAAAAAGGGAGGAAGGAGAAGATAGAGAAGAGAGGGTAAAATATGACCACCTAAAGCAATGGGAGGTCTACACGTTATACCTAAAATACACACTCGTAAATAGCCAAAAGAAAGACATCTTTTCTTCCTTTTCTTTTGTAGATATTTATTTAAAGCCTTAGGCTGAGCCAAAGCTGAGTATGAACAGTACCCAGAGAGTAATGACTCTGGGGTTGAGAGTTAATAAAATTCTGGAATGAAAAAATTAACAATGGCAGTCAAAAGCAAAAACCAAGCCAAGATCTAATTATATTATACTTTCATAACTGTAAAAAACATTATGAAATATTTAATAATCTACCAAACTCCACATTTTTCATCTACCCAGGGATTCCATATACTTGCGTACAATTATCTCTTCAGTTAAACACACAGCACTTGACAAGTACTTGGATTCCCAGTCACATCATCATTGCTGATAACACTGGGCTACTTCAGATGCTGGAAGCTTGTGTTAATGTCTGTGATTAGAGGGATTTAGGTTATTGGGGTTCCAGTCTCTTTGTTTTAATCAGTATTTCGGCACTATTTGCTTATCCCTTTATGTGAGCCTCCTGGTAGATGATTTATTTGATTTTCTATATTCTTATCTTGCCAGCACTTTTGAAAACCAAATGAAGGAATAAAGGCAGAAAGCTCCTCAGGCAGAGAACAACATGTCATGTTGTCAACCAAAACCTTAACTATCCATTATGATTGCTAAAAGACCTTAAGACCTGCATTAAGCTCTATTATCTGCCAACAAAGTATCTGTGTTTCAGATGCCAAGTAGAGTAATCATAGTGTTACCTGATAACATGGTAACCAAGATGAAAATATGTCCTTATTTTCAGTCAAGATAATTCCAGACATAACTGGTTTCAGAAGAAACCACCTTACTATACATTTTATATACATATAATAGAGAACATACATGGAGTCTTACAGTGAGAGAAATGTGGATCGGCACCTACCACACCCACCTATCACTAACTGAACAATCACACCTTCTTGGAGGTATCCTTTGTTATTCTTCGGCTTTCTTCCTCTCTGCGTTCATCTGAAAGTGCTGGTTTTCCCTTCTTAAAAATCGCTTACGTAAATATGTACATGCATTATTATTTCAATTTATTCAATTATTATTATTTATATTGTTTGTGATGTAAAAACAGTGTCAAATGCAGTCTCCTAAAAGGTCTATTGTAGCTAGAGTTTTCCTGCCTGGCCCACAGTCAGGGCTAATCTCTTTCACCTGCCAGTCCCACAGCCTCTCAGACCCGACCAAGTAAACACAGAGACTTATGTTACTTTCAAACTGTATGGCCGTGGCAGGCTTCTTGCTAACTGTTCCTATAGCTTAAATTAATCCATTTCCATTAATCTATACCTTGCCACATGGCTCGTGGCTTACCAGCATCTTCACATGCTGTTCCTCATCGTGGTGGCTGGCAGTATCTCTTTGACTCAGCCTTCCACTTCCCAGCTTTATTCTCCTCCTTGCCCCGCCTATACTTCCTGCCTAGCCAAAGGCCAATCAGTGTTTTACTGATTAATCAGCAACACATTTGCCATACATCCCACAGCAGTCTATCTCGGTTCGCACATCTAAGGATTTTATTTCCCTTTATTCTTCTAATTATATATTTTCATACCACATATTTTCGTGGGAAGTTACATTGTATAACTTCACAAGATAATGCTAAATTCGTCTCTAAAGCTGCTGTCCTAGTTTATGCCCCCCCCCAAAAAAAAAATCAAAGAATAAATGAACGTATATGCTCAGTGAACTCATTACTTTTCCCATCACCCTGACAGATGCCGGAGAGAGCAGCTAAGAGAGAAGAGTTTTATTTTGGTGTAGGGTTCAGTCCGTCAGAGCAAGGAAGGCTTGACGAAGTGCATTGTGGTAGGAGCCTCTGGTCTCCGTGCTTCTTATCCGGGCCGAAGCTGAGAGCAGCACAAAAGGTCGGGCTGGGTTCTAATGCTCAGAGGCCCCTTTCTCAGCGGCCCACCCCATCAGTCATGCCTCCTGTAGGAATCAAAGGTTCCGACACGTGAACCCGTGGGAGACGTTACACATTTAAATCACTGTACATGACAAACGTCCAAGACTGGCAGAAAGAGCTTTGATTAGGGATTGTGTTTCTTTGTTGGTTTGTTTGCCTTCTGGAGAATCTGAAGTGGTGTTCATTTATTGCCTTAATTTTCATTTCCCAGATTATGCCTGACGATCAGAGATTTTTTTTGTCAAATGATGTTTGTTTTTTAACCTTATGACTTTCATTGATATCCAATAATTACTATAAAAGTGAATGCATTTTCAAAGAAGTAACCAGTTTCTATTCCTTTTGTGCCTTTATTTCCAATACCACAGTACTAAACTATGTCAAGCGTTATCGCTAGACAACCATGTGAGTTTTGAGTTGACATGATTACCAGTTTCTGGTCTGACTTACTATATTATTAAGGAACTACCAGCCTCTTTTCAACAATGTTACAATGTATATGCATGCACGGGTCTACATGACTAGCAAATCTTTTCTCAGTAGTGTTTTGTATATTGTTTTAAATAGAATTATTCTAATACTATCAAGCTTGATTTGCTTTCCAAGTTCAAATTCACCCAATTTCTTTTCGTTCCTTCTTTCTCCTCCTTCTTCTCCTCCTCCCCCTATTTCCTTTTTCCTTCTTCTTTTTGATAAAATCTTGCTAGCCAGGAATTTGTGATCTTAGCCCTTCACTTCTCCAGTTCAGGACGCTGGGATTACAGGACTGTACTTGTGTGCCTACCTTCATACTTACATCAAATACAGTTTTCAGTTCTATGCTGTGACTTCGTAGTGGGGAAAAAAAAAAAAAAAAAAAAAAAACCTCTTAATTCTGTTCCCATTTACTAACTCTGTTAAAACAAACACATGAAACCCCACAGCAACAAAAGGTCATAATCAATGTAATTGATGTAAAAGTTCTATCTAAAGAAGCCACCCGACAAAAGGCCAGCATTGGGCCTATAAATATCATTTTTTCCCAGATAAAATCAGAAAAATAAAATGGGATTTTAGGTTGCCCTGAAGGCTCTATGTCCATCAAATGTCTAGCCTAGCTGTATTGCCAGTCTCTATAACATTGAGAGAGTCATGTGCATTAAGCATGAGGATAGTACAGGTGGACATACTGTCACTACAGGCCTACAGCAGCTTCTTTGGCTATCTGACTAAATATCCATCACATTTTACTTATCTTGGATGTTAAGGACAGCAACTGTGTTCTCTACACGGAGTTTATGATTGTTATATCGCTTAGTTGTGACTGTGGACAGTGCTTCTAGCTCTGAAGCTTTACCAGTTAAACTCATGCATTATACATTACTGATTTAAACACAAAATGTTAGCACAGAAAAGTGTGCACTTTTCTACACTGGAAGTTGGCTTATCGGTAAGTTGGGCTGTCTAAGACTTATTAGACTGTGGAACCAGATATTATACTTATTATAAAATGAGGAACCAATGAAATACATATATCATCTCAGCAACAGCTTTGTATTTGAAACATGGCCTCTTGTCTACACCTTTAAACTAAGATGCCTGTACCATGACTGCTTCCAACACAGCCATCTAATTCCAATCTGGAGATGGAATTACTGCCAAGGCACAGATTACTAAAAGCACTTGTGTAGGGCTAATACTACTGTCCTTATCTTCTTTGCCTTTCTGTCCATTAAAAACAGCCAGGCACATCTTTCCTTATAAATATGCTCTGTTTCCTGGGAATAGGGCACCAAACACCCTCACACTGCTCATTCTTCTACTTCCTTGCTTGCCTCTCATTTCCTGGGAGCTTGGCTGGCATTTGCTCTTTTGCTGATATCTGAGTTAACGTTGCTTAAAGTTTTCTTCAAGGCCCCTTTCTCTTGTTCTTCAGTTTCTCCCCAGATGAACTCATCCAATCTCCAAGATGGAATGGGCTCTCCTAATGGTACATTCTCAAAACGTTTTCTTGAACTTTGACATCTCACCTGAGCCCCCTGGCACACTCAACTTACAAGTCAGTGTCCCGGTTTAGATAGATAATAGGTGCCTCAAAATGAATATGCCCTAAGTAGACCAAGGCATAGCCTTCCTTCCCCCATCCACTGTTCCCCTCCCACTGGTGATTTCATCCCCGCCCACCATATCATAACAGTGGAAGTAGCCTCTCCCTCACCCATTTCCAACCTCTGATCCCATCCTGTGCTCCACACGTTATACATACACTGAATCCATTCACTTTTGCCACCTCACTCATGGTGAAGCATAGCCTTCACTACTACCATGGCCTCCTATCTAAGCCCCCTGCTTTTAACTTTCCACCAAACAATTCCAGCCGCACACAAAGACACACTTTTCTGTTTTACATATGAACTCCATCACCACTTTACTGAAATTCTGGGGGGTTAAAAAAATCAGCCTCCTATTACTAAAATGAAATCCCAACTCCTTACCCTGGCCCAAAGGTAGATTGTTAGCAATAGAACCCTGTTCTGTCTCTGCCGTTTGCTCACTGGCCTCTTCTCTCTCGTTTGCCTCCTCTGTATAAAGGCCAAGCTCAGAGCCTCAAGATCTCTGCCCTGTTAATTCTCCATAATTTGAGTCAAATGTTTTATGGCTACCATGCATAGCTTGGCACCCCATTCATTTCTGCCACTATGAACTTCTCATCAATGATCAGCCATGGCTCTCTATGTGTGTGTGTGAATTCTCTGACTCCTAAGAGAATCTAACTTTCAGGTGAGAAACTTTTCTGTCTTATTTACCGCTGTGTTCCAAGACACTGGATCTCAAACAGTGTCTGGCTTGGACTAAGCTCTCAAATATTTATTAAAGAAATAAATTTTTAAAAAACCTTCCTTCCAAATACCTAATAGCCATCACAAAACAAGGTCCGGGAGGCTTTTCATTTTCATGTCAAGTTTAATAATCGCAGAGAAATTGCTTGATTTGTGCATTGCCCTTTCATTTTAAGAAATAGTCATTTAAAATTTCTATAGTTTCACTGTATTTCAGCTGTAATCTGTAAGTCAAAAATGGAATAGTGTGCATGAAGTCAAAAGGTTTCCTTTTATTTTTACTTCCAAGAAAATCAAAGAGCAAAGCTCTCTCTGTACCAAGTTAGTTGTAATTTACACTCATTAAATTATCTGCCTTTTCAGACAATGGAATAATAATAGTCTGGGTAATTTGAGGGAAATGCCTGCTTTAGACAAGTCCCTGCTATTATTTTCAAAGTCTGTCATTGGAAATTACTGGTGATTTCTGTATCTTCAAAGCCAGGCTTTGGGGACACTAAAAAGCTGAAACAACATCACAGAAGTTAGGAGGAGAAATATCCAAGTATCCTTGTGTGTCATCAACTTAATATAGATAAAACAGGCATTTAAAGAGAACAGCATCCATTTATTTGGCTGCTCGTGGTGATATTTGAATGAGGGTACAGAAGAGGCATCTGGCTTTGCAGCCATCAATCTGGTTTAAAGGAAAGCAATCTCCAAAATAAAAGTTGGGTTGCTTGAACTAAAAATATAAATGTTCCTAGAGGTACAAAATGACCTCCAAACACATTTGGCTAAGGGACAGAGTAGAATGAAATACACATATATTATATCTTAGATATAAGTTCAAGTTGTCTGTAACTCTTACAAGTTGGTTCTTGAGCACGTTTCTATTGTCAAATATTCACGGAACATTTATTTTGCCAGACACGTACTGGTGCTGGAGCTATGGGGATCAAGTAAGTCGTGGTCTCTGATTTTAACTCGTTTAGATCTAGTTTTCTCATGGATAAAATGTTAATAATAATGAAAATAGTAACAGGCGGTGTTTAGATTTTGCTGTGATGTGGGTGATAACCCACAAAGGCTTGGGGGTCTCCAGCTAACGGCACTACAGCGTGAGCAGCAGCTCTGGAACCTTCCCGAGATGGCACCTCCCGAGAGAAGCAGATCACTGATGGTGCACCAGTGGGCAGTGTTCGACCCTGGGTCTCTCTCTCTGCTTCCACCATGATGCAAGTGGCTCAGCTACAAATTCCCCACCAGAATGGACTAAACCCTTATGCCCTCACACTGTGGGCATAAGAAAGCCTTCCTTCCTGAAATTACTTTTCCCAGGATTTTGTCACAACAACAAGAAATCTGACTCTGCAGGGGACGAACCATGATGATAAACTAGACATGGCCTTTAAGAGAAAAGAAAATTTAACAATAAATAGCCTACTTTTATAATCATCGGTAGTCAGGAATTATGTGACCCTACCACCACCAGCAGCAGCAGCAGCAACTCAAAGTTTACAGATGAAATTAAAACTTAAACTGGTTTAATTCTACAAACAAGAATCACACTTTTCTTTTTGCTTAGGCATGAAATAAATGATACTAAGAGGATTGTGACTAAAAGCTGCTTCTGTCTGGTCTGTGAAGGGAAGAGTCTAGATAAGGAAAAATAGATTCTATGTCAAAGACAGGCAAAGAAGAGCTGAAGAAATTCACAAAGGTGTACCTAAGAGGTACAGAGAAAACATAAAACAATGTAAGGAAAAGGGGCCAAGACAAACAGGACTCCAGCTGCTAGGCTTTCAACTTGGGGAAGGAAATAGAAGACTCTTTTTTATTATTTATTTTTATTAATTAAATTTGTTCATTTATTTTATATCCTGACCACAGTTTACCCTCCCTTCCTCCTCTCCTCCTATTCCCTCCCCTCAGCTCCCCTCTGCCCACCCATCCACTCCTCCTCTGTAGAAGACTCTTTCTAAAGGGATACTAGACACCGAGCAACCTAGAACAGACTGCTCAACAACTAGATTCCCCAAGTAAACCTAGAGGTAACATCCAAACCAAAAGATGAAGAAATCACACCACAGAGACAAAATACATAGCAAAACACAAGGTAGCATAGCACTTCCAACAGATCCTACCTCCTCAGTTACTGGGTTCAAAGACACCGAGTGAGGTACTGTGCAGGGTCAAGGTTTCCAAAGCTTACTAGTAAAAATGACCAATGACCTCAAAGAGAACAAAGCACACAAATGAATTCAGCTCACAGCTTAGAGAAGAAAGTCAGAAAGATAAAGGAAAAGTCAGCCGGCTGGATGAGAAAAATCAGCAAATGGATGAAAATGCAATAAATTTCATCAATGAAGTTGAAATTTAAAACAACAACAACAAGAAGAACAACAAATATAATAATGGAATGTGAAAATTTCAACAACCCAGATGAAAAATAGTGGTTAAGTATCACTAATAGGCTCAACCAAGTAGACGACTCAATATCAGGGGTAGTTATAAAGGTTGAAGGAATACTACACTCAGTGCTGGGAAGGTGGCTTGGTAGGTAATGTATCTGCCACACAAGCATAAGGACCTGAATTCAGATCCCCACACCCCTGAAGAACTGGGTAGAAAAGTAGACAATGGCAATACTAGTGATGGAGAAGACTGGGGACAGGCAGATCCCTGGAGATCACCAGTGAGTGAGTCAGGCTAATCAATGAGCTTCGGATTCAATGAAAGACCCTGTCCACAAAAATTAGGTGGTGAGTGATGGAGGAAGACATTGACTGACCTATGGCCTACACACAAGCATAGAACCACATAAACACCAGAAAGAGAGAAAGAGAGGGAGAGAGGGAGGGAGGGAGGGAGGGAGGGAGGGAGGGAGACAGAAAGAGGGAGAGAGAAGTGATAGAAAGACAGACAGAGACAGAGAGACAGATGACAGAGACAGAGACAGATAACACTCAAACATCAATAAGGAAAATTTAAAAATGAGCATGACTACATTGCATAAATGGATGAATTCATGAAGATGTGTTACCTACCAAAAACTAAGAAGACATAAGGAATTTAAACCATTCCTTAGCAAGCAATAAGTATAAAGCAATAGCTGGGTGGTAGTAGCACATGCCTTTAATCCCCCCACTCAGGAGGCAGAGCCAGGCAGATCTCTGTGAGTTTGAGGCCAGCCTGGTCTACATAGCAAGATCCAGGACAGCCACCAAAACTACACAGAGAAACCCTGTCTCGAAAAAAAAAAAAAGCAATAGTAAAAGTTTCTCTCCAAAGAAAAGGCCAGGACTAGATGAATAGATGAATTCACCACCAAATTATACCCAACATTTCACAAAGTACTCTATCAACACTCCTTGGACTGTTCCACAAGACCATGATGGCTAGGTTTTTGTCAGCTTGACACAAGCTAAAGCTAAAGTCATTTGAGAAGTAAGAACTACAATTGAGGAAAGGCATATAGACAAGTCTGTGGGGGCATTTTCTTGATTAATGATTGATGTGAGATGGCCCAGTCCACTGTGAGTGGTCACCCCTGAGCAGGTGGTCCTGGGTAGTATTAAAAAGCAGGCCGAGCAAGCTGTGGAAAACAAGCCAATAAGAAGTTCCTCCATCTCTTCTGCTTCAGTTCCTGCCTCTAGGTTCCTGCCTCTAGGTTCCTGCCTCTAGGTTCCTGCCTTGAGTTCCTGCCCTGACTTCCCTCAGTAGTGGAGCAAGACCTGAGAGTTATAAGCTGAAATAAACTCTTACCTCCTTAAGTTGCTTTTTATCATGGCAATAGAAAAACTAGGATAATTACTAAATTCTTTCTACAAAGCCAGTGTTGCCCTGATACCAAAACCAGATAACAAAAAGGAAAACTATACACCTATTTCCCTATGAACATGCATATATATTGTATATAAATATATGCATAACAACAATTAAAGAAAAAGAGCCATGAATTTTAGAGCAAGTAAGGTGACTGGGAAGAGCTGGAGATAGGAAAAGGAAGGTAAGAGATGATGTAATGATATTATGACTTCAAAATAGTATTATAAATAAAAATATAAGAAGTAATAAAGTCTTGGTAACAACTCAAAAATCCTCAACATAATTTCTGCTTGATATTCATGAATACATTAAAGAAATAATGTACCATAATTAAATTGCTTTGGTCTCAGCAATGTAAGGTTGGTTAAACACATATAAATCAATAAATGTAATATAACATATAAGTAGGCTAAAAACAGACATCCCTCAATTATTTGAGTTGGTGCAGAAAAGATATTTAATAATTTATCTTACGAGATTATAAAAAAGTTTACTACAACATTGCTGATAGGAGCCCTGATAAAACTCAGGATAGAAGAAAATATCTCAATATAATAAAGATTATAATTATATGCAACAAACCCATAGCCAACATTATATTAAGTGGGGAAAAGTGGTAATATTTCCTCTAAAATCAGAAGTGGAGCAAAGGTGCCCACCCATACCACTCTTTTTCATATAGTTCTCAAAATGATTTTGCTAGAATAATAAGACAAGAGAAGGAATTAAAAAGGGATACTGTCAAGAAGAGAAATCAAAATATTCATATCTGCAGACAACATGACCCTAAAGAGTCCACCAGAAAATGTTTGGATCTGACAAGTGCTTTAAGCAAACTAGCAAGAAACAAAATCAATATACAGAAATTAGAACCAGTAATGAATTTTCCAAGAAATCTCATTCAGAACAGCCAGCAGCAAGAAAGAAAGGGGAGGGGGAAGAGGGGGGAAAGAGAGAAAGGAAGGAAGGAGGGAGGGAGGAGGGAGAGAAGGAAGGAGGGAGGGATGGGGGAACTAAAGGAAAATACAATGCACAACCCTAACCTAGGAAGTAAACAACCTCTGTAAAGAACTCTCAAAGAGAGTCAAAATTGAAATTAAAAAAGACAATGGGTCAGTGGACTGGAACCAGTGACACAAAATAAATACAGCTACAGTTACTAATTTTTGACAAAATTATCAAAAATATCGATTGGAAAATAATTTAGCTTTTTGATAAATAATTCTGGGAAAACAATATTCACAGGTACCAGAAAGAAACTACATCCAAATCATTCATACTACATTACACAAAAACATTCACAACTGATCAGACTTAAATATAAGACCTAAATTTTGAGAATGCTAAAGAAAAATACAAATAAAATATGAACATATGGGCACACTCAAGGACTTTCTGAAAAACATTCTGGTAACACTGGAATTAGTCACAAGAGTTGACAAATGTTATTATATAAAATAAAATGCCTTCTGTAGCGCAAAAGAAACAAATGCTAGAGTGTAAAGATAGCTTACAAAATGAGTAAAATGTATTTCCAGCTATACCTCAGATGGGGCATTCATATCTAGAGTATGTAAAGACCTGAAAAAAAGTAAGCACACACAAAAACTATGTCATCACTAAGTGAGCTAATAAACTGAGAAAAACAGTTCTCAGAGAAAGAAATACAAAAGCTGGTAAATATTTGAGGAAGTATTGATCACCCTTGGCCACCAGGGAAACTCAAAACTATGTTGAGATTCTATCTCACTCCAGTCAGAACTGGTACCATAAAGAAAACACATGGCAACAAACGCTGGGGATGTAGGGACAGAAGACCCTCTGTTCACTGCTTCTGCGTAGCCATCCACAGATGGATAGGCAAAGAACCTGTGGGACACATGCACAAGGGAATTTTACTTAGCCCTAATGAAAACTGAAGTTATAGCATTTGCAAGAAAACAGATACAATTAGAGACAATTGTGATACATCAGACAAGCCTGACTCTGAGACAAATTGTGTGTGTTTATCTCATAATCAGATACTAGATTTAAACGTATGGTATACATGTGTGTAGGTAGCCAAAGTTGAAAGGAGACCATGAGAGGGTCAGATCTTAAAGGGAGGAGATAGAGAAGAAGGAAAGAAAGTATCTTAGAGTTTTTATTGCTGCGATGAAACACCAAGACCTAAAGCAATTTGGGGAGGAAAGGGTTTATTTGACTGATACTTCCATATCACTCTTCATCGTCTAAGGAAGTCAGGACAGGAACTCAAGCAGGACAGGAAC
The DNA here is from genome assembly GCF_949786415.1 of Peromyscus eremicus. Classification (NCBI taxonomy): domain Eukaryota; kingdom Metazoa; phylum Chordata; class Mammalia; order Rodentia; family Cricetidae; genus Peromyscus; species Peromyscus eremicus. The sequence goes on from NC_081434.1 coordinate 6,381,980, forward strand.
TGGGAGGCAGGAGCTGAGGCAGAGGCCATGGAGGAGTACTGCTTACTGGCTTGCTCCCCATGGCTTGCTCAATCTGCTTTCTTATAGAACCCAGGACCACCAGCCCAGGGATAGCAACACCCACTATGGGCTGGGCCCTCCCCCCATCAATCAGTAATTAAGAATATGCTCTGTAGGCTTGCCTATAGCCAGGTCTTCGGAGGTATTTTCTCATCAGAGGTTTCCTCCTCTCAGATATCTACAGTGTGTGTCAAGATGACATAAGTTTAGCCAGCAAGGAAAGAAAGGAAGGAAGGAAGAGGGAGGGAGGGAAGAAGGAAGGGAGGGAAGAAAGGAAGGAAGGAAGGAAGGAAGGAAGGAAGGAAGGAAGGAAGGAAGGAAGAAAGAAAGAAAGAGAAAGAAGAAAAGAAAGAAAAGCAAAGAAAGAGGGGAAGAAAAAGGAATGGATTACATACTGTGTGAAAACAGAAGGGGCACTGTCTGGGAGAAGGTAGGGGATCAGTGAGAAGAGGACAGGTGACATCTAGGAAGGTGACTGCAGAGATGGCAGAATAAAGACAAAATAAGATGACACGTTAACTGAAAACGTCACGAGATTCATTTTGATTATTTTGTATTCTAACTTAAAAACTGAAAATAAATTTAATATAGATAATGCTAAAGAAGTTGTATTTGCGAATTTTCAGCATGTGACAAGGTTTACTAAATGAATCTTTCATTGGCCTCAACTCTTTGGTTCTATGAAAAATACCAAAATACACTGGGTTGATTTTAATTGCCAACCAAGATATTTTTTAACAAATGTCTGCAGCTGGTTGTCATTGAAGTACAGATGTTAAAAAGCTATCAGAAGAGATCTACACTCAATTCCTATTGAAGATTTGAGGAATTTAATTTTTTTTTTTGCACAACTGCCTTTTCATGGCACTAATTTCTGATGTCTAAGAATATATCCAAACAGCCTTATCTGGTTCTGCATCTAATTCAACAGTTTATAATAGAAACATCTTGTGATTATCATAAAAGACCTTTTTTTGTATGCTTGAATAGTAAGAGATAAAATTACTATTAAAAGTCTAAGGCATTGTCCGGGTCCTCTAACAAGTGTGCTGACTAGTTGACATGTTAAGAACCACCACACAGATGGAGCACAATGTCTCAGTTACTAGGAATCCATATTTCCCTAACAAAGCACTGTTAGTAACATCAAGACTTTGATTTCAAGAATTATAAAAACACACAGTAATGATCCAAACTAAAGAAAATCATTAGCTAAACCTCTCAAAAGTAGGGCATTCTTGATGTTTAGTTGGTTGACTTTAAAGATAAAGTCAATAATTTACATAAATGAATATGTAAATGCAAAGTGCTAAGTGAGTTGATAGAATTAACATCACCAAATAATCTCGATGTTATCAGAAAGATCATTGTTATATATATTAAAAACAATGGGGGTCCCCAAGAAAAATGCCCTCATATCAAATTATGCAAAATATTTTATCAGAATAAATGCTTTTATCCTCTTCAGTTATAAAAGCAAGTCAAAATTATTTTCTCATATGCAAAGGAAATTAGCATTTTTACAATTACTAAAAGGCAAATATTCATTTTATGAATCCTTGAACAGAATGCCTGTGACGACACAGCACAGCTCTAAGCATACAGAATGTGCTTCTCAAAGAAAGCCCCAAGGCTCTATTTCAGTACTTACCAGTTATTCTGAGGGAACGTGAATAACACATCAATTCGGTAATCATGTTATTAACACAACCCTTTAGTACTTTTAATCTTCCTTTAAACAGTGTGCACTTCCTAATTCAGAGAGACCACAGAAACATAAATTGTTCTTTAATGCCCAGCAAACCAGTGAAGAACAGTGTAAGTATTCTAAATATGAGACCTGAGCTTGAAAGTACAATAAATTCCCGTATGTTTCACCATGTTGCTGAATATTATCCTTAGAAGCATTATGAATTATGAGTGGAAGAATTATGGAAGAATCATAAACCCTATTTGCAAGAGTGTGGACTTTCATGACACTCTAATGGTTTTGTTCACTTAAAGTATGTTGGAAAACTGTGCAAAAGAAAAACATGAGTTGTTCAGATATAATCATGGCATGGTAGTTACCATTCAGAGTGGCTACAGTCACATCAAGCTGAAGGAAAATTCCAGAAAGAACATTGACGTTTTTAGATGTATATATTTATGTGTACGTATATCTTATATGTACATTTGTATATGAGGGTGCACACTAACATGTACCCAAAGGCCAGAATAGGTCATGGTGTGTCTTCTTCTACCACCCTCTGTCTATTGCTTCAAAGCGGGATCTCTTCCTTACCCTGGGTTAGGGTTTTCTCGAGTAGGCTGAAAGCCAATAAGCCCCAGTGACCCCCCCCCCCCACACACACACACACACTCTATGATCCTGCATCACAGGTATGTATGAAATGCTCAGTTTCTTATGTAGGTGCTGGGATATGAGCTCCAGTCCTCATGATTACACAAGGAATACTCTCAACCACTGAGCCGTCTCCCCAGCCCCAACCACTCAGGTTGTGAAAGTGTCAAACTCAATGATATGTGCTAAAGTGTCCTTGAACTTTAAGTCAGCCTGGAACCAAAGGTTCAGACTTCCAAAATATGACACCAAATTATGATGAACTGAATATACATTAGAATTCCCCTTATCCACAAGGGAAACATCTCAAACTCCCACAAATGAGCGCCTAACATAGAAAATAATAATGAAGTCTATGTGTGCTGTTTTTCCGACATCTTGCGTATGATAAAGTGTAATTTATAAATTAGGCTTGGGAAGAGATTCTAATAATAGGAGCTGGGGTAAAGAACTTGCTGTATAAGCATTAAGGCCCGAGCTCACATCGCCAGTGTCCACATAAAAGCCAGACACAACAGCACACATCTGCAATCCCAGTGCTATGGAGTGGAGACAACGGGAGGATTCCTGGAGCTCAATGGCCAACCAGTCTTGCAAAATCAGTGAGCTCTAGGTTCTGTGAAAGACCCTGTCTCAAATAAGGGAAGTAGAGAGTAATAGAATAAGATACTTGATATTGACTTTGTTGTCCACATGCACACAAGTGTGTACTCACCATATACACACATACCATATATACATATGCACACACCACACAAACCCTCTCTTTAGAGATATAAATACATACATGTGTATATATATTATAGATATGCATATATACATTTATATATATTAGATATACAATAAAAAGCTGTGTTATTGACTCTCTACCTCTTAAAATATCACACTGTAGATCCTAGCAACACCTTCCTGTGACTGTTCTCTCTCATTGCTAAGTCAAAAACATTCACCTCTTCCCCTAAGGAAGTACATTATGGGTTCTCTGTGGCACATCTTAATTGCAAGCATTACTACTGGACTCCGAAGTCATTATTAAAGTAAATGAGTTACTTGAAAACAAACTCTGTCCCAGTATGATAGCAGGACTAACTAATTGGAGGACATGGTTTATAAATGGAAACACTAGATGACGGCTTTATTCACATCCAGGACAACATGAAGTAGTACGTATAGAATATCATCAAGCTACAGTTGCAGCATGCAAAGCTAGAGCTTTGTTTATCACTGGGAATTCTCCATTTATATATTCCAGACATGGCTTCCCACAACCTATTGGAGTTAAGGAAAGCAAAACTTGCATTGAGGGAGGTGGGTTACTGTAATATCGTCAAAGAATGTGATCCCATTCAGTATAAATTTAGACAAATGTCTTTATGGAGAAGGAATAGACTCAGTTATTCCAGCATTTAGGGGTGGGCGGAGGATACTCGTTCTTGTATTGTAACGAAGGATCACAATGCTGTGGTACTAGCAAATCTAAATTAAACTGATTTTTAACTTTTATCCAAAGACCTTTATTTTGGGATCCACACTATGATTTTTCAATCCTAGAATAATCCAATAGAGCAATTTCAGGGAACAAGTTTGGCGTGAAGGAGCCAACACTTGACTGTCAGATTGTTAGGAGAGATGACAGTCTGTAATCCCATGGACACAGTGAAGGATGTTCTCATATCAGGAAATCTGGAGAGAAAGGCGTCTAGAGCCCTTCACGGGATGAGTTGTCAGTCACAAATCCGTAAACTGTAACAAGCATTTTGACCTTGAAGTCACAACATTTTCAAGGTTCTATTTTCTCATTTATGAAATGGAGCCAAGATACCAAAGCATGAGGAAAGCCATTCAATTTCAGAGTGTTCTAAAAGTGTCAGGGATGCAAAAGTATAGTGAGTCATGGGCTCCTTTAAAATAAAAATGCCCAATGGAAGAGATCAAAGTTGAATACATAAATGTGGGAGTCATCAAGAAGTTAAATCTGAGAGGTAGGACCACATTAGCCAGAAAGAGTTTGATGTTAGCAGAGCTGTGGGAAAAGATAATTTTCTTTATATGGAAAAAGGTAATTTTCTTTATATGGAAAAGGATTTTTTAAATATTGTTGAAGGAAATTATTCCTTGGAAATCAATACGTACATTACACAAATAACTAACTAAAAGCTGCTAGGATAAAGAAGCCACGGAACACACAGCTAGCTGAACACAACCAATGACTGCTGTAGATGAGGTGAGTCTCTGTCAGTCTCTCAGCTCCATGATTCTCTAGAAGCTGAGTCTCAGGTTGAACATCATCCCCAAAACCTCCTGGGCAGACATAATGGCTGATGTGATTTAAACCCTACCTCCTTGCCTTCAAGGAGTACCCAACAGAATGTAACCGTGAGAAATCTAAGTTAATAATGATATTCTAAATTCTAGCAGTTTCAAAATGATGGTGCCCTAGTGTGTGAAGACTGACTCCATGTGTAATGAGACTGAAGAAAGGTTTGGGATTGTACATCCTGCAATTTATCTGGCATTTACTGATAGAGCCATAGCTTTGAGTGGCAGCAAGATCAGCTGAGTCTTGTGATTTGGGTCAAAAAGAGAGACTTATGCATGGATTGGGACAAGAGTAACACTTAAGTGAGTTTGAAGAGCTTTTAATAGTCAATCAACACATCCTTGGAACAAGAGCTGATTGTAAGCCACACATGCCACTCTAACGGTTTTGTTGTTCACCTAAAGTTTGTTGGAAAACTGTGCAAGAGAAAACAACGAGGTTGTTCAGATGGTTGCTGCCATTTAGATTGGCTATAGTCACGTCACGCTGAAGCCGTACACGGGAAAGGAACTAATCTAGGATGTACCATAATTCTTACCAAATTCATGTTATAGACTGAGAATGACTTAAAGAAGAAATAATGCCCAAGAGGGACACCACGAAAGAGGCAGGGCTGATGCTGGGTAAAGGTCAAGACCGCACAGAGAAAAGCAAAACTTCCAGGCAGCCCTACTGAAGTCAGTTAGCATCCCCCTTGCCAACAGCGCCAATAAGCACCCTGTGTAACTCTGAACCATCTGTGTACCTTCAAAGCCCTAACGCTGCCAAATGATCTGGGCAATTCTATTTTAGGAGACATTTGTTTCCGAGATCAGATGTTTGACTGTTTCTCTGTCTTTGGGATGTGCAGAAATGAGACAAGCAATTTGCCTATTTGTTCCCTCCATGGCTGAAGAGTTACATCATGTACAGATGTTCACGGAGGTTGTACGAATGGTATTTTGTTCTCATAATTTTCAGGAGAAGCTAGTCATGTTCATTTTATCTTATGCTTTCTGGGCCAATCATTTAATATTAGATCAGAAAACTGCTTGGGGTTTGCATTTTATCTAAAAATTAACGGTTTACCATAATTACACCTTCACAACCACTCAGCAGCAGGAACTGCTTCCTGATTTATTTCTCTGCACTCACACCTTCTCTTCCATTTAATCACCTAGATCCAGACTCTGGAAAACATTTGAAGCACAGGCTTTGAAACGACTGGCAGAACTCTGAAATCTCCAATCCACAAACCTGCCCTGTCTCAGACACTCATGATTCCCAAGTTGAATAAATTCTTCCATTCACACCAACTCAGGTAGCAACGTTTTCCTCTCTCACCATTGATTTGTCTAGGGGTTGTGAAATCTCAGCCAGGCTTTACAAGGAGACATCACTACCTCATCTGGGTCTCAGATTTGGAGCCTCTAAAATCTACACTGCTTTTGGAAACAAGAGAAGACGGCCTGGAATAGTGCAGGAAAGAGGGCAGTAAGCACGGTCAATTAATCATGTATGTCCATAAAAAGGTATCAAATATGAATGTTAACAAATGTTAAAAGTTTCTGCACTAATTTCTAAAGAGGTATCATGAGCTGTCATCTCTCCCGGGTTTGAGACTATGGGCATTATGCCACTGAAATTAAGTCCAAGTTTAAAAAGAGGAAAAAAGAAGAAAAAAAAACATAAAACCAGAAAATACCACAAGATAGCTAAGAAAAATAAAGTGTGACTGAGCATAAAATGGTTGTGATTGCCATACACAGTGCCCTAGCTGACCCAAGAAATCAAAAAATCTGCATCATTATTTAAGACTTAAAATGTGACACTATAAGCCTCTAATTACTCAAAATATTTTATGGATATGATAAATATTATACACAATAACCACTGGAGGGAACTCTAATTCAACAGCTTTTGTTAACACAAGAAAACTGGGATCAATTTTGGAAAAGACATTTCCTCAAGGCCGCATCACTTCAAATGGCATTTAGAGACCCTCCCTGGGATTCTGACCTCAGCCTGTGCGTCACAGTCCTCTCTTTTACAAGCTGCATCCAGGAGAATGCAATGCACAGGAAGGACATGGACTCACAGTTCCTAACTTCCGTAATTAATATTTGTTGTGTAACTTTCTTCATCTGTGATTTAATCCCTAAGGAAATGCATGCTGTCCACAGCAGCAGGAGCCAATGTGGTTTATGCAAGAAAACCAAAGTCTGGTCTCAAAAGAACATCAGCCTCAATGGTACCTAAGTCCCAGAGACCTCAGGGTGGTCAGAAAACAGAAAGAAAAAATGAAGAAAAAAAAAGCTGTGTGGGCTCTGTCCCTTCCATGGGTCACATTTGCGTTCAGAAATATGCAGTTTTCACTTTATCCAAATAAAGGTGACAAAGGAAATTCAAATTGTGGTGGCTGTCTGGCACAGGACTGAAGGCTGTACAATGGTCCTCTTGGCTCTCATGATATTACCCCAAATGACTTGCTCCAAAGCCCACAATACAGCCTTGTTAGAGTTAAACTAGAAGTCCATTCAATCCTCTTAGAGTCCTAATGTACTTTGACAAAGAGATCTGTCTTTCTTATTGTCTTAAAGGAGTTGAAATTTGGAGACACATGGATATCTAACTTAATCACTATTTAGTCTCTCTGCACTCATCACTGATAGCTAAAGAGTAAACACCCATGGACAGAATAGGAGTACAGTTTTTTAAATTCACCTGGGAAGGCAGGCAAAGCAGGATCTAATAATGAATTTCCATTCTTGTCCTAAGGCTATTATTCTCTTCCCAGAAGTACAGAACAGATCTAGAATATAGGCTTTGAGTTCATCACACTGACCCCAGAAGCGCTCAGAGTGAGAGTTTAGCAGGCATCTGGAATGTCCATAAAGACAGGAAGGCATTCTGCAGGAAGCATCATTATTTGGCCATTCTAAATCCCATGGAAACAATTAGAGTCATTTCAGCTTAAGAGAAACTTGGTGCATCAATAAGCAAAACATATCAGAAAATATTAGACATTGGAGACTTTTCTTGAAAAGAGATTGTCAAAATTTACCCTTGTTGGCAGACTGTAAGAGCTGACTGACATCATATCTTCATTTTTTTTATCCTAAAATTATCATATAGTATTCATTGATTCAGTATTCTTCACAGTGTATGTGCCACAAAGGGATCTAGCCCTGATGAAATATTAGATAAACATGCATTTTATTCTCCAATTTGTTTCCCAGTCAGAAGTATAGGCTATATTTAAAATATTTATATGTGCACTAATAAAAAAATATTCTGTTCAGGATAGAAGTAATTTGAAATTTGCTATAGAACTCTATAATGTTTTAAATGAACCACATGTGTGAAGTCCAAACATTTTCCAGTAAGATCCCACATCTAGTCCCACAGAAATCATCTAAGGAAAAAAAAATTGCCCTGTTAGGAGGAACCCCTTCTCTCACCTCCTGATTTTAAGCCAACTATCTTAATGAAGTTTCTCTGTAGAAAAGAGACAGTGAATTAGAGACCTAAGGAAAGGATTTAGTGTAGGTGTCGTGCAATTATTGAAGCCTCTTCTAATGATACATCTCAAAAAGCAAACAAAGCCTCCTGTCCTCCTCCACATTTTATCCTTTCTCATCCCTCAACAGATTGGACAATGCACATCTGTGTTGGTGACAATGAGCATTACAATATGTTGATGCCTGCTACTGTCTTCTGAAAACATCCTCACTAGTGGCCATGAACATCTTATCAACTATCTGGGTATCTCTTAGCCCAGTCAAGTTCATGCTTAAAATTAGCCATCACACATCATGTCAGAATCTGTAACTATAATATCCTTAATGGTTATTCTTCCACCACCATCCCCGCTGGGGACCAAACCCAGAGAGCTAGAGTAACAAAGTAACACTCTACCACTGAGTGTAATTGGATCTCTATCTATAATAGGTATTTCTTTTCTTTTCTTTTCTTTTCTTTTCTTTTCTTTTCTTTTCTTTTCTTTTGAGACAATGTTTCTCTGTGTAGCCCTGGCTGCCTTGGAACTCACTCTGTAGACCAGGCTGGCCTTGAACTCACAGAGATCCACCTGCCTTTGTCTCCTGAGTGCTGGGATTAAAAGTGTACACCACCACTACCCAGCTATAATAGGTATTTTCAAACACAAGAAGGCAATATCCCTTCACTATAATTTTGTAATCTTTCCCCAAGTCTTTGATCCTTTTCTTGCTAAGAAATTGCATGAAACTCCCAACTAGGACATTCAGCAGGTAAGTCATTCTCTGAGTCTACATTTCTTCAACTAAACTTCCACATAATGGGAACCACAAATGATTACAATCATCAAATGTTGATGGTGAGCATTAAATATAGTATAGTCTGCATCAGACCTACTATAATATCCATAATCTTCAACGCACAGCACAGATTTGACATATGGTCAATATTGTTATATTAAATTTTTTCAGTCTGTGATTGCAATTAAATAGTCAAAAATCACAACTGTCTTTAAAGTTGTTAAATTTACTTGAGATTTTCCATCACTTTTCATTTTTAACTTCAGTTACAATTTTATGCTTTTGCTTTTTTTTTCTCTGATTTCATGCTGTAGTAGCTTACCTATAAATGGAATTTTCTTTCATTCTGATTTTGTATGGAAAAACCTCACTAGAGCTACCTGAACTATGCAAATTAGTACATCTGGAGTGCATGTTCTAGATAACTATCTTATGTCCAGTTGACAGAATCAGTGAGAACTCCAAATTAATCTAACATGCTCTCCACCTTTTCTTGAAAAATAATTAAGGAAAGATATATTTCAGGTTTTATGCTTCCTTATCCAAATTATATACAGATGCTGCATGGAAATGTGCTCTTAATAGCTACATTAACTATGATAAGTTCACTCACATCATTGTCATTCATGTCTAATTAACCTGAATGCCCAACTGGGAACATTAAGAACTTGCACACGGCAAGAATGGTGAGTGATGTGGGTCCCCCAGCCCCAGTCCTGACATTTGAATACACAAGGATAAGAGGGATGTAAAGATCAGTGTTCCTGATCAAGGGGTAACTGTGAGGAAAACCTACCTTAACAGCAAAATCTAAAGTCACTGGACATGTGAACTTTATGTTCAAAATAAAGGCATTTATAAAATAATAAAACAAGAATAAAAATCTACATGAATCATATAACACCCACTATACATCCTATCTAGACAGAATTTTGAATTGAGTTTACAAAATTATTTGTTCATGTCAGAAAGTTAAATTGAATCTTTCTCTTTGCTAAAATAATTAGGGTTATATTTGGTTCTTTGTTAAATATTTCTGACAAATAGGAATTCAGGGTCTACATGATTGTGTCCACTGACTGAAATTGTATTGCTTGACAAGGCATTGCATTTTAATGATCATATCTTTTTGGCTTGACATTTTATGCTTCCATTTGATTGAAATTTATGCCCTCCAGACTACCCCCAACAGTATAATTGGCATGTGCTGTCTAGAGTGACTTATCAGGAGGCTGGGGGAAGGAGTTGGTAGATATTTTGAGGGAATGCATTTTTACCTATTGCTTGTGGTCGTTTGGATGATAATGCCCCCATGGGCTCATATATTTGAAGATTTGGCCTAGTGGGTGGAACTGTTTGGAACAGATTAGCAAGTGTGGAATTGGAAGAAGTGTGTCACTGAGGATGGACTCTATAATACAACTTTAAAACTGGGATAGTGTTACCTCTAGCAGTTCTTGTATTGGCTATCCTGGGTTCTTTGTTTGTCCACATTAAAGACATTTTTGTCAATTCATGAAGAATTGTATTGGAATTTTGATGTGGACTGCACTGAATCTGTAACTTGATTTTGCTAAGATGGTGATTTTTACATTAATCCTACCAAACCATGAGCACAGGAGATCTTTCCATCTTCTGGTATCTTTTTCAGTTTCTTTCTTCACAGTCCTAAGGCTTTTATTATACAAGTTTTTCACTTGCTTAGTTAAGAGTTATCCCAGGGGTTTTATGTGCTATTGTTGTTGTTTTAGAGAAAGAGAGAGAGAGAGAGAGAGAGAGAGAGAGAGAGAGAGAGAGAGAATTTAAAGTTGAGTGGATCTTGAAGAAGCTGGGAAAGGGGAAAAACGTTAAAAAAATAAGTAAGTAATATAAAATTTGTAGAAAAACTGCTCAATCTGGATAACATTATATTAAGTGAGGTAACACAGACATGGAAGACAAACCTTAACATGTTCTCGCTCATGGGCAGATCCTAATTTTTAAGTGTGTGTGTGTGTGTGTGTGTGTGTGTGTGTGAATAAGGGGTATGAGAGTGGGTGTATACTATGAAGCTAAATGGTCAACCTCAAGAAGGGAAGAAGATGTGTTGAGAAAGATGTAGAGGGCATGGGGTTAAGAACACATATAACATGGAAACAAAGAGAGGCTACTAGGCACAAGTTTGGGAAGGCGATGGGGGAGGAGAGAAAGAGAAGCAAAAAAGAAAAACAACTTTTGTTTGTGAGGAAACACAGTGAAACCTAATTCCTTGTTATGTTACTGAAAAATAAATAAAAGAAAGCCAGTGTAGTGGGTAGCCATTCCAGCTTTGTTCTGGAAGTTCCAACCCCCATTGAGACTTCGGCAACTGTCACGCCTACAAGGCGGGGCCAAGGGAGGCGCCTGGGGACCCGAGATCCGGATCGGCCAACGCTCGCTTGGTTCCAGGACGCTGGATGGTGGAGGTAGACAGAGGAGAGCTCCAGAGAACACCGCTGGACTGTGATACACCTTCCCCAGACCCCGCGACCTACCTATCCCTTAATTTGTAAGTTACGCCATTAAATAAATCTCCTTTTAACTACGTGGAGTGGCCTTAATAATTTCACCAATATCTGGCGCTCACGTGGGGCAAATCCCAAAAGCCTGGGTGGCTCCTGCCCTCAGCCTCCTCCCCGGCTAGCGGGTACCTAAACCCGCCTGCAAAGTTCCATATAACCAGGGAACACCTACACGGTTCCATTCCCGAAAAAGGGAGCAGCTAGTCCGGTCTCAGCTCCCTAGCTTAGCCCCGAGACCAGCGAAAGAGGCACTCTCAGGCTTCCTGAGTGCACGCACGCCAGCTGCGGCTCGGCTCTGCCATCTTGACTCCAGCAAGCTGCAGTCAGCCAAGATCACCAGCAGGCCCTGCTTTGGAGCTGTACCATCGCCACCTGCTGGCTGAAAAGTGCTACTACACCCCCCAAAACCACGAAAGGTAAGTAAAAGTACCTGATAATTTTACACCTTAAAATTGACTGACAAATTTTGAGTAATTCTGGTAATATGGCTGACAACATTACCTCACAAGAATTTGAAAACCTTTTTGCCTGTATGATGAATAACATCTTCCTGGAAATATACGACCTTCCTAAGGCATATCTGGCCTGTACCATTTTGGCATTCATCGTAATAATTCACACAGTGTTCAAACACTGGTTTAAAAACAAGAACAAAGATGAGTTATTATTGGGACTGATACAGGCTTTAAGCGAGAGCAATGACGGCTTACAGAAAAAGATTCTATCTCTGGAATCTGCTTTAATGGATAGCAATGAGACCTTAGAGAAAAAGATTCTCTCTCTGGAATCTGCTAACCAGGATTTACAGGCTTTCAAAACTAACAATGATGGCTTACAGAAAAAGATTCTATCTCTGGAATCTGCTTTAATGGATAGCAATGAGACCTTAGAGAAAAAGATTCTTTCTCTGGAATCTGCTAATCAGGATTTACAAAACAGGCTTGTACCAAAAATTGATCTTATTGATAATAAATGTGAATATTTAATGGACAGAACACTAACTCTCCAGACACTATATAAGGAAGAAAGATTATCATTAATTGATAAGATAAGGTCCATGGAATCATGTGTTTCTGAGGAACATAAAAACTTCTATGATTCCATGAGAAATCTGGAGTCCCTTGCCAGAGAGGAGGTTCACTCCCTAGAACAGACCCTAGGTGCTCGTTTGCAGGCCTTAGAAGAAACTCTCAGTAAACATGACAAGGGACCTAATAAGCAGAAGGGCAAGGCCATAGAGGTTGTAACATCTCCAAATGGCTCTCACACAATGGCTTATCCTGTTATCATCCATGAGAAGCCAGCGGATGACACACACCCCGAGCCATATAATACATATACATTACAACCAATTTCAACAAGGGACTTTAAAAATATAAAGGAAGCAGTAGTTACGTATGGGATACACTCCACATACGTAAAACAATTGTTAAATTCATGGTCTACCTCACATAGAATCATCCCAGATGACTGGCATCAGTTGATTTCAGCTGTTCTAGAATATAGTCAGCAGCTACAGTGGAAAAGCTGGTTGAGAGAAGAGGCAAAAAATTTAGAACAACAAGGTAAACTCAGAGGTTTTGTGATCTCCCAAGATCAAATACTTGGTGAGGGATGTTTTGCTGACAGGAATGTACAAGCCATTTATGATGAACATACAATATCCCTATGCCGTACAGCAGCTCTAAATGCTTGGGAAAAAATTCCAGAACCTGGAAAACCAACTGAGGTATACACAAAGATATTTCAGGGACCGCACGAACCCTTCACTGATTTTTTACAAAGACTGAACACAGCTATAACAAGAGCTGTATCAGATAAAGAATTAAGAAAAGTATTAACTGAGTCCTTGGCATTCGACAATGCTAATGCAGAATGCAGAAGAATACTTACACCATTAAAGATCAGATCAGCTCCTTTGGAAGAATGGATTCAGTATACTAATGGTGTTGAGTCTCGTAACTACAGTAATGAGGCTTGGATAGGAGAGACAAATCCCAGAGGTGAAAGAAGGCCCCGTGTTACCAAATGTTTTAAATGTGGTACACCAGGTCATATAAGTAAAAACTGTAAATGGGGTACTCCTAGGAGTAATACTCCTTTTAGGAATAGCCTAAACAGGAGACCCCAACCACCTCCCGGATTATGTAGAAGGTGTGGCAAAGGCCGACATTGGACCAGTGAGTGCAGATCAAAAATAGATATACGAGGTAACCCTTTACTGGCGGGAAACGCCTCAGGGGGCCTCTTGCAGGCCCCCAAATCAAATGTAGTACGAACATTCCCAGCCACTGTGGAAGAAATTCCTCTCCAGGACAACTGAATAAACCACTGCCTAATGTAAAAACCGATACTGCAATGGATGATAAAACAGCTCTGATGGATGGATCACAGTTTACAAAGAACACTATAAAACAAATATTTTGGCAGACTTCCATAAATGGTCAAAGACCAAAGCTTAGAATTCGAATTAATGGCCTGGTTATGGAGGGACTGGTAGACACAGGTGCAGATGTGACTATAATTACACCAAAATCATGGCATCCGAATTGGCCTCTTCAAGAGGTAGATGTCCAACTTTTAGGGATTGGCACCCTATCTCAGATAAAACAGAGTTCGAGATGGGTTGAATGCATAGGGCCAGAAGGACAGAGAGGAAGACTGAAGCCATATGTAGCAAATGTAGCAGTAAATCTTTGGGGCCGAGATCTGTTACAACAGTGGAATACCCAGATTAAAATTCCTACACTTTCAGAAAAAGAATACAGACCAATGCATGTTTCTAGGAATAATATCATCGCATGCTATAAAAATCAGGCACCAACCATTCAGGCTGTTCACAAACAGAGCACAACTGCTGTTGAACTCTCAGAAGTACCAACTGCCTTACCTTTAAAATGGCTAACTAATAAACCTGTCTGGGTTGGACAATGGCCTTTGACAAAAGAGAAGCTACAAGCTTTAGAACAGCTGGTTCAAGAGCAGTTAAATGCTCAACACATTGAAGAATCTACCAGCCCTTGGAATTCTCCTGTATTTGTTATTAAAAAAAAGTCTGGTAATTGGAGAATGCTGACAGATCTGAGAGCTATTAATAAAGTAATTCAGCCAATGGGCTCCCTACAGACTGGGATGCCCTTGCCCTCTCTGCTACCTAAAGAATGGCCTATAATAGTTATTGACTTAAAAGACTGTTTCTTTACCATACCCTTACAAGAAAATGATAGAGAAAAATTTGCCTTCACAGTACCTAATTATAACAATTCTCAGCCAGTCAAGAGATATCAATGGAAGGTCCTCCCACAGGGAATGTTAAACAGCCCTACTTTGTGCCAATACTTTGTGCAGAAACCATTGGAGATAATTCGTGTAAAGTTTCCACAATCCATAATTTATCACTATATGGATGATATCCTATTAGCTGATCCAAAGTTAGATACATTAGAAAGCATGTTTGAAGAAGTAAAAAAAGTTTTGCCTCACTGGGGACTGCAACTTGCTCCTGAAAAAATACAAAGAGGAGATTCTATTAACTACTTAGGATATAAGATAGAGCTACAAAAAATTAGACCCCAAAAGGTACAGCTAAGGAGAGATCGATTGAAGACTCTTAATGATTTTCAAAAGTTATTAGGAAGCATTTCCAACTTACTGGGTATCATGGGAATACCCAAAGATGGACTACAAAATTTGGCTAATACTCTAGAAGGGGACAAAGAATTAAATAGTCCAAGAGAATTATCAGCCGAAGCTGAGAAGGAATTGGCTCTAGTAGAAAAGACAATTCGAGAAGCACATGTGGATCGTGTGGATCCAGAACTTAAATGCATTCTTGTCATATTCCCCTCCAGACATTCCCCAACAGGTATTTTGATGCAGAGGGAAGATATTATATTGGAATGGATATTCCTACCACGTAAACCAAATAAGAAATTAAAGACTTATATAGAAAAGATCTCTGATTTGATTCAAAAAGGTAAACTAAGACTTCGCCAGTTGACAGGAATGGACCCAGCAGAAATTGTAGTACCTTTAACTAATGAAGAAATTTCATCACTATGGAAAGATAATGAATACTGGCAGAGAGCCTGCAGTAACTTTTTGGGAGAGATTAACAACCACTATCCCAAAAGCAAGAGAATAGAATTTATAAAGAAAACCGAATGGGTCCTTCCTCACATTGTACGACAAAAGCCAATTTCTGGAGTCCTCACATTCTATACTGATGCAAATAAATCAGGGAAAGCAGGATATAAATCAGGAGACTTAAGTAAAGTGGTACAAAGTCCATACAGCTCTGTACAAAAGGCAGAACTGTATGCCATTCTTATGGTACTGATGGACTTCACAGAACCCCTCAATATAGTCACTGACTCTCAATATGCAGAGAGAGTTGTTTTACATATTGAAACTGCTGAATTTATTCCTGATAATACAGAATTAACTTCATTATTCATACAATTGCAGGAAATCATCAGAAAAAGGGAACATCCTATATATATAACACATATCAGATCCCATACAGGTCTGCCAGGACCTCTAGCACAAGGTAATGATGAGATTGATCAGTTACTAATAGGTAATGTGCTAGAAGCTTCAGAATTTCATAAGAAATACCACACAAATAGCAAAGGTTTGAAGAAGGATTTCTCCATCACTTGGCAACAGGCTAAGGATATTGTGAAAAAATGTCCTACTTGTTCCATCTATAACCAACTTCCATTACCTGCAGGGAGCAATCCAAAAGGTATACAAAGAAATGAAATTTGGCAGATGGATGTGTTTCATTTTGCAGAATTTGGAAGATTAAAGTATGTACATCATACCATTGACACCTATTCAGGATTTCAATGGGCAACTCCTATGAGTTCTGAAAAGGCTGATTCTGTGATTACACACCTATTAGAAGTTATGGCCATCATGGGGATACCTGTACAAATTAAGACAGACAATGCTCCAGCATATGTCTCCAATAAAATGAGACAATTCTTTGCTTATTACAATATAAAGCATGTTACAGGTATACCACACAATCCCACAGGCCAAGCAGTCATAGAAAGATCCCATCGAACTTTAAAGGATATGCTAAATAAACAGCAACAGGTAACAATGACTCCTAGAAATAGATTGCATAGTGCTTTATTAACCTTGAATTTTCTCAATGCTGATGAGAAAGGAACAACAGCTGCAGAGAGACATTGGACGACAGACAAAACTCCCGAGCTAAACCAACCGGTTTATTTCAAGGATGTGCTGACCTCAGAATGGAAACCTGGATATGTTCTACGTTGGGGAAGGGGTTTTGCCTTTGTTTCTGCAGGAGAAGAAAAGCTATGGATACCAACAAAATTAATAAAAATTCGATTTGAACAGGAAAAACCCCTTGATGAGGTGAAGTAAAAGATCATCCACCAATGTGACATCTCTACAAGTTGTAAGAAAAATTTAACAATCAAGGTTGGGGTAGGGTTCTGTTTTTGTCTTTCCAGGATAATGGAAATACCCATCTTCCAAAAATCATAAGGCCTTGGATATCCGGATGTTTACAGCAGAAAGAAAGAATCTATTGGTACCAATCTACACACGGTAAAATCTCACTGTCTAACATCTATCTCTCTATTAATATAGAAAAGTTGTGGTCCCAATTCAATTATAAGCCAAGCTGGCTTTGGAGATGGAATTGGCTCACTCCTTCTCTAAACCCAAGCACATTGCTAAAAGAAAAGTTTGAGAGATTCTTCAGTACCATATCAGAAGAGCCCTCTGGTGTGGGACAGAAGGAAACCAATAAAAAGGGACCATTGTCTTCTAGATTCTAATTCTCTCCATGCTTACTCTTGATTTCTCAGAATCCTTTCTTACATGCTATGTCCTCTTTAAATCCAAATCTTCCATTTTGATAACAAATAAGTTTTTCTAATAGCAATCTCAGAAGTCTCCAGAAGGAAGATGGGGCCCCAACAACAACTCTACCCAATCCAGAATGATGCCATGGTAATCATCATCATACTACACTTCTTACCAGAATTTCAGACAATCTTACCCATTACTCTAAGACTTGCTGCAGAACCTACAGTTAGTCTAACTGAAATTTAACTATCTGCGCTTTCTCACAGTACCCAACAGAGATAACATCACCCCCTAAACAGCAGGAAGCAATTCTAAGAAAACGACGCCCCTTCTCCCTTAGGTTTCATAATTCTCAGGGTTATGGATGATGGTTACAGGGTTGGGGGTGGAAGGAAATATTAAACTCAGTACTCCCAAAAAAAAAAAAAAAAAAAAAAAAAAAAAAAAAAAGGAAAAGAAGAAATGGAATGGATACGTATAAGACATTATGGTAGATTATTGTGTATACTAGTAAACAAATTTAGTAAAATAGCAGCCTTAAATAATTTGCACTGTAATTTACACTGTTATGGATTCTTATATGTTGATACAAATGTAAACTATTTTTATATTCCTGTTTAAGATAATTTGTATATTGATACAAATACAGAACTATACTTGGTATAATGTACATATATTTCTACTCTTATTTGAAATGTTTGTATATTGATACAAATGTAAATTTATATCTGTCATACTTTATGTATGTTCTACTTCTGTTTAGGATATTCGGTATATTGATATATATTTAAGATTATTGTCATATTGCATATCCCACTACATACTCCTACCTCTGTTATAAATATTGATATATATTTAAGATTATTGTCATATTGTATATCACACTATACACTCCTACCTCTGTTATAACATCTTGTGTATTGTCACAACTTTGAAGTCATCGTTCTTTACCATACACTTGCTTATAGACTGTCTACCTTGTTTACGTGAAGCCTTAGTCCTTAGGTTATTTCAGTAGATAAGACTTGTAGATTTATAGTCACCTATGCTTGTCATCTCTATAGTTACGTTAGTCAGGTTATACAGATTTACAGATACATAGGTCAGATGGACAGGTAATCTTCAAACACTTCATAGACCTAGAGAATATGGCATTTAAATAACTTAGAATTCTGTTGATGCGAGACACAATTGCTCCTGGCTGCACCAATTTGATCCCGAGAGAATGTTGGGCTTCTAGACATTTCCATTTGGAAGTTTGTCTTCTTGGCACAAAATGGCCTACTGGGCAAAGAACTGCCCTTGCCTCGACAGCTGACAGTACAAATGCAATGCTATCCTTTCTGGACAAGCGGGACACAAGGAAAGCGACCACTGTACTCTGCCAAGACAGGGTAAGATGGTCTTTCAGAATTCCTGCTTCTGAAAATGGTCTGTCAGATACTTTAGGCCTGTAGCCAATTTGAATGCACCAACAATGCTGAGAAACATTAGGTGATTGTCCAGGCTGCCAGCTGTCTCGGTCTACTCTCGCAAGATTCCCGAAAGTTGCTTGCATCCATCTACCATTTCTCAGGTACCATTATATTCCTTCTCAGGTCTTTGATGGGATTGAAGACTAGCAGTTATAGTTACAACTTAGTAGATAGAACATATTAAGTATTAGATTCAAGTTCTTTAGGGTAGGACACCTTTTGGAATGATCTTTGTAACATGCCATTTATCTATGCTCTATACTTCTCTGGATTTTAATATGTGTTTCTTGCTTGATATTGTTTGCATTGGTTGTAGTTCCATCTTATCTAGGTCATTATCCCTCATTATTCCTGGACAATATTTGATAACCATTCCTTTGTATATAGTCTTGTATTAGGTTAGAACCTTCTTATTTAGACAAAAAGGGGGAGATGTAGTGGGTAGCCATTCCAGCTTTGTTCTGGAAGTTCCAACCCCCATTGAGACTTCAGCAACTGTCACGCCTACAAGGCGGGGCCAAGGGAGGCGCCTGGGGACCCGAGATCCGGATCGGCGAACGCTCGCTTGGTTCCAGGACGCTGGATGGTGGAGGTAGACAGAGGAGAGCTCCAGAGAACACCGCTGGACTGTGATACACCTTCCCCAGACCCCGCGACCTACCTATCCCTTAATTTGTAAGTTACGCCATTAAATAAATCTCCTTTTAACTACGTGGAGTGGCCTAAATAATTCCACCAATAAGCCAGCTAGAAGTACTGTTAAATTTGGCATTTACTACGTATATTATAACCAACCCATACTCTTCCCATTTCTGACCCTTGGCCACTTACTGCATTCTCACTGCTCATATGAAACTCTTTTTTATATTGGTCTTTTTCCCTAGAAACTCCTTACAAATGTCACTCTGAATAGCTGGATATTTCCCATGTGTGAAACAGTTAAATCAATCACCAATGTGGCTCTTTCAAATCATCGTATTGGATGGTGTATTTTGTTATATTTTACATACTTTATTTTGTATTAATATTTCATTATGTCAAGTTTTGTTTTATTGTGTAATTTTAAACAAGTATATAATGCTCAGCTCTTCATTTGGCTTGTTTGATCACTAATGTTAAATCTGTAGTAAAATTTAGCAAGCTGTAGGAGGAGGGAAATAGGGTAATGAACAGTTTCTCATTATCTAACCCCAAACAGTAAGGTCTGTATCAATTGTTTAATTAAGGCTAACGGATTTTTTTTTGCCTCACTTATCAGTATAATATCCTCAATTTTCCACTTCACTTTCTTGATGTTGATTCAAGCTAAAATTCTAAGACTCATTAGTTCACTTGCAATACGCAATTGCTACAGGCAAAATTTTAAAATAACGTAATGATTGCCGTGGCAGATTTGGTACTATTTGCAATGTCATAAAGCACAGTATCTATAGCATCAGAGTGATATATGAGAAGCATAACCAATCAGCACTCATTTAGAGGCTAAGTGGGACAGTGACTATGAAAGAATATTCATTAGTTCAATTGGCAATCGGATATGTCACTATAAGTACTCTCGTTGGATCGGAGTGTGCCACCCTGAAGTACGGCACTGTGATGACGGAAGCATTATTTTGAGAGAAAGCCAAATGAAAGTCAACAAAC
Organism: Peromyscus eremicus; assembly: GCF_949786415.1. Classification (NCBI taxonomy): domain Eukaryota; kingdom Metazoa; phylum Chordata; class Mammalia; order Rodentia; family Cricetidae; genus Peromyscus; species Peromyscus eremicus. The sequence goes on from NC_081434.1 coordinate 6,402,490, forward strand.
GCAGAAAGGAGTCTCTTCCTAGCTTCCTTTCTCTAACTGAAAGCAGAACTTCTGAGAAATTAGTACTTACATAAATCCCTTCTCCTAAGGAAGTTTTAAGCCCATGGGGGGAAAAAACCTGAAAAGTTGGTATTGACATAGGTCAATAGATAAATCTTACTAAAATAACCTTTATCTTCTATTAGTTTCCCACATAGGTTGACTTTCCCATAGCCTGCTGCTCCTGGAAGCCCAAGACCCTTTCCTCTTTCTTGCCACTGTTTGCTGATTTATCAATTCTTCATTAAGGTTATAAGATATATAGGCGCATGTCCTAACCACTCCCTGAGTTACTCAGCATGAGTCTCTTGGGTAGGTCCCTGTGATACACATATTAATAGGATTTGCTTTTTAAATTGTTGTTAACTTATCACTTGGTAATTTATTTCCAGGATCCAATTCAAAGAAACTATAAACATAAATATTTTTCTACTAAGTATAATAGAAGACTATTGGGTCATGAGATTAGCACACTAAGGAACGGGGATGAATAGAAAGTTGTTGGTAAGCCTTCTATTGAAAAGACACAGAATTAGAGGAGACAAGGGAGAAATCAAATGAATATTTAAGTTTAAAATAATTCCCTTTGGCAATGTCAGTGAATGGGTAAAGATGTGGCAATGTGGTGGATCTAAATGTCAATGTCACTGGAGCAGAAGAGAAAAAGAAAGCAATAAGAGACAACATCAGAAAGAAAATGTGAGGCCAGTCATAAAGGGCCACTTAATGTTTTGTAGCTTTTACTCCAGTAACTATGAAATTCACGGGAGTGGTAGACCAGAAGTCAGACCACTTGCCTCAGCATTGACGCTAATCACTCTGGCTGTTTCATGGTAATATACAATGTGGGAGGGGCAAGAAAGGAGGGACACATTGGGACCCTGTGGATGAACTCAGGGCAGCAATGGCACTGATTTATGTGAGGTGTGGGTGGTGAGTACAGGCAAAGCACAGGAAATAACTTGAAGATACAGCAAGAAGAGGTATTGATACATTTAATGGGGGTCTAAGAAGCAGAGGACTCAGAGACCACGCTAAAGCTTTGGGATCTGGATGATGGAAGAACAGAATTGTTCTTCAAGAACTGAGATGCAAAAGGCTACAGGGAAAAGGGGAGGTTGTTGGCTTGTTTGCTTGGGTCTTTCTTTGTTTTTCTCGGGTGTATAGATTGAAGAACTCCATTTTGAACAAAATAGGTTTGAGCTGTCAATTAGTTCCCCAAGTAGAATTGTTCAAATTAAGTAAATGGACATTTAAATAACTTAAGAAAGAAGACTACAAATATTAGTTAGGCTAGTGATAGGATTTAAAGGCACAGAACTATATGGCATGACTGTGAATGAATGCGGAAAGAAAAGGAAACATGAATAAATACTGAGTCCAGGCTTTGCCACCACTAAGAGGCAGGAGAAAAAAGAAGCAACTAGAAACTGTGGCAGAAAAAAAAACTATGGCAGGATAAAAATTGATAATGTAGTATACTCTAAGCATATACATATGCATATATTATCACAGAGTATGTTGCCTACTATGGCAAATACTGATAAAATGAGATGTGAATGTGGTATCTGGCTGTTTAAAACAACCACGCAAATCTCAGTGGACTTTCTGGGATTTTTTTTTTTTTATACTCCAGAGGGCTTGGCACAGCACATGAAGCAAGTCTCACAAAGGAATGTTCTGCTTCAGTTCCTGCCTCCAGGGTCTTGCCTTGAATTGCTGCCCTGAATCTTTCCATGATGAACTGTGACATGGAAGTGTAAAGGAAACAAACCCTGTCCTTCCCACGCTGCTTTGGGTTGTGGTGCCTCAGCACAGCAGTAGAGACCTAACTGAGGCAGAAATTGGTACCAGGTCCATGGGATATTGCTGCAACAGAACTGACGACTTTTTGGGGAGAATTGCAGAAGAACCAGTGTTCAGGGCTTAATGAGATGTTGTGGGAACTTAGAAGATAATCCCGAGAGCAGTACAGATAATGGAGGCCTGGCTTGTAAAATTTCAGAGGGAAGATTTAAAGACCTTAAGATTCTATCGGGGCCATTCATGTGGTATTTTAAGTTAATAACCACCGAAATGGTTATCGAGACAATCATGACTGGTCATCTGGGGTTAAAGAGTAATCTGTGATTAAGAAGAAACCAACACCATTAACAATTTTCAGTCAGAGATTATTTTTTGTCAGGGTGCATCATGCAGAAACTGTGGTCGAGATGGGGCCTCCTTAGGCTGAAAGCCAAGCGTGGTAATGTATAAGAGTTTCCCTGGTGATTCTTGTTTTAAAGGCATGAGAAAGTCATGAAGAGAGTTGAGGCTTGGCACTATGTGACAGATTAGTCTCCCTGAAAAGAGCCCAAGAGATATTATTGGTTAAGGTGCCGTCCGGTTTCAGTGGAAAATGGAGCATTTTTGGAGATGCTGGTACCCTGGGCTGATTACCAAGGACAGTTGTGGAGTAGAGCCAGCCTGAGGCTATGAGATACGCTATGTGTGCTTTGGCAAGTGCTTGGAAGCCTAGAATGTAGTGAGTTCCAGAAATATGACCCTAAGCTTTGTGTTATTAGATGTTAGTTTCCTTTGGTCTGATTGTGACTGTGCCCTGTAATCAGAAAGTATTTAACTTATTGGGTTTTTTTTTTTTTATTTTACAGAAGCCCACATCTATGAGACCTTGTATATTTTAGAGAAATTTTAGACTTTTAAAGGGATTTTTGGATACTTTAGCAAGACAATGAACTTTTTAAGAAAAGCCTCTAACTTGACATAAGCTAGAGTCATTTGGAAGAAGAACTCTCAGTTGAGAAAATACTCCTACATGATTGCTTTATGGGCAAGCCTGTGGTACATTTTATTGATGGATGATTGATGTGGAAGGGCACAGTTCACTGTGCTTGTGGTCCCAGGACTGGTGGTCCTGGGTTCTATAAGAAATCAGGCTGAATAAGCCATGAGGAGCAAGCCAGTAAGTAGTAATCTTCCATGTCATCTGCATGAGTTCCTGCCTCCAGGTTCCTGACTTGAGTTCCTGCCCTGAATTACCTGGATGATGGACTACAAAGCCATAAGATGAAATCAATCCTTTCCCTCAAGTTGGTTTTGGTTGTGGTGTTTTAGCCCCGCAATAGAAACCATAACTGAGACATTGGTTAAAAAAGAAAGATCCACTAGAGGAGCAAATAACTGCTGATGGAAACACAGAGGAGACTACTAGAAACAGGTATTGGAAAGTTGGAGGCAAACCAAGTGTATCAAGTGTCTATAACCTCAGCACTGGAGTCAGAGACGGAGACAGTTGGATCCCTGGGGCTCAGTGGCCAGCCAATTGAGATGAGCCAGTGAGTGCCATGTTCAGTGGGAGACCCTGTCTCAAATAATAAGATGGGGAGCATAATAAAGGATTAATGACTTCTAGCCTCCACAAGTGCATGCACAGACAATTGCCCAACCCCCACACACACATGCACATACGCACATACACATGCATATACCACACACAAAAAGAAATATAAATGAGAGAAAATGGGATCCAGTGCAACATGGGAGAGATTGGGGTACAGAGAGGAGTAGAGACGCTTCTATGGCAATAATTTTCAGTGCTGGCTGACAGAAATACCACCGAGGGAATCCTTTTCAGAGCACAGTAGCTATCCCCAAAATGAGAGGTTCTCAATTAATTGTTCCAGTCTGCCAGTAGTGTTGCAACTAGATAAGAACCATTGCTCCATTTGGTACAAAAACAATGCAAGGCATATGCTGGTGGTTGGTAGGTGTGTGATGGGAGTATTTAGAAGTTCTCTATAGATCCCTCTGGTTTTGCTATAGAACAGGAAGTAGGGTAATGAAGGAATAATGTGGATGAGAAAGAGATAGTGGGCTGTGAGAAAAGAGAAATGGTGAAATCAGTACCCAATGGGAAAGTGTAATGTTACTGCAAAGAGGCACCAGGGTCTGTTTAAGGAGTTAGTCACAAAGTGAGTGAGAGCAGTCGACCTGTTTTCCTGAAGCCATCATCCTCTACAGCAGCAGTTCTCAACCTGTGGTCTGTGAGTCCTTTGGTGGTCGTATATCAGATAGCCTGCATATCATATATTTGTATTATGATTCATAACAGTAGCAAAATCATAGTTATAAAGTAGCAATAAAATAATTTTATGCTTGGGAGTCACCATGACACAAGGAACTGTATTAAAGGGTTGCAGCATTAGGAAGGGTGAGATCCACTGCTCTACACTGAATAGTTGGATTTAAAAAATGGTTGAACTTTTCTAAGTCAATATAAAGAGCCAAAAGAAGAGTGAGTTACATATAGGTGCAAGGCAGTAAGTATAACAGTTGACTAAGTGGTTGATATTAGGTAAGAAAGCTTCAGAGAGCTTCATCAACATTCTTATGACATTCATCATGGAACTAGTTAAAATCAAACCTCAAATTCATGTAGAAGCACAAAAGACTCTGAATAGCCAAAGCATCACGACTCAATGAATAATGTTGGAGGTATCACAATGTCTAGTTCCAAATTAAACTGTATGTGATAGTTTAAAAAAAAAAATCCTGGTACTGACATAAAAAAAAAGACACATAGTCTATCAGAATAGAACAGTCAACCCTAAAATAACTCACGCAGCTAAAGCCATCTGATTCTCAGCAAAACTGTCGAAAGCATCCATTGGAGAAAGGCAGAAGCTTCAGCAAATGGTGCCACAAAATGGGTCATCCACATGTAGGAGGCTAAAACTAGATCCATACCTCTCACCCTATACAGAAATCGATTCAAACTTGATCAAAGACCTCAAAACTTGAAACCTCAAAACTACTAGAGGAAAAACACTTTAAGATACAGGCTGAGGCAACAACTCTCTGTTAAAACTCTAATGACCTGGGAAATAGTTCCAAGAATTAAGGTTGCTTGAGATGCAACAGCTCCTTGACAGCAAAGGGAACAATTGACAGAGGGAAGAGACAGCCTACAGGCTGAGACTCAGTCAGATCCAACCATTCAAACAACAGGCAGTAACATCCAGAATATGTATCCAGAAAAGTAAGAAACAAAGATCAATAGCAGAGCAGGCAAATGACAAAATGAACTGAACAGACAATTCTTCTTTAAGAATTATTTTTATTTATTTATTTTTATGTGCATGGGTGTTTTTATCCGTGTGTGTGTCAGTTCATCACATGCATGCCGTACCTGCAGAGACCAGAAGAAGACATCAGATCCCCTGGAACAGGAGTTACAGATGTTTTTAAGCCACCATATGGGTGCTGGGGACAGAATCTTAGTCACTGAGCCATCTCTTCAGCCTCCCAAATAGACAATTCTTAAAAGAAACACAAATGACCAATAAACACGAAAAACATTCAGCACCCTTAGTTATCAGAAAAAGGCAAATCAAAACTACAGTGAGTTTGATTCCCCACTCACATCATGTACCTAATGACTGTCTGTAACCCAAACTCCAAGGTATCCAACACCTCTGCCCCCCACGCACATGTACACACAGACTCTCTCCAATATTCTTTAAAACTATATTGAAATGCTACCTCACCACTCACAATGAAGAAAACAAAAGCCAAGACATAATAGCAAGGAAGTGGAGGGAAAAGAACCCTGAACACAATAGGTGGAAATGTAAATTAACCCAACTAGTAGAGAAGCAACTCAGAGCAGAAGATCTTCAAAAATCTACCCTATAACTCAGCTACACCACATCTGGGACTATACCCAAAAGTGTCAGAATCAGCATAAAAGAAACAATTGCACACTTGTGATTGTTGCTGCCCTGTTCACCATAGCCAAGTTCCAGAATTAGCCTATGTGCTCATCAACTAATAAATAAATAAATAAATAAATAAATAAATAAATAAATAAATAAATAAAAGGTGGTATCTACACACAACAAAGTTTTACTCAGCCATGAAAAAAAGAATAGAAGCATCAATTTGCAGGGAATGAAAGGAAGTGGTGACGGTTGTGTTACATAAAATAAGCCAGACTCAGACAGACAAATATCATGTGCGCTCTACCATATGTCAAACTTAGATTTAAAGTAGAAGAGGTGCTATTAGGGAAGAAGAAAGAGAACATGCTGGAAGATGTAGCAAGGGAGAAAAATGGGGTAGATATGGTCAAAGTATGTTATATACGTACATTGTTCTTGTGTGCTTTTCCCGCCTGTGCTAAAACACTAACCTAAAGCTACTTGGAAAACAAAAGAGTTTATTCAGCTCATAAACTTCAGTCTGTCATTGAGAAGTCAAGGTAAAAACTCAAGGCAGAAGCTTGAATTCAGAAAGCATGGTGGGATGCTGCATACTGGCTTGCTCCCGAGGCTTGCTCACTTAGCCTTCTTATATAACCCAGGACCTCCTGGATGGTACCACCCACAGTGAACCTGGACCTCTCCCATCAGGAAAATGTCCCATGAACATGTCCACAGGTCAAGCTGGTGGAGGTGCTCCCTCAATTGAGGTTCCCTCTTTGTGGGTGTTGACAACCAAAATTAGCCATCATGAGCCCATCCCTTGTCACCTTACACACAAACATCACTATTAAAGCATAACCTTTACTTGCTCCAAAAGCTCATGTCAGTATTGGTATAAAATGTAGTATTAAAAAAAAAAAACCTTCTGAATGTACCATCTTTTAAAAATTCCAACAATTAGAAAGTTAAAGTTCTCTTTAAAATTCTAAAGTCTCTTAACTATGTTCTCCGGTAAAATAAAAGAACAACTTAAATACTCTCTTAGTCCAAGAAGGAAGAGACAAGGCATAGGTACAACGTAAAAGAGCAAGACCCAACTTTAACAGTATAAGCAGCTCAATGTCCACCATCTTAGGCTCAATTGTGACATGACCTTCTGGGCTCCAAAGGGCTTGAGTAACCCTACCGCTCTGGCTCTCCAGTCCACAGCACACATAGCTTATCTCATAGACCTAGGCAGGGTGCACACCACACCAGCCACCATTCTTTGTGGTTATCCTGGCATCTCCAATATGGTGGTGTCTCTGCTGCAATTGGGCTGAAGATTCACCAGTGGCCTCTCTTGGTTTCTCGTATTACTAAGCTTCAAAAGCTCACCATGACACCTTCAATCCTGCAGCCACCAAAACTGGTACCACATGGGAGATGTTTATACATTACCAAGTTCAGCTGACAGCTTAAGATACAGTCTTGGTCCCTCTGGACCACAGTGTCTGAGAAAATACTTCCCAGAAAATTTCACCTCAGTGATGCTGGTCTCATTTATCACAGTTGATTCTTCAGCCACAAAAGAGCAGCCCTGATAAAGTCATGCCTTCCCTCTGAAACTTCACAAACCACATCTCCATTTTCTGCATTTATTTCAGCATTCTTATCTTACAAGTTTCTACAGAACAGTCCTCGAGGCTCTGAGCCCTTGATGGTTTTTGCGGCCTAAAGTTCTAAATGCTTCCATAACCCTCCCTAAATAACATGGCCAGGCCTCTAAAATCTATACCCCACATTTTTGGTGCCAACCTGTGTCCTAGTTTGCCTCCCCATTGGTACGATGCAGCACTGTGGCTGAAAGCAACATGTTCTGGTAGAGGGTTTATTTGTGTCAAAAAAACTAAGTCCATCATCGGGGGGAAGCAAGGCAAGAACTCAAGGCACAAAGTTAGAGGCAGGGATGGGTGTAGCATGAATCTTAAAAGTTCTTATTAATAAAATCAAACCTGGGGCCAGTTATTGGGGTGAAATGCTGGATGGTCAAAGAGACAGAACAACCCACAGCTAGCCTCACCTGACCAACTTCTCAGCTGGTCTTGTTTCCTCAGACTGGAAGCCTCTGTGTCCTCATATCCGAATGGCTCTCAGCTGAACTGTGCTGCTAGAAGCCTGAAAGCTTAACCAGCCAAATGCTTCTAGTTTCTGGTCCTCACGCCTTATATACCTTTCTGCTTTCTACCACCACTCCCTGGGATTAAAGGCTCGCTTTCTGGGATTAAAGGCATGTGTCACCATGCCTGGCCGTTTCCAATGTGGCCTTGAACTCACAAAGATCCAGAGGGATTTCTACCTCTGGAATGCTAGGATTAAAGATGTGAGTGCCACCATTTTCTAGCATAAGTATCTAGTGGCTTTTCTGTTCTCTGACCCCAGATAAGTTTACTAGGGTACACAATATTTTGGGGAACACAATACCACCACAGATGGGAGCAGAAACTTGAAGGGGTGGGGTACCACCTGCTGGCTTCTTTCCACTGGTTTACATGCCTAGCTTTCTTGTACAATTCAGGATCATCTGCTCTGGGGTGGTACCGCCCACAGTAGACTGGGCCCTTCCATCTCGTTAATCAAGAAAATGCCCCACATACATGCCCACAGACCGAGTTGATTGGGGCAATCACTCAACCAAGGATCCCTCTTTCTGGGTGCGTGAAGTTTACAACAAAGACAGCCATCACGTGTATAAAAATATTATAAAACCTGTTATTTTTATAAATAGTATTTGATAATATATTTTTAAAAGGGAAAAAAGCAAGAAACGAAGGATAGCCAATAAAAAGGCAGTACTAAGATATGAGAAATCTTAGAGGAACCAAGAGCTAGTAGATGCAGTAGATGTGGAACAATGTGTCAAGAGAAAAGAAATCAAAAGATCAGAGATGAGTAATCGGAAACTGTACTCATGTGCATGTTGCAGTTAGTAGTGATGTAAAGGACCGAGCATGACCATGGGAGGAAAAACAAGACCATCCAAGAAGGTGGATTCCAGTAAACAAGCTCTGAGCTCAGAAAGTCTTAGAAGAATGATCTACATACATATTAAATTGCCTTTAATTAAAATGGGAATAAAAATGGATATTTAAAGCAGATAAATCACCAACAAATATGGAAGAATGATTCAAAGGTGCACTGGTAGGAACTCTGATATGCAGAGAATCAGGAAGTCTGTTGACATATGGGTCAAAACTTGCTGACTTTAGAAATACCTAGAGAGAATAGCCTAAGAGTGGCAATACTAACAAGAAACCTTCCCCTTATAAGACAGTTGATGGGCTACCATGGGAAGAGAGTTTAAAATCCCTTTAAGGGAAGCAAGACCCTCTGAGGAACTGCTTTGTTATTCTTAATAGAGGATGGGGAATGTTTTCTGAGAAAAGACTGAGGATCTGTGGCTGGGAAGGCTTATGGAGACTCCTGAACATGGCCAGAGGAAAGGATATGGTGGATGGTTGAGGATGAGAAAGGAAAACAGGACAGGAGTCAGAACTAATGGGAACTGAAATACAGGAGAAGCCTAGAGTTTCTTATGAAGAAGAACTTGAAAGGAATATAGGACAGGTAAAGCTAGCCCTGCTGAGTGCACTATGAAATGTAATAGTGAAACGGGGTCGGGGTGTTTGAGAACATGGGAAAGGAGTATAGAGTTCTCTCTTAACCCCTTAGGAAAAATCAAGAGGATGGGGAAATGAAGTCCTAATTATCGTGCACAGACTCCTGTTGACCCCTGATGCCCTGATAGGAGGTCTAATGGAGGTGTGGCCTCAGCCCAGCTCTTGGTGGAGTACAGGCTTTATCTTCAAAATTTAAGCTATCTTCTTATCTTAAGAGAAAATGCATATCATGTTTTAAGTGAAGGTGATGATCCAAAGAAGAGATTGCTAGATTTGGAAACAGAACATTTTACATTTAAATGTCAAGTATAGTAATCACTAACCAACCCCATTATCTCCACAGCTTTCTTCACCAACTGCCCATTGACCATCCTGGACAGAAAGAGATTTGTGATCATAAAAGGTGTGCCCCCCCATACCACTCAGTTCACATTATTCCATGACAATAGTGCTGATTCCATGAAAGAGATTACAAGTACTATGGGATAAGAAGAACAAGAGAATGGGACAGGCAATTCAGTATCATGAGACACCAAGGCCAAGTCTGCAGAGAAGAATAGCAAGCACCCATGCATCAATCCCCATGCTGTTCCTGGAGAGGTAGCAGACAAAACACTCATACAACAGCAGCATAGGAAAAGTAATATAAACCATTTGACAATTCCTTGGTGCCAAAACTATCCAAAGGACTGTTGGAATAGAGGATAAGTCTTGATAAGGATGGAGGAAAGAGAAAACAAACAAAAAAAAACCTTGAATATACTTACACAAAATAGACTTTAATTTTAAACCAGAATTGACTGTATCACCTTCAATTGGAAAGATAATGCTCATCTCCCAGAGCAAAACTGAACGCCTGAGAGATAAACCATAGTCAGATAAGGAAGCCTACATCTTTGTACTCCTGATTACAAAGGAGCCACCATAATAACAGTAGAAAACACACACTAAGTACTTACTAGAGTTATCAGGTAAGCTGTCTGCACAAAGCTTGTTCCATATATTATCACAATCTTGCTCTCAGAGACCCTGTGAGTGCACTGTTATTTGTTCTGTTTATCAAACAACAACAACAAAAAATCTCCTGTCTACTTAAAGAAAAAAACCAAGATTGGAGCTGCTGAACACAAAGCGCCCGCCCCCAGCCCAGTTATCACACTCTACACAGTCTCCATCCAGTGGTACACACCAATCGTATATTCATTCCTTTAGGATGATAACTGAGAACATGCAACTTTCAGATTTATTTCTTCACCAGAGTTAAGTTCCTTGAGGTCTTCGGTCATGATTTCACTTGTTTCGGTTTCCTCCTGCAGCATTCCACCTGGGAAAGGAGGTGGCTAAATTCCTATGAACAGCCATGCCTGCGACCCAATTGGTCTGGGGACATGAGACACAACAGCACCCATGGGAGCAGCAGTTCATTTGATAGCGTTGTCGTAAATCCTAAGAGGATCCAGGGCAGAAGTAATTTAGAGTCCTCATCTTTACAAATGCAGAGAGAAATTGTCTCCCAGGGAAGGCTGATAATAGCTGGTTTCATAAAATAAATGACTATCCAAACAGATGAGAGATCATTTACTTCCTTGTACTACATGTCAAAAATCGGTGAAGAATCCTGGCCTTTCGACACCTTTTTGCTCTTTCACGCCAGTTTAAACATGATCATAAATAATTATAGCTTCTCATGAGGCGTTCCGTAATTAAAAGATGTTATCTTTTTTTTTTCAATTTTAGGATTACTGGACTCTCTGATCAACCCTGTACATGCTGTCTTTCCAAACCCATAATTAATCCCTGCTATGAGCGCATCAAAATTAATCCTTGGCCTATATCCTTATAATTTAGATGGGAAATCTCAGATACCTTCATTCACTTTTAACACATAAAGATAATTCTAGCTGCAAATATTGTGAGATCCAATCCAAGGGAAGGTAATAAAGAGGGCACCGTGTCTAATTGTATGCTGTGTGAGCACTTAACTCTGTCCAGCTGCTGTGAAATTGGATACCTTTTAATGCCTTTCTGTAATAGTTAGACTCGATGAAAGCCATGAATGGGGAAGCCACATGCTAACCATGTAAATTTTTGTTGCAGCTTACCTGTGCTCTTTTGTGAAACTGCACAAGGCACAAAACCTTGGATCTGCTCTGCTTCTCCCCGTAGTTTTGAAAACTCAAAGGAAAAGTGAGCTAGTTTCATCTCCAGCTTAGAAGGTACAGTTTAACTCTAGCTGCCTGTGTCCCTGGTGGCCACTGCCATTTTGTCATCTGACAGGAGTTTGTGCTACCAAATGCTCCGCTGGATCCTACAGCAACTTTATCAAATGAATTCTCTTCTTTGGGGAATCTTCTGGAGTACAAAAGTTAATGTACATCAGATCAATTTTTTTGCATCAGGCATGTACCAAGAAATTTCTATACCTAATCAAAATTCTGTATATAGAGCTCTTGTTTGCCTACAAAAACATGTTTAGAAGATCATTCTGTTTTACCGATGTTTTTACATTCTTGATTAATTTCATACCTGAACATAAATTTTCTCCTTTACTTCATCCTTTTTATGCCAGAGCTACATCAAATAGCATGATGCATCACTTGCTTGTTCCATAGCTAATTTCCTTATCCAACTAATTTTCCATACTAAAGTAATACACATAAGTTAACAGTTTGCAAAATGATTCTTTAAAGGAAGAAAATAATTGTATATTTTGCTGCTGGAGGAAAGGTCTCTGACCACCAATGTGCCCCCCATTCCAGATTAACACTGTTTATGGCAAAAGATAGGTACTATGTTGTGCATTCCATTTCTACTCTGTTCCACTGGCCCTGTATGAGATTGATATATTGTGCACCCCAATAAACTTATCTGAGGGTCAGAGAACAGAACAGCCACCATATTAAACATAAAGGTTAGGCAGTGGTAGCACACATCTTTAATCCTAGCATTCTGGAGGCAGAGGTCTGTCTGGATCTCTGTGAGTTCAAGACCACACTGGAATCAGAGTCAGGCATAGTGGCACACGCCTTTAAACCCAGGACTTGAGATCTTGTCTTGCTTAGGAAAGACACATGCCTGTAATCACAGGACATGATGGCAGGAAGCAGAAAGGTATATAAGGCATGAGGACCAGGAACTAGAGGCTTTTAAGCTTTTAGGCTTTTAGCAGGAGTTCAGCTGAGATCCATTCAGATGAGGACTCAGAGGCTTCCAGCTTGAGGAAACAGGATCTCGGCTGAGAAGTTGGCAAGGTGAGGTTAGCTGTGGTTTGTTCTGCTTCTCTGATCTTTCAGAATTCACCCCAATACCTGGCTCCCGATTAAGATTCATGTTATACCTTTATGTGGGCATTACAAGAAAAGATGCTTCAAAAGACTCAGGAAGCAAGTAGTGGAGGTAAAAAAAAGTAAAGAATGAATGGTGAGAATAGCAAGAGAGAAATGATACACCCAGCCGCCACTTTCAATGTCCAAAAGCAGACCTCAAAGCAAGCCTTTCCCACTCAGTAAGCCTCTGGTTTTCCTAACCCAAATGGCTCTGTAAGCCTTCCCAGAGCCACCGAGTTGGTTCCTTAATACGTAAGGAAGGCCCAATGGAAATGATTCTATGTGGTGAGTTCTTTCCTATCTTATACAGCCACCAAGTCCAATGTTAGACACTTGTAATCATCCTTGGTCTACAAGTTGATGTCTCCCAGGACTAGGAAATGGTGCAAGCCATGATAGTTAAGGTACACATGAAAGGATGATGAAAATTGCGCTTCTCCAGTTGATATTACATCAAGCCTCCCCAAGGGCTCATCTCCTGCCCCAGCTACTTAATGTGGGCCGCAGTGGTCAAGTAAAGAGAATACTTAGGCTGGCATGAGAAAGAGCATTTGCATGCTAACCTCAATTTGTCTCACTCCTGAATTTATCCAGAACCTTTACTGCATCAAGGGGTTTGGAGGGGGCAAACAATTTTCAGTCAAATACAATGAGTTCAAATCCAAATTAATTATCAAAAGTTCTTCAACAAAATTTTCTTAGCAGTTCTGAGCCCCAGTTTCTATCTTTAGGTGATAACTGTCTTACTGTATCCTCCCAAGGGTTAAATATGATAATGTATAGAGATGCTAGAGCAGAAATTAACCAGGAGACTTAAAAATGTTTCCTATTCAGGCTAATATTGGCCAAAATAATTAACAGCAGCAGATGTTCCAACAGTAGCAGATGTAGTAAGAACAATAACAAACTTTTATTGAATGCTTTATATGCTAAGAAATGTGTTAAGTGCATGCACACAGTATTTATAAATATCATGAAAACTCCATAGCATAGATGTGATTAATAGAAAAAGATCCCTGATAAATATATCACAGAAAAGATAAAAGTGAACAGGTAGACTAGAGTCTATCCATTTCTTGGAGTACGAGTTCTATCAAATTAGCATGCCGCTTGACTTTCCTCATTTCCAAAGAGCGCATTTGCGTTATATCCCCTAATATGCAATATATCCTGCTTATGCAGCTATACAAAAATCTAACAGCAAGAGCTCTCTGTGGACCAAGTCAGTTAATCTGGATGGCTATATGCTCTTAAATCACGCTGCTCATAGCATGATGCTCTCTGGTAAACACTGCACAACTCCTTGTCCTGTCTTCACATCTCTTACTATGACCAAAGACCTGACGAAAAGCCACATGCTAAAGGAAAGAGTTTATTTGACTTGCTATTCCCAGTTACAGTCCATCGTTTCAAGGAAGCCAAGACAGGAACTCAACCACCCAGTTAAATCACATCCACAGTCAAAAGCAAAGAGACACAAAAACAAACTTGCTGGGTGGGTTGTTTGCTCTCGGCTAGCTTTCTTCTGCTCCCGTTGAGAACACCCTGCCTGGAGAACACTGCCATACCTTCTTATAGCAATTAAAACTAAGCCAGTTCCCTACAGACATGTCCACAGGCCAACTTGATCTAACAATTCTTCACTAAGACCCTCCTTCCAGGTGATGGGGATTCTCAGTTGTGCTGAGTTGATAGCTAAAATGAACCGGCACACTCCCATAACCAAAAACCCGTGGACCACATATGACACCTGTCAGCTAGTGATCATGGCCAAAACCTCTGGTCTACCCAGAAAGTCTCCAAGAGGGGAGCGGACAGTGACCCAGAGCCACATATCCCATCCAGAAGAACTCAGAATCACAACCAAAGACTAAAGGCTAACTTTCCCCAGCAGTGATGACGGCAAAGGACATTCTCGAGAAAGCGGGTAAGAATCTGTTCAGAAATCAGTGTTGGGTACCAACTAAAAATTACATTTGGTGCCTCAGAAAGTAACCACACCCTTGCATTAGTACTGGCCTTTCCTCTATCTCTGTATCTGAAAACTCGGACCCCGGGGTTTAATGTAAGATTACCCCCTAAGGCCATCAAATATACACAAATGAGATGTTTGCCTGGGAAATGTCATTTGATCCCAACTTCCCCAGATGTTTCTTCATACTGTTTGTAGTACTTTATATAGGTCCTTTTCTGCATTGAGAAGTTTTGTTTAAGATACTGGAGCAGAGGCCGGAGAGATAGTAAGGTGCTTGCTGCATACACATGACGACTTGTGTTTGAATCCTTGGAACCCACATAGTGAGGAAGCACTCACCTGTAATCCCAGTGCTGGGGAGGCAGAAACAGATGGACCTCTGGATTTCACTAGCCAGTCGGTCAGCAGAGGCAAGATGGTGAGCTCAGGTTCAGTGAGAGACCCAGACTCAAAATACAAAATGGAGGGTAATAGAGGCAGATACCTGACAGAAACGTTTGGCCTCTGTATTCACAAACACACACACACACACACACACACACACACACACACACACAAGCACACAAAATCTGTAACAAAGAGAAAGCTTCTCTGAAGAGAATGCCCGCACCCTCGTTGTCTACCCTGATCATGGCTAACTCTGGAAGGATAGGATAGAAAGAAGTATCCATGCTAGAATCTCAGCAAACACAGTAAGTGGTTTCTCAAGCTCGCTATTTTTTTCTAAAGGATTTAGTTTTACATCCACTTCCCTATCACATCTATATATAATTTTATTTCCATGCTTATCACTTTTTGGTAAGCACATTTAAGATATAAAGTAAGGAACACCTGTATGTCTCAAAGCACATGCGATTCATGAGAGCTTGGAACCATTTGACTAGATTGATCGTTAACTAAGCTTAGCGTGGGTATAGGGAATAATTACTGACCGTGCGGCATGACCACTGACTCAAGGAGAAAAAGGAGACATGCAAAGCACCACAAGCCAAGATAAGGTTACACTGATGTATCCTCACCCCAGGAAAATGCTAATTTGATGAAAGTTTGCTTTATTTTTAGAAGGCCTGGTTCTGACAACACTATCCAGAAATAATTATTCAATAGTGAATGCCAAGAAGCTCCCATCCAACATGATAAGAAATATTTTAAGCTACCTTTCCCAGAAATACAATCTGTTTCTCAATTGATAGGAATTCATCACAGGCTTATATCACAGTTCCTCAGAAAACTTCGCTATGCTCTAATTCATCAAAAGCCACCAGACCAAGCTTACACATAATCCTTCAATCAAATACAGAATTCTTCTAGCTAGTTATAAGTTTATAAAGCCCTTTCTTACTAAGTCCCTGATGTGCAAAGTCACACCAGTTTCAAAGTCCTTCCACAGGAGCAGAAACTCTAATTGTTGCTATCCATCTACTTCCCTTGTGAGATTGTTTGTTTAACATGAACTACTGTCTTAAGAAACAATGTAAATTCTTCAGTAAAGAAAAAAAATGGTGGCCATTTCTTGAAACAGAAAATTAAAACAAACTAAAAGAAACATTTTTAGAATATTGATTTGGGGAGTCAGGAGAGAGGAGTATGTGCCCCTCTTCCAGAGGACCAGAGATCAGTTCCCAGCACACACATTGGATGACTCACAACTACCTATGAGTCCAGCTCCAGAGTGAACCCCATACCCTCTTCTGGCCTCTGTAAGCACTATGCTCCCATGCACATACTCACGCAGACATAAAAATACACACATAATTTGAAGTAAACAAATATTTCAAAGAATTATTTTTGAACAAAATACCAGTAGGAGCCCAACACCTAAGGGGTGCCATGACCTCAGCCAGTTTGGATTTCAAATTCAATATCTATAAAGTAGGGCAGAGTGCAGTTTCTCTGTCCTCCATAGACTGGTTATGTGAGGCTGATTGGCAATACTCATAAATCTATGCAATGATATTTTCGAGTACCTTCATGGGAAAAGAGATGAACAGGGAAATATATGTTGTGGCTTCCTCTCCATCTTGTGTGATTATTCTCTTTACCACTCACAGCAGAGCAGCCAAATATGTTATTGCCCAGTATAGGACCACAAGTAGAGGTAAAGATCACACTTCCTAATTTTATTTCATTATAATTAATTTTAATGTTTAACTTATATCTGACTCAGATGGTTTAGTACTTTTATATGTTTTGAGCGACCTAGATATATAGTCTACTTTAAACTGTAGTTTTCTGAAATTTAAGTACAGATTGAGTGTCGCATATGAAAATCCTGAGGCTGAATTGAATGGGCTATCATTGTGTTTTGAAGATTCAGAACAAGAAAAATGTTTAAATAGGTGATTAACAACATTTATATTGATTTCATGTTCAGCTAGTAATACTACATGGGTACATGCTCTCTTCAGTGTGAGGCTGAAATCCCTACATTGAGGCACCATTAATTCAGGGACCATCTCTATATTACATATATTATATCAATAAAATACACAATTAAAGTTGATATCAACTATTTTTGTTTGCTTTTTTATTAAGTCAACTAGAAAATTTTTAGTTCTGTGTTTGTCTGTGTTATATTTTGTTGGAAAATTCTGGGCCAATAGATGAAGAGTAGGAAAATTTAGATTTTTACCAACATTAACAATCTTATCACATATTTCATCACAAGCTCCCTCTACCACAAATGGAAAATAAAAATATACTGGGACCACATAATGCAAATCTGCATGAAAATGTTCACACCCTGTCTGCTTGTTAGACAGTGCACCCCTAGAACTCAGAGCCAATTTCTAATGATCCTTAAAATTTTCAATTCCAATGGAAAATGGTCAAGTCTCTGACAGCTGAAAAATCAAGGTGTTCTCGTTTCTTTTGGTTATGGTACATGAATGACAATACCAGCGTGGTGCTTTGTATGGACTTTCCCAATTTGAAGCAAAGATGTGCCACTCATCTTAGCATCCCAAGAGCCAAGCACCAGGCCTGAAGCATGGCAGACTTCAAACCTTCTGGCTGGAAAAGAAGTGTGCAGGAAGTGTGATGACAGTACAGATATTTAAGAACACACATAAGAGAACTTTAGCAACATCCCCATTTGGACAACTGTGAGACTCACAGGAACCTCAGCTGTTTGGAGAGCACCCATATCATCAGAAAGGAAAAGGGAAAACAGAGAAATTCACCAAGAATCACCAAGGGCCTGCTATTTGCCAGAAAGAGACTAAGACTTTCTCATTTAATCTACCCAAGAACCTTTATTGTTACAGTAACTTTAAAAGATGGTGAGTGCTGGCAATGCATCCCTACACCCATACCCACTCCACACTGCTGTAAGCACCTTTTATAATTTTATTTTTCCATCTACCTAACTCCAAAGTGTGGGTTCTATTATCATCCCTATTCAACTACGCAAATAAATAAAGTAACTTGCACAAGATTATAGAGTTCACCAGGGTTAAAGCCAAGATTAAAATTTAGGACAGCCATAATATTTGAGATCTGAATTAAGCATACTCTAAATGCAAAGGGCTTCTTATACAAACACAAAACTCAACACCCAAAAAAAATCAGCCACAAGTAAATACTTTCTGTAGACATTTAAGGACACATAACATATAGGCCATTTGCTATTTCCTCTGTTTCAATAGTGAGACCCTTTAGAGGACTTTAGAAATATAGAATAAAAACAATGATCAGAGATATTAAAAGTCATTTTAAAGATTGACTAATAAATTTAATAATGGCTCCATTCACATAAAGCACTAAATATAGAAGCAGAAAGTTATATTGTTTAATGATGCATATGTATGCTGTAATTTTTTTTTAAAAAAGCAAACAAATGATTGCCACAAATGATAAGATAATGATTTCCCCTTAGGAAGTAAAAATTGTAATCAAGGACGCTGTAGGGATGCTTTCATAGGATCTGTTTATTGACTTAGGTGGTAAAGAGTTGAGTATTTTCATTATGATTATTTTTTTAATGATTTATTTTATTTTATTTTCAAGAGTATGTGTACAATATGCATGCCAGTGCCTGTAAAGACCAGAAAAGGCTGTCATTTATCCTAAAACTGGAGTCTAAAAGGTTATGAATCTCCCAATGTAGTTGCTAGGAACCAACCCAGTCCTCTGTAAGAGCAGCAAGTGTTCTTCAGCCTGTTCATTATAATTCTCAAAGTCATATATATTCATGCAAACATAGTAATAGTAACACTGAGTATCTTAAATATAGAATATATGTCTATAGGACAAAATGAACAGACATTAGGCGGCTTGCCCTGTGGCTAATACCTACTCATTGCTCTGGCTTTATCTTAACTACCATCTGTCATTCAAGTACCCATAACTATTTTTTATGCAGGGCACCTCAGTTTTACATGGTGCTGGTGGCTATGAAAGAATTCCACCCACCAAACTACATTCTCAATTAAAGAGCCATAATTATGATAGTTCTTTCCCTTTTTATGGCGGGGAGGGACCGTTGCGGGGAGACAAGGTTCTCATATAGCCCAGGCTGATCTCACACTTACCATGTATCTGAGGATGAACTTGAACTCCTGATCCTACCTTCACAATCATACTACCTCTCCTGATTAAATAGGTGTTCCCTTGCTATACAGCACCATTTTGCTTAGAAATTGTGATGCTTGATTCCATGTGTCCACCCAACTGACCACAGAACCTTTGGAGCTGAGAGTACCCCTTTCCTGCCTTTAAAACAGTGGTCCTCAACCTGTAGGTTGCGACCCCCATAGTCACGTATTGGCTATTTACATTATGATTCACAACAGCAGCAAAATTACAGTTATGAAGTAGCAACAAAATAATGCTATGGTTGGAGATCACCACAGCATGAAGAATTGTATTAAAGGGTCTCCCTGTTAGGAAGGTTGAGGACCACTACTTTAAAATCTAATGGAAACATGGGCCACCTTGAACCTCGAGCCTGCTAGCTTTCAGAGTAGAACTTCCACCAGCTGTTCTCCTCATTCCTGAGCTTCATATTTAGACAAGAACTATGCCATCGCCCTTTCTTTGAAAAGCATGACTTTCTCTGGAACAGAGCCTACTTATTTCTTATTGGCGAGACCATTGAGCAAAGGTGTAGATCTGTCTTTCTCCATACCAGAACTTTGCCCTCAAAGATCAGGGCTGTAAATTAGATGCTAAATGCCCGAGAAAAGAATAACAGGCTGAGAAGAAGATGCTGCTAAATAATGATGAGAGGTGAGAATTAACCCAGAGAGAGAGAGAGAGAGAGAGAGAGAGAGAGAGAGAGAGAGAGGAAAAAGAAGAAGAAAGAAGGCAGAACAATCCCCATCTTTAATTGCAAACTGAGGAGATGTGGTGTGAGGAATGGCAGCCTCACAGGTGCAGCTCCTCTACAAGGGCTCCATGGAGCACAGAACGAACAGTGATAGCAACGTATGATCGTGCTGTAATGAAGTTAAACCTTGTGGGCTTTTGCAGGCAAATACATAATATAATCTTGAAAAATTTATCACAAAATGGTTACACTAAAGAGTCTAGTACTTTTAAAAATGAGAAATAATTAGCAACACAGACTGTTCTTATGCAGAAAATATCCTATACTTTAAAATAACAACAAATTAAAGGGGAATTAGCATGCACGCCTATCTGCATGTATAAACATTATGGCTCTGGTTAGACAGCTAGCTGCGGTTGTGAGATGAAAATTAAATAAAGCCTGGGATAAAGGAGAAGGGAAAGATCATAGCCAAAAAGCAGAGCCCTGGCAAATCCACAGACAGCATTGCTCCAGCTGGAGACAGAGGCTCAGAAAGAGGGAGAAAAATGAAAACGGTATTGTGGACAAATGCAGTTTCTTCTGCTTTATCTTTGCTTTCCTGGATGACACTGAGGCATAGACCATAAAATTCAAAATCAACCAGGAAATCAAGACACAACGCTTTCAATGCGCTTTATTTTCATTCACGGGTTCTGGAAGTATTGCTGGGAGCTGGGGAGTGGCTCACTGGAAGAAAGCTCTTGTCATACAAGCGTGAGTACGTGAGTTTGAATCTCCAGAACTCACACAAAAGGCTGCTGCAGAGCTGCAGAACTTAAGCATCTCCCAGAGCTACTACATGGCGGTGGGCAGTGGAGACAAGAAATGGCCAGGAGCTGGAGGGCTGGCTAGCCTGGTCTGTGAAGTACTCCACATTGAACAAGAGACCCTGTCTCAAACAAGACAGAAGGCAATGACTAGCACCTGACGTCAACCTCTGACCTCTGTATGTGGTGCTGAGTATGTGCGTAGCCGCGTTCTTAGGTGTGTGCACCTGCATGCACACACATATACATGCACATACACTGTACAAACATGCAATAAAACACTAAAGTGACTGTTAGTAATGCCACTATAGCATTCTTTGAATGGTGATTTGAAGCAATAGTCCACATCCTTAGGCTTAGATGAAGTAAGGACATCCAGTGAATGAGATTGGGTGCCAAAGAGAATCTCAGCATTTGCATATAACTGTGTCAAAATATGTGTGTGCATTTTAAACATATAAATATCTGTCTAGATATTTTACATACAATATATCTGCTTTATATCAGGTGTAAGCAAGAATGAAAAAACATGAATATTAGTCAAAAATAAAAATACTTCCTAGAATAAATCCATGTACAAATTTGTAGCAAATTCACACTGCTGCATTAGCACATGGGTTCACACTGATTAATGTGAAATAACACTACAAATAAATGCATGCTAATTGCTGGGTATGTGTACAGTTGCTAGAAGTGGCCTAGCCACACCTAAGGCTGTGGGTTCAATCCCTGGCAAGGCATTAAAGGAAGCATGGTAGTGCATTCCTGTCACCCCAGCTCATGAAGTAGAGACAGGATTAGAAGTTCAAGGTCACCCTCCACTATACATCAAGTTCCAGGCCAGCCTACATTAATGAGGCTCTGTCAAAATAAAAGCGTGTTAACTATTTTTAAATGCAACTGTATGTGTATATTTTATACACACAGAACATACACTTTTCTCAGAATATTGTCTAGTCTCTGTCTATTTTCAACTAAGAATTGGCAACAGAATCATGTCATCCTATCTCTACTTAGCATGGTTTCCTCATCAAATCCTTTTGGGATTTAAAAAAGAATAAAAATCCACTGTGTGCGAGAGGATATTCCAATGTGAAGTAAATCTTTGCGGTCTAGCCCTTTGGCTTTCACTGGGGAAGGAGAAGGTTCTTGAGCCTGAGTAGCTGTTGAGATGAACTGATTTTAATTTCGCTACTGTTCTGTTTGAGTGTCTAGAGGGATTCGAAGCAATAGAAAGAAAGACATATCACAAACAATGGTTACTACAAGCACTGTCTGCCTGCTTTTGCCTCTAAGAGTCTAAGACCAGAAAAAAATGAACCAGAACAGAAGACAGAGAGTGGAGTACTGTGTGTCAGCCAATCACACAACATTTAGTTACAGATGTAAATGTTGTGGTTGAAATAAATGTCTAACCTCTCTTCATGGCTATAAAAGCTAGGCTCTTTGTATGATCAAACACAAGACAAAGGAGATCAGGAAATATGCCTTAAACAGCACAGTGGGACTACTTCTTCATGCATTTAGAGGTGAAGGGATCACGAACCTCAATAATTTCCCACTCTGCTACGAATTTACCCCAGTTGAATTACAAGAAATTCGACCATGGCCCATCTCCTCCTTTTAAAAAAAGGGAAACTGAGAGCATGGGAACTTGAGCAACTTGCCCAAGGGACATGCAGTAGGTGTTCATATGAGTTGTACCCAGCCCGCCTTCCCCCATATAACCGGCAGAGCCAGCTTGTTAGATGTCCATCCTGCCATGTCACTGTCGTCGTCACTTAACACCACCCACAAACTAAACCTTCCAGTGACTTCCCCTACTTCAAATACAGCACAACCTTGAAAATCTGGGATGTGTAAAACCACTAGTCTAGTTTCAGGGTTGATACTGAAAACCTACCTCAGGCAAACTAAACACTTTGTATGCCTATTTGGGGAACTGAATAGTGTTAATGTTTAAAGATTCAATCTGTGAGTTGAATTATTCACTTTTTCTTGAAAATTAAACACATCCTAACTAACACCATACTTAAGAAAAATACGAAGCATTT
The DNA here is from genome assembly GCF_949786415.1 of Peromyscus eremicus. Lineage (NCBI taxonomy): Eukaryota > Metazoa > Chordata > Mammalia > Rodentia > Cricetidae > Peromyscus > Peromyscus eremicus. The sequence continues at coordinate 6,425,323 of NC_081434.1, forward strand.
TAAGCATTATAATTACCAGCCAAAATCAGGTCACCAAGGAGATCTCTTCTGTAACTTCTAAGTGCAGTCTAGACACACAGTTTTACATTTCTTCTTCTGTTTCTTTCCTGTACACAGGTGTGCCTCATCCCAAGTCTTTGTAAGTGTGACAACTGACAGGAAGCTAGACAGATGGAGCCAAGGGAGGTATGTGTGTTGCCCAAGGTAGGTGTGTGTGTTGCCCATTTTCTGCCATAGACTCCAGGGTGAAAATGTCCAATCTGCCAATCACTGTCAGTATTTCATTATATAGTTACATTTTTCTATTAGGTAATAATGAAGAAGTTGTGAGATTTTCAATAAAAACAGAACTATAAAAAGTAAATTATCAAATATTAGTTTTATATCAATGTCCTGCTGTAGTTCATCTTGCATTCCTCTTTCAAAGTTTTTAGATTTTTATCTTCCCTGTTCCATCAGTTGGGTTCTTTCAGTTAACTTAAAGCAAACCTCTATTTCCCTAGATTTCTACCCGCTAACTACTTATCTAGCCTAGGAGAACACAAAAAAAAACAATTCAATAACCCATAAACACTAACCCAATAGAAACAGAAAGACACTTGGAAACACAACACTGTGTTGTAATTTACACACAAAACAAACAAAAAAAAGACAAGGGTGACAATTTGATCTCCATTTATATGAACTTATGTGCCTACACCCATCATCTTTCAATATGTCAGTCTTTGAGATTCTCCCTTATTGCCTTTAAGGTGAATATCAAAAGCCACAGAAAATTTGTGATATGAATAAGAGGTTAAGAGGGAACATGTGCATGTCTCAGATCAACCATTCTCACAGAGTATACACATGATTCCAATTTATGATGACATGCATGGCTCAGTGTCAATGTTTGCTTTCTGTTGCTGTGACAAACACCATGACCAAGGCATCTTGGGGTGGGGAGGGTTATTTATCTTATACTTTACAATCTATCATCAAGGAAAGCCAAGGTTGAAGCTTAAAGCAGAAATCATAGAACGCTGCTTCCTGGCTTGCTCCCAGGCTTACACTCACATACCTTTTGTATATAGCCCAAGCCTAAGAATGGTGCTGCCCGTGGTGGGCTAGACCCTCCTACATCTGTCATCAATCAAAAAATAGCTGTGGATATGACCACAGTTAAACCTGATAAAAGTAATTCCTGGTTGAGGTTCGCTCTTCCTAGGCATGTCAAGTTGACAACTAAAGTCAGCCAACACACCATATAAACACATGTGTGCCTGTTTTACAGTCAAAGTGAACATTTTAGAACATTTCTCCTCTGTTATATTTTGTGGAAATTAAAAAAAATGTTCTGTTAATATAATCCTCAGAGCCAATACAAATTTTTTAAGCCCATCATCATATTCTGATTGAGATGCTGACATATCTTTCAGCAGCAACTTTGCAGTAGTGGATGTGAATTACGAGAAGACAGTCAACATACCAGGAGCTTCTGGAGATGTATGGCATATGGATCTAGACACAATACCTGCTTAACAGGGTGCCACACCTCATTGGCTATATATGTAAATACTCAAAATACATGGTTCATGGTTTCATGAAATTTTACAGTGCTTGTCAGGAAGAAATAAGAGATAACCCAATCAAAGAGCAGGCAAGGAATAGTGTACAGGGTTTTATGAGACACACAGTCAATTATTTAAGGAGTCTAAAAGAAATGGAAAAAACATCAGATGAGGGACACAAGATCGGGCTCTGTATCGAAGCTGATGTTGAACATTTACCTTGAGGAGTCAAAACTGCATCGGGTGGACATAGTGGAGGGTTGAAGACATTCTATGCTGAAGGCACAGGGCAGACAAAGAAAGGCAAGAGTCCATATAGAACAAATGAGTACATCCAAAAGGAGGGGAAGGCCAACAGTGTTGAGATACTGCTGAAAAGTCCATGGCCAGAAAGGTCATTTCTTGATTTAGAGTCAATAAAGATGCATTAAAAGTCCCTGAAAGGCTGTGAAGTATCTCCTACATGTCTACCTCATATTTATCATTTCCTCCATAAAGGGATAAGGCTCTTCTTGGGTAGTAATGGATCCAGCACTCTGGTTTCCTGAGAATCGATCCCCTTCATCTGAGAACATGGTGCCAAGGCACTCCGTTGCATTTTCCAAATGAAAGAAAAATGACACTCTCCTTAATAATGAACACGTTTTTGCATTACCACCATCTCCTTCGTCTTTATTCCTAATGTGGGTGTTAAAATTGGACTGTAAGTCTTTACAGAAATACTTTAAATGCAAAAGGATAGTGGCCACTGAAAAACAGCAGGGGCTTTCAAGTGAAGCAATTAACCGACCAACTGTAAAAAGAGGGCAACATCAGTGAAGTTATATTGTAGAAGAAATAAAATACAGGTATGAGTCAGCTTTACGGTGAAATGAATAACTACTGCCACTCACTGAGAAACTGGTATTTCAGATTTCCTTTGTTAGTATCACTTGCTATATTTTGTTGGATTTTACGCTACATGCAAAATAAAGTATGTATGATTATTGCACAATTCATGCTAGCAGTTAATACAAGTAGGACCGGACAGAGATTAGTGATTTCTGCACCTTGGAAGGAGTTTACCTCAGTGGCTTTCATGGGGTCCCTGATCCCCAAAGTATCATGATGCGATTGGACAAACAGACCCAAAGGGAGTCGCATGTGTCCAATTGCCACAAAGTCAGAAGTGTGGCAAGAATCAGGCTCAGAAAAAGACTTTTTTATTGAAAACAAATCAGTATCCAACATGAGCATTTTCTCTAAAAGGCACTTTAAAGCACGATATGCTTTCTTTAAATCCTACCATTACCTTGATTTATTTAGAAATAAGAATTTAGATATAAGCTTTAAAAAATGTTCAAAAAATGGATTTGGGATCTGGGATAATTTTCATTGATTAGGGGAGTTGGTTACAAGTTGTTGTCAAGGGTGAGGGAAAGGGCTAAGCAAAGGAGATTAGATTTAAGGTTCTTATTTTTAAAAAAAAAAGAGAGAAAAGAAAAATTTAAATACTTTACATTGGATTGGATTGTTTTATATTGTATACAAATTATATATATTGAAATTGATATTGTTAGAAAATGCTATATGTATATTTCTAATTGTACCATTCATTTAACAATGTAATGCAATTTTCTAATCCTTGAATGTTGTTATTACCAACTATTAGGATATAAAGAAATGAAAGTTAGTAGTTAGACATTATAATAGAACTTGTAGTTATATTAGGTATGTTTTCAAGATTGAGTAGATATATTTTAGATAGACAGGTTATCTTCAAACCCTTCAGAGATCTACAGAATATGGCATTTAAAATGTTTTAATAACTTAGAAAATTTTTCTTTTTTGTTATGACTATGAGACATGTCGGTTCCTGACAGTACCAATCTACTTCAGAAAAAATATGGGCATTGAAAAAACTGCAATTGGAGTTAACTTTCATTGTAGCAAAAGTTAGCCACTGGACAACAAAGTATCCTCGAATCAACTGCTGACAAACAGGACAGACAGGACACGAAACAAAGGATTACTGATTCTTGTCAAAACAAGTGTAGTTAACTCAAGATGTTAGTGTAGGCAGAGTCTTCCTGTCCTGACTGCCTGCTCCCAAATAACCAGCAGCCACTTCACAAATAACTGACTCAGAGACTTAATATAAATTATAAATGCTCGGCCAATAGCACAGGCTTGTTACTATCTAGCTCTTACAACTTAATCC